>NC_086101.1:95846684-96168055 GCF_963921235.1 Mobula hypostoma
TAAAGCCACACGGTTCAAAATTCAACAACCGATTCTTTCCCGCTGCCATGTACTAACACTGCCACATAAACTCTTTGGCCACTTTGTTAGATACCTCCTGCACCTAATAAAGAGGCCAGTGATTGTATGTTTGTACTCATCCACTGCCATAGTCCATCCACTTCAACATTCGATGAGTTCTGCATTCAGAGACGCTCTTCTGCACACCACTGTCGTAATGCATGGTTATCTGAGTTACTGTTGCCTTCCTGTCGGCTTAAACTAGTCTGGCCATTCTATTCTCCTCTCTGGCATTAACAAGGCCCTTTTGCCCACAGAACTGACACTCACTGGATTTTTTTTTTTGTTTTGTTTTTCTCACCATTCTCTGAAACCCTAGAGACTGTTGTGCACGAAAATCCCAGGAGGTTAGAAGTTTCTGAAATGCTCACACTCTGTCTAGCCAATCATTCCACAGTCAAGCTCACTTGCATCACATTTCTTCCCCATTGTGATGTTTGGTCTGAATGACAACTGAAGCCCTTGATCATGTTTACAAACTTCAATGAATTGAGTTGCTGCCACATGATTGGTTAATTAGATATTTACATTAGCAAGGTGTTCAGGTGTGCCTAATAAAGTGGCCACTGAGTGTAGATTCTTCTTTCATTCTCTCAGCTTGTAAAGTTATATTTATTGTGTTGTGTAATTTATGCATAATTTATGTTAATTTAAGTTTATAGTAACTTATGTTTGCAATGCCACATAAATCTAATTTTAATGGCATTTACATCCTATATATGCTTCTGACATTAAACTTTAATTTACTTCAGTCTTTCAGTAAGTGGTATTCTTTTCACACCTTTCATCACTTTCCTTTGTCAATCTCAAAATAAAGACTAAATTGTTCAATGTGAGAATAATTTTACTGCTTATATAAGACCATAAGACACTGGTACAGAATTAGGCTATTTAGGCCATGGAGTCTGCTCCATCATCCTATCATGGCTGATTTATTATCCCTCTCATCCACATTCTCCTGCCTTCTCTCCGTAACATTTGACGCCTTACTAATCAAGAACCTACGAACCTTTGCTGTGAGAATACTCAATTACTTGGCCTTCACAATCACTATAGCAATGAATTCCACAGATTCACCCACTCCCCACCACAACACCCCCGGCTAAATAAATTGCTCCTCATCACTGTTCAAAATGGGTGTCCCTCTATTTTGAAGCTGTGCCCTCTAATCCCAGACTCACCCACTACAGGAAACATCCTCACAAATATCCACTCTCGGCCTTTCAATATCCAATAGGTCTCAGTGAGACCCTGCTTCATTCTTCTAAACTCCAGCAATTACAAGCTCAGAGCATCAAACGTGCTTCATACATTAACCTTTCATTTCTGGAGAAGGAACAATATATTTAAAAATTATGATATATCTAAAGATATCTCATAATTGATCTCTTTTGTTTTAGTCCATCTGCATCTGGAGTTATTTACTCATTTTCCTTTTCAAAGCTTTGGATCACAATGGACTAAGGCTCTCTACTAGCTCAAAGGTGTCCAGTACAAAAATCACTCCTAACTTCAGGAATGAACTGAAATATATTTTTGAGAGTTAAACCATGGCCATCATAACGTCGGATGCTCAAGCAGAAGCTAGACAAGAATTGAGAGTCATGACTCTCCCCACCATGCTTTGGGTTGTTAAAAACTAGAGAACATAGATTTAAGGTGAGAGGGAAATGATTTAAGAGGAACATGGGGGCAATTGTGCATTTATGGTCCCCTACCTACAGGAAAGATATCAGTAAGATTGAAAGAACACACAGAAAATTTACAAGGATGTTGCCTGGACTTGAGAACCTGACTTATAGGGAAAGATTGAATAAGTCAGGCTTTTCTCCTCTAGAACATAGGAAACTGAGGGGAGATGAGATAGAGGAATACAAAATGATGAGGAGCAATGCAAGCAGGCTCCTTCCACTGAGGCTGAGTAAGACTAGAACTAGAGGTCATGGGTTAAGGGTGAAAGGTAAAATATTTAGGGGGAACACACGGGGGAATTTCTTCACTCAGAGGGTGGTGCGAGGGTGGAATGAGCTGTCAGCAGAGTGGTGGATACAAGTTTATTCTCAAAATTTCAGAGAACTCTGGATAGGTATTTGGATGGGAGAGGTATCAAGGTCTATAGTCCAGATGCAGGCTGATGGGACCAGACAGAATAATAAGGTGGCATGGACTAGAAGGGCTGAAGGGCCTGTTTCTGAGCTGTGATGTTCTCTGACTTTATGACTCAACCTTCTTTTTTAAATACAAAGACTGGTACCTGTATTAATGAATGCCAGAAGAGAGATACTTTAACAACTTTTAAAGAACAGTTGGGCAGGTATATCTTTGAGAAAGATTTAGCAGCAAATGGGGCTAGCTCAGGAAGACAACTTGGTCGACTCAGGGAAGTTGGGCCAAAGAGCTTGTTTCTATTTTCTATTACTCGGTGTCTCTATGTAGTTCAGACTCCCACGTGGAATGGAATTCATATATCTGGGCCAACAGAAATCAGACTTGTGCTTCCAAATAATCTGGGATGACTCCACTCAAATCTCTTTACCTCACCCAATCCCTGCTCAAAGCTATTCTAAGATTTTTCTTGTAATATACTATTCAGTCCCAGAATACAATCAATGTAGCTTGGAGTCAATTGCAGAATACCATAGTACCACCTAGATCAATGGAATATTTTGTTATAACTAAACTGGTTTGCAACATGGCCTGGTATGGAAACACCTATGCCCACGAACAAAAAAATTTACAGGAAGTGTTTGACACATCCCAGTCCATCACAGGCAAAGTCCTCCCCACCACTGATCACACTTACAAGGAGAAACCATGACAAGAAAACAGTTCCATCGTTGAGGACCCCCACCATCCAGGTCATGCTCTGCTCCAGCTAATACCAGAGGGTACAGGACCCTTAGATCCCATACTACCAGGTTCAGGAACAGTTATTACTGTACAATCACCTTACAGTCAACAAGCTCCTGAACCAGCATAGATAACTACACTCATTTCAACTCTGAAGTGATTTCACAACCTATGAACTCACTTTCAAGGAATCGACAACCCATGTTTATTTCATTTTATGTTTATTTCAGCATTATTTATTTTTATTTCATTTTATCTACACAATTGCAATATTTTTGGTTGTTTGTCAGTCTGTCTTAAGTTTAGTTTTCATAAAGTCTATTGTATGTCCCTATTTTCCTGTAAATGACTGAAAGAAAATGAATCTTAAGGCAGTGTAGGGTGACACAGTATATACAGACTTGGACAATAAACTTACTTTGACTTTGATTTTGACAAACTTCTTGGGCACTAAGCTTTAAAGGTGAGTGCATTCCTTACCTCCAATGACAGCAGAATCCATTTCATTACTGCTATTCACACGTGTGTTTCCTGGAGGAGAGATCTCTGCAATAAAACAGCATAAAAGAATTATCAATATTGATATCGTTGTCAATACAGATGGACAGTACAAAATCTTGCTAGCTCCTCTTACAACTTGAGAGATGATTTCCAAGATTCAATAGGCTCATCAAAAAAGGGAATTTGAACAAAGAAAGACATTAGAACCAATTCAAAAGCAGAAAAAATTTTGCAGGCACTAGAAATCTTGAGCTACACAAGCTACGTTCTGAAGGAACTCAACAGGTCAGGTAATATCTATGGAGGTGAATAAATAGTCCACATTTCAAGCTGAGATGACCATAATACCATTAGACATAGAAGCAGAATTAGGACATGTGGCCCATTGGATCTGCTTCACATTCCGTCATGGCTGATTTATTATCTCTCTCAACCCCATTCTCCTGCCTTCTTACTGAACTTTTAATGGCTTCACTAATCAAGAAACTATCAAACTTCACTTCAAATATATCCACTGAATTGGCCTCCAAACTCATCCGTGGCAATAAATTCCACAAATTCACTATGCTCTGGCTTAAGAAATTTTTCCTAATCTCTGTTCTAGATGGATGCCCCTCTATTCTGAATCTGTGCCCTGGAATCCCAGACTCCAACACTATAGGAAACATCCTCTCTATATCCACTAAGCCTTTCAATATTCGATAGGGTTCAATCAGATCCCTTCTCATTCTTCTAAGGTCCAGCAAGTAGATTCAGAGCCATCAAATGCTCCTCATACATTTAACCCTTCATTCTCAGAATCACTCTCAAGAACTTCCTCTGGATCCTTCCCAATGCCAGCATATCCTTTCTTAGTTAAGGGACCCAAAGCTACTCACAATACTCCAAGTGCTGTCTGACCGATGTTTTATAAAGCCTCAGCATTACATCCTTGTTTTTATATTCTAATCCACTCAAAATGAATGCTAACATTGAACTTGCCTTCCTTACCACCAACTCAACCTGCATGCTGGGGATCCTGCATGAGAACTCCCAAATCCCTCCGCACCTCTGATTTCTGAATTTGCCCCACATTTAGAAAAGGATCTCCTTTTTACCCCACCATAGATGCTGCTTGGCTTGCTGTGTTCCTCCAGCATTTTGTGTCTGTTGCACTTGACCCAGTGAAGCTAGCATCAATTTTTCGGCCAGAAGGATATAGGCTAAAGTTCTACTTTGGGAGGTGAGGAAGCCAAAATCCTTTTGAAAAATATCAGTGATCTAGTTGCTCTTGAGATCAAAAGGGAAAGGGAAATTCAAAGGATGTGGAAAGATTTACGAGAAGGTATGTGATCGTGGAATTCAGGCAGCAGAACAGTAGAGTTGAATGATAAAAGTGGGTCTACACACAGACAAAGGATTCACCCCCCCCCCAGGGTGAAGATGGCCAATACCAGAGGACATCCATTTAAGGTTATGTGAAATAAAGTTTAAGGAAGGTGTCAGGTGTTTTTTTTTCCCCTCACAAAGAGAGGTGGATGCCTGGAACATACAATCGGGGTTCATGGTAGGGTTTGATGCAATAGGGACATTTAAAAGACTCTTGGGTAAGCAAATGGATGTAAGGAAAATGATTGGTTATGGACTGTGTAGGAAGGAAGGGTTAGATTAACCGTGAAGTGTGTTTATAATCGGTCTTAACAACACTGTGGGCCAAAGGGCCCGGTCTATTCTGTGTTCCAAACTTGCAAACTATTTGAAATTTGGAAAATAGTTAGTGACAGGAGGAAAGTTAAGAGATTGAACAGGTGGGAAACTGTAAGTAATAACTTTAGTAAGGAAAGGAAATATGCGTTAATCAGCAGCAGTTAATCAACCATAAAGGACGTATAATAGTTTAACTTAAAAAAAATATTGACCCTTATCATTATATATCCTTGTGGCATTTCCTGTCAATTCTCTTTGACACTTCGACACAAAGTACATTACTCCGAGTATGACCATGAAAAACTGTCGGAAAATAGGATGAGTCATATATAGACATGTTCTGAGGAATTGCAGGTTGTTACAATTGTCAATTTCAGAATCAGATTTAATATCACTGGTATATGTCATGAAATATGTTGTTTTGCGGCAACAATGCATTGTAATACATAATAATAAAAACTATAAATTACTATATGTGTATATATATATATATATATAATTTAATTAAATAAGTAGTGTAAAAAAAAAGGGGGGAAAAAGTGAGACAGTGTTCATGGGTTGGTTCATTGTCCACTCAGAAATTGGATGGCAGAGGGGAATAAGTTGTTCCTGAAATGTTAAGTGTGTGTCTTCAGGCTCTGTACCTCCTCGTTGGTGGTAGCAATAAGAAGGCGGCATATCCTAGGTGATGGATATCCTGAAAGATGGATGCCAACTTTTTGAGGCATCACATTTTGAAGGTGTTCTTGATGCTGGGGAGGCTAGTGCCCATGACTGAGCTGACTGAGTTTACAAACTTCTGTCGCTTTTTCCGATCCTGTGCAGTGGCCCCTCCATACCAGATGTTCCTATCAAGTTTCATTGATTTACCTCAATATTTGTCTGTGGATAACAAGTACACTTAGAAAAAATGTACATTACTCTAAAGATGCCCATGATAAATTGTCAGAAATTGGGATGTGTCATTTATAGGCAGGCTCTGAGCTGTGTCAGGTCATTATAATTGGTCATGTCGCTAAGCCTCAGAGAAAATTACTCATCATTGGAGAGGATTTGCATGGTCTATATTATATTTTGTGTGAATGTGGCTGTTTTACACTGCAATCTTCAGCAACTGGAAGGCAATTTAGAAACACAGAAGAATGAGCTCTTCAACCAAAGTGAAGGGTTGTTCCCAAGCTCTCTAACTTACCACTTCAAAGTACTTTTATTATCAAAGTATGTATACCATAAACAACTTTAAGATTTGTCTTGTTGTAGCAGCCATAAAACAAAGAAACACAATAGAAAAAAGATCTATTGCTTTCCTGGTGTATATAACAAATAAATTCTTCCTGGACTTCCAGCCGGGTACAGCTGTTGATTATAACCAATGTTTCAATGACAAACTCCACCACCTTCAGAACGAAGATGGTAGAGCTTGTCATCGAAACGTTAGTTATAATCAATACCTATACCCGCTGGAAGACCAAGAAGAATTTATTTGTAAACACACTAGAAGCCACAAAAAAAATTCCACACAACAAAGACCATCGAACATCCAAACTGTGAAAGAAAAAAAACGATGCAATCAATAAAAAATAAACAAATAACATGCAAAACATGAACCTCAGAATCCCAAAAGTGTTCGTGCCTTTCATATCCAGAAATCTACTTATCTCCTTCTTAAATATATTCTGCATCTTGACCTACACTCAGTGCCCACTTTATTTGTAAAGGAGGAGGCATCCGTCATTAAGAGCCCCCATCATGCAGGAAATGGCCTCTTCTTATTGCTGAAATCAAGGTGGAGGAATAGAAGCCTGCAGACACATATTCAACATCTTAGGAACAGCTTCTTCCCCTCCACTATCTGAATTGACAATGAACCCATGAACACTACCTCATTATTTTTCTTATTATATTTCTTATTATTTTTCATTATTATCATTGCAATGTACTGCTGCAGCAAAACAACAAATTTCACAACATATGCTCGTGCTATTAAACCCGATTCTGATTATGATACACCTGCTTGTTAATGCAAATATCTAAACAGCCAGTCATGTGCCACCAGCTCAATGCATAAAAGTATGCAGACATGGTCAAAAGGTTCAGTTGTTATTCAGACAAAACATTAAAATGAGAAGAAATTTGACCTAAATGACTTTGACTGTGCACGGATTGTTGGTGCCAGATGCGGTGGTTTGAGTATCTTAGAAACTGATCTCCTGGGACTTTAATACACAACATTCTCTAGATTTTACAGAGAATGGTTCTAACAACAAAAGAAACAAAAAAATCCAGTGAGTGGCAGTTCTGTGAGCGAAAACATTACTGAGATGAGACCACACGCAGGTTGGAGGAATGAACCTTATATTCTGTCTGGATAGCCTTCAACCCGATGGAATGAACATCAATTTCTCGAACTTCTGGTAATATCCACCCCCCCCAACTCTCCTCCCCCATTTCCTATCAGAGATCAGAGGAGAATGGCCAGACTAGTTCAAGGCTGACAGAAAGGAGACATCTCTGAATGCACAACATGTCAAAACGTTTAGTGGATGGGCTGTAGCAGCAGAAGACCACACCAGTTTCCAGTCTCTTACCTAAAAAAGTGGCCACTGAGCATAGTTCTTAGAGTCAAAGGTATCAATGACAGGAATCAGAATGACGATATTGAATATGGATTATCAGTCATGAACATATTAAATGGTGGAGAAGGTTCAAAATAGCTGAATGGATTGCTCTTGCTCCTAAGGTCTATGTTTCTATGAAAGTACAATAGCAAAAATACATACCATTTTCAGATATTTCGAAGTTTAAAGTTCAAAGTATACACAAGAAGTTCTGATATGTTTCAACATGCTAAATGCAATGAGAATGTTTTCTGGATAACGAGGACAAATGAATTTAACTGCCAATCCAAAACATTTTAGTTATTTGCATAGAAAACAGATGGGAAGATTAAAATCTCCAAAGTGCAGATGCACAAATGACCTCACCCATCCAATATTTGGGAAGAGAAAAAGGAAACCAAGCCAGATGTGAGGAAGGATGAAAGGGGCCAGTCCTTGATCAGTAACAAACTTCCATCTATCTTTATCACTGAATATAAAGGCCAGAAATTAGATTTAGGGAATACAGGGTGTTAACTTTACTTCATTTAATATGGATTTGTGTTTGAGTCACTCTGTTTCAATTACTTTGTTTTGTGCTATCAGAGGGAAATGTTTGAATTACAAATTTATCCAAAATCTGAAACTGCATTCAAATACATTTTTTTAAAAAAGTGATAAGCTTTTTTTAAAATCCCATGTACATCGAAACATCAAAACATATAGTGAAATACATCATCTGTGTTAATGACCAACATAGCTCAAGGATGTGCTGCAGACAGCTCACAAGAGTCGCCATTTATTCAGGTGCCAAAATAGCATGGCCACAACCCACAAACCCTAACCATACGTCTTTGGAATACGGGAGGAAACCTGAGCACCTGGAGGAAATTCACACATTTATGGTGAGAACATACAAACTCCTTATAGAGTTTGGTGGGAAATAAACCTGGATTTCTGGTGCTGTCAAGCATTACAGGTATCCTTACACTACTGTACCGCATTAGAGAACTTAATGACTGGAACTTTGCTGGACCAGGACTTCTCACTGTGTGCTCTATTTGATGTTCAAGGTCATGCTCTCCCAAAAAAAACCTGCAAACAACATGAACTGGTAATGACAGAGTAGACCAAGGTTTATGACCTCACCAACATAAAATGGAATTAGTGCAAATCGTAAACACAAGAGATTCTGCAGATGCTGGAAATCCAGAATGTTACACACAAAATGCTGAAGCAGCTCAGCAGGTCAGGCAGCACCTATAGGAATGAATAAGCAGTTGATGTTTTGAGCAAAGACTCTTCATCAGGACTGGAAAGTAAGGGAGAAGAACCCAGAACAAGAAGGTGGGGGGGGCGGGGAGGGGAAGACGTACAAGCTAACAGATGACAGGAGAAACCAGGTGAGAGGAAAGGAGGATGAAATCCAAAGCTGGGAGGTGAGAGGTGGAAAAGGCAAAGGACTGAATGTGATGAAACCTAACAGGAGTGGAGAGTGGACCATGGGAGAAAGGGAAGGAGGAGGGGCAATGCCATAGGTGACAGGCAGGTATGGAGAAGAAGAGGTAAGAGGGGAGCCAGAATGGAAGAAGAGAAAAGTGAGAAGGGGAGAAATTACCAGGTTAGAGAAATCAATGTTCATGTCATCAGGATGGAAGCTAGCCAAATGGAGATGAGGTGTTGCTCCTCCAACCTGAGTGTGGCCTTATCATGGCTGTAGAAGAGGCCATGGACCGACATGTCGGAACAGGAATGAAGACTAGAATTAAAATAGATGGCCACTGGGAAATCCTGATTTTGCAAATGGAGCAAAAGTACTTGCCAGAGTGGTCCCCCAATCTATATCTGGTCTCTCCAATGCAGAGGAGCACCAGATAGAGTAGATTCATAGATGAAGTGTCACCATTTAGTGTAAGTTTTCCCCCCGCGTAAATGAATCACGTACAAGTTTGAGTTCAGTTTATTGTCATTCAACCATACCATCAAACGAAACAACGTTCCTCCGGACCAAAGTGCACAACACAATACACATAATGCACACACATAACAACCAAAGTAATATTACCACACATAAATGAACAAATAATAAGGTACATATATGATACAAGTTAAAGAGTAAACTGTATAATGCTACCTGCTGCTTCATAAGTGATAGCCTCAGAGGTTGCAGGGAACTCAGTAGTGTTACCGTCTGGGTGAAGAAGCTGTTTCTCATCCTAACAGTTCATTCTCGAGAAATGGAAATGCTGCTGTGCCTTCTTGACCAAAGAGGTGATGATGAGGGAGCAGGTGAAATCATGTGCTCTATGTGCTGCCAAAAACTTTGTGCTCCTAACTCTCTCCACAGATGAGCTGTGTATGTATAGTGTGGAGTGGTCAGCCTGCACCTTCCTAAAGTCCACAATCATCTCTTTGGTTTTGTCCACATTAAGACTCACGTTGGTGTGTTCGCACCATTCTACCAGCTGTACGCCATCTTGTCATTGTAGTTGATGAGGCATCAGTGAACTTGATGATTTGCTTCAAAGTGGATCAAACAATGCAGTCGTGCATTAGTACTGCTGGTCAGTACAAACGCGGTGGGCTGAAGACCCAGTTTTCAAATGGCATGACTCTACATTCAAACTACTTGGTCAAATAAAAAGACTGAACAGCTGGAAAGGAAAGGACAGTGAATTTAATACAAGTCTGGCACAGAAAGATAAATGAAGAGCAAGCAACATGTCTGACAATGCAGTGAGAAATTATTAGTTGGTTCCGTGCCTTTGTCCTCAGCATTAAATATTTACAATATGCAATGTGTAATCAACCAGTCCTGATGAAGGTGTCTGCACAAAATGTCGACTCTATTCCTTTCCAAAGCTGCTGCCTGACCTGCGGCAATCCTCAAGCATTTTGTATGCATTACTTTGCATATTGTAAGCCTTTTTCTGTCCACCAGTAACCTATTCAAATATACTCAAGAGAACGTAGCACCCAAATGAAACACTCACTTTTATGTAAATTGGGAACACAGTGAATGCCAACAATAAAGGGGGAAAAGAAAGTTACGTAAAACAATTTATAGACTGAAGGAGTCAGATTCTATACTTAATAATGTTCACTTTTAAGACCATAAGATCATAAGGCATAGGAGCAGAATCAGGCTATTTGGCCCATCTAGTTTGTTCTGCTATTCCATCGTGGCTGAATTATTATCCCTCTCAACACCATCCTCCTGCCTCCTGCCCGTAACCTTTGATAGCCTGACCATTCCACAACCTATTAACTTCTGTTTTAACTACATCCAGTGACCTGTCCTCCACAGGCTCCTCACCTATGCTGTAAACGGACATCTTTCTATTCTGAGGCTGTGCCCCCTAGTCCTAGAATCCCCCACTATAGGAAACATGTCCTCCACTTCCATTCATCAGGGATGAGCGTGGAAAGCTGGCAGATGTTCACCGCTATCTTCCTGTTTTTGCACTGTCTCTCCCTCTCTCACTGCTCCCGGAGGAAGGAGTTCACCGTTATCTTCCTGTTTTTGAACTGTCTCTCTCTCTCACTCGCTGCTCCTGGAGCAAGGTGCCTAAGTATGAACGGTCTCTCTTTCCCTCTCACTTGATGCTGATGGAGGAAGTGTCTGCGTGTGTCCAGTCTCTTTTACCCTCTCTCCCTGGAAGCAAGTGCCAGAATCCAGGGTCTTGGACAAGGTTTAATCAACACATTTTGTGGATTGACTCTATAGTTCATGCTATCATGTGTTTCTGGTCGCTCCTTTTGTTGTTATTTTGTGCGATTTTGATTGGTGTGGTTTGGATCTGTGGCCTGTGTTAACAAACAACACCCTGCTAGATTGCACTGAACTGAGCTAAATTGAATATGCCTGGACTCTTCTGCCAACTTTTGGGGTTGGTGCTTCATAGTTTGCGTTTTTCGCTCATTTTTTCCCATTTTTGCGACTTGCTCTTTTTTTGTGCATTGGGGTTTTGATGTTTTCTTTGAACGGGTTCTATAGATTTTCTTTATTTCATGGCTGTCTGTGGGAAGATGAATATTGGGGTTGTATGCTGCATACATACTTTAATAATAACTGCACTTTGGCTCTTTGAATCCTTTGAATCTTTGAATCTGTCTAGGCCTTTCAATATTCAATAGCTTTCAATGAGATACCCCTCATTCTTATAAACTCTAGTGAGCCATCAAACACTCTTCATACATTAACCCTTTCATCCGTGAATCATTCTCATGAACCTCCACTGGACCCTCTCTAATACCTGCCCATCTTTCCTTAGATAAGGGGTCTAAAACTGCTCACAGTACCCCAAGAGTGGTCTAGCTAATACCTTATAAGGTCTTAGCAACACACCCTGGCTTTTATATTACAGTCCTCTCGAAATGAATGCCAACATTGCATTTACCTTCCTTACCACCGACTCACTCTGCAAATTAACCTTCAGGGACTCCTGCATAAGCATTCCAAAATCCCCTTACACCTCTGATTTTTGAATTTTCTCACCATTTAGAAAACAGTTGATGCATTTATTCCTTCTACCAAAGTGCATGACCGTACACTTCCCTACACATTATTTCATCTGTCACTTTGCCCTTTCTTCCAATCTGTCTGAATCTTTCTGAAGACTCTCTACCTCCTCAGCATGTGCTCCTCCACCTATCTTTGTATTGTCAGCAAACTTGGCCACAAGGCTATGAATTCCATCACCCAGACTGTTGACACATAACGTGAAAAGAAACAGTCCCAATATCGACTCCTGAAGAACATTACTGGTCACCGGCAGTCAACCAGAATAGGCTCCCTTTATTCCCACTCTTAGCCTCCTACCAATCAGCCAATCTATGCCTGCCAGTAACTTTCCTGTAATATTATGGGCTCTTACCTTGTCGAGCAGTCTCACGAGTGACACCTTGTCAAAAACAGTCTGAAAATCCAAGTAAACAACATCAACTGACTCTCCTTTGTCTATCCTGCCCATCTTTTCCTCAAAGAATTCCTCAGATTTGTCAAGTAAGATTTCCCCTGACAGAAATTATGCTGACTTTGGCCTACTTTATCATGTGCCTCCAAGTATCCGAAACCTCATCCTTAATTATGTACTCCATCATTCTCCAGCTAGTTTTCTTCTGCCTACCTCTGTCCTTAAAGAGTAGAATGACATTTGCAATTTTCCGGTCCTCTGGAACCATTTCAGAATCTAGTGATTCTGGGAAGATCCTTACTAATGCCTCCACAATCTCTTCAGCCACCTCTTTCAGAACCTTGGGGTACAGTCCATAAGGGGGTAAAAGAAAGTCACTTAAAATGCGGTGCTTTAGGTGCCACGATAATATAGCAGTTAGCATGACACTATTACACCTTGTGTTGTCGGAGTTTGAAGTTCATTTCTGACATCATCTGTAATGAGTCTGCAAGCTCTCCCCATGGAATGCACAGCTTGTCTCCGGGTGCTCTGGTTTCCTCCCACAGTCCAAAGACATACCGAGTGGTCGGTGAGTAGGTCATTGTAAATTGTCCTGTGATTAAGCTAGGGTCAAACTGGGGGTTTCTGGGGTGGTGTGGCTTGAAGGGCACGAAGAGTCTACTCTGCCTGGTAAATAAATATATAAGTAAGTAAATATATAGTAGACAGATAGACTGAAGGAGTCAGCATCCACATTTTAAACCATTCACTTTATGGAAGTTGTCCTGTCCAAGACCGGAAGAAGCTGCAGAAGATCGTGAACACAGCCCAACACATCACACAAACCAATCTTCCGTCCTTGGACTCACTTTACACTGCATGCTGTCGGAGCAGTACTGCCAGGATAATCAAGGACATGACCCACCCAGCCAACACACTTTTCGTCCCTCTTCCCTCTGGGAGAAGGCTCAGGAACTTGAAGACTTGTTCGGCCAGATTTGGGAACAGCTTCTTTCCAACTGTGATAAGATGGCTGAATGCATCCTGACCTGGATTTGGGCCGTACCCTCCAAATATCCGGACCTGCCTCTTGGGCTTTTTGCAATATCTTATATTCCCTTTTCTATTTTCTATTTATGATTTATAATTTAGATTTTTACTATTTGCTATCGATTTGTACTCCAGGGAGCGTGAAGCGCAGAATCAAATATCGCTGTGATGATTGTACACTCTAGTATCAATTGTTTGGCGACAATAAAGTATAAAGACAAAGGAGCAGAATTCTTTGCCATTCCACCATGGCTGATTTATTATCCCTCTCCACCCATTTCTCCTGCCTTCTTTCCATATCCTTTGACACCCTTACTTATCCAGAACCTATTAAATTCCACTTTAAATATATCCAATGACTTAGTCTCCACAGCCATCGGTGACAAAGAATTCCACACACCACCTTCTGGCTAAAGAAATTTTTTGCCATCTCAGTTCTAAAATGACATCCTACTATTCTGATGCTGAGCCCTCTGATCCTAGACTCACTCATTGTACAAAACACCCTCTCTAGGCCTTAATATTTCATATGTTTCAATGAAATGCTCCCTCTGCCTTTGAAACTTCAGCAAGACCAGTGCCAGACCCAGTACTAGGGAACTATGTAATAACCTGATAACAGCTGAACAGGTATATAGTTTAACAGCAATAAATCCCCACAGTAGCTTATGATCTGTTAATGAACATCATGAACAATCACAAAGAGCTTAATTGTGAACAGTAGACTAGAAGCAAATAATTGGCGATAAATGTTGATTTGCAGATCAGTGAACATTTGAGCTTCACTTTCACATTAAATGTCTAAATGGTGGACATTATTTTCAGCAAACTTTAGGATGTTATATTTAAACAATATTCCAACAGTCATGGATTATGTTATCTTTAGTTGAGAACAGAATCTTTAATTTTCCTAAAATTATTATTTTTAACTTGATAAAACAAATTTCCAAAAAAATCACTGAATTTTCCATCATATGTTACTAAATTTTAGTTTTTGAGCTGGTGTTTGAAGATTTTTTCCAGACTAGTATTTAATAGATTAAACTGGAAATAGAAGCTTATGGAAAAATAAAAGGTAGGCTCAGATTTATCACAAGTACATGGAAACATACAGTGAAATGTGTTAGTTATGTTCATAATCTACACACCCAAGGAAGTGCTGGGGGCAGCCCGCAAGTGTCACCACACATTCAAGTGCCAACACAGCATACCCACAATGGTCAGCAGAACACAACAAAACAGAACATACCAAGTGAAAAAGCAACAACGGCAAAGCAAACCCCATTCCTCCCTACAGCCATACACATACACTATCCTCTAGCCCCAGAACAGGCCGTCTGAGCCTCCAACAGGCTTGTGCACTTGTAGGTATTGCCCCTTAAATTTACCCAGCAGACTCGCAAAGATTTTTCAGACTTGCGGCTAGTCTTCTTGCAACTCTTATCATTAACATTTGGAAATCAGGTTCTAGCACAAGATATTTCCAAGCTGTTCCCTCTGACTAGACTGGATGCATAACTTCATGGAAATAACAAATCTATTAAAAAAAGAGCATGAAACCCTGAAATAATTCTTAGGGTGTGACTGCCAAAACTTTCCTTTCGCAAGGTGAAGTGAATCTTCTACCAAAGAGGAGGACAAGTCAATAAAGATATTACGATTTTTCAAATACCGGTGAAAATCTGATATCGGGGAACAAGTATAACACAGAGTTCAGGAGAAAACCTGAAAACAGAACAAGTATATTGTTCATTTATCCCCCCCATCCCTTCCACTAGATCTCCCTCCTGGCACTTATCCTTGTAAACGGAACAAGTGCTACACATGTCCTTACACTTCCTCCCTCACCACCATTCAGGGCCCCAGACAGTCCTTCCAGGTGAGGCGACACTTCACCTGTGAGTCTGCTGGTGTGATATACTGCGTCCGGTGCTCCCGATGTGGCCTTCTATATATTGGTGAGACCCGACGCAGATTGGGAGACCGCTTCACTGAACACCTACGCTCTGTCTGCCAGAGGAAGCAGGATCTCCCAGTGGCCACACATTTTACTTCCACGAGCCATCCCCATTCTGATATGTCAATCCATGGCCTCCTCTGCTGTCGAGATGAAGCCACACTCAGGCTGGAGGAACAACATCTTATATTCCGTCTGGGTAGCCTCCAACCTGATGGCATGAACATTGATTCCTCTAACTTACATTAATGCCCCTCCTCCCCTTCTTACCCCATCCCTAATTTATTATTTATTTATTTTTCTCTCTCTGTCCCTCTCACAATAACTCTTTGCCTGTTCCCCATCTTCCTCTGGTACTCTCCTCCCCCTTTTTCTTTCTTCCAAGGTCTTCCATCCCATGATACTCCCCCTTCTCCAGCCTTCTATCCCTTTTGCCAATCAACTTCCCAGCTCTTGGCTTCATCCCTCCCCCTCCTGTCTTCTCCTATCATTTCAGGTCTTCCCCTCCCCCTCTCAAATCTCTTACCATCCCTTTTTTCTGTTAGTCCTGACGAAGGGTCTTGACCCGAAATGTCAACTGTACTTCTTCCTATAGATGCCACCTAGCCTGCTGCATTCCGCCAGCATTTTGTGTGTGTTGTAAGTATAACACGCAGTTCAGGTGAAAATCAGATAATAGGAAATAATTATAAAAAAAGGTTGAAAAAAATTCTAAAGGTTCTTTTGTTATCGAAGTATACAATTCTGAAATTCTTCTTTGACCTTAGAGTGATCATTGGTGCCAGATGGGCTAGTTTGAGTACCTCAGAAACTGCTGATCTCCTGGGATTTTCATGCACAACTGTCCCTAGAGTTTACAGAGAATGGTGGGAAAAACAAAATACATCCAGTGAGTGGCAGTCCTGTGGGTGAAAATGCCTTTTTGACGAGAGAGGTCAGAGGATAACAGGCAGACTGATTCAAGCTGACAGTAACTCAAATAACCACACTTTACAACTGAAGCCACACAGCTCCCCTCCATCGGTCCAACCAATAACCAGAAGTTACAACAGTGGTGTGCAGAATAGCATCTCTGAAAGCACAGCACATCAAACCCTGAAGTGGAATGGACTGCAACATCAGAAGACCACAAACAAATACTCATTGGCCACTTCATTAGGCACAGTACCTAATAAAGTAACCATTGAGTGTATTCCTCCCACTAAAATGCAACTTGCATTTTTATGTTTTACAGAAGGGAGGACAGGTCAGAAAGGAGAATTTTTAACCACTAGAGAATGGGAGGGATGGAAAACCCACACTGACACAAACACAGGCATATACATTAGTCATCCAGAGCAGCAGAACTTCAAAACAAGGTGGACCCCATGATAATTCTGACTGAAGTAATACAAGAAACTCCCCTGAGTTGGGAGGAGCTGAACAAATGGAAGCAATCTGGCACTGAAGATTCACAATATAATTCACTTGAACTCCTCGTAGGCAGCTACTGAGCCAAGAAGGTGTCTCAGTTTTTATGACATATTCAATGAGGAACAATATCTTGCTCGATATCCTGTAGCTCAGGATAAATAATTACGCTATTGTACTCAGGCAACTGGCACCAAGCCACAAAAGAGAAGATAGCAAGTGAGCTATGTTCTGACAGATGGAAGTTTATGGAATGTTATAGCTAAAACATTCAAGGTTGTTTTGCTCACATAATAAAGATATCCTCCCTCTAGCATCTAAAAGTTTATGAAGAACTGAAGGCATCTCAACGTGTCCTTAAATTTCTAATCCTCTCTAACAGGTGATGGTAGTGTCAGCCCGAAACATTGACTGCTTTCAGTTCCACAGATGCAGCCTGACCAGCTGAGGTCCTCCAGCATTTTGTACGTGTTACCCTGTGTTTATGGTAGATCATAACCAATTTGTCTTTCCATTGAATTACCAAATATCTATTTACTGGATAAATTATCACACTCATCTACAGTCATAACAGCATGACTAGAAAAACATGTTCCTGATATAACCAGGAGAGGATTGTAACAAAACCAAATGCAGTATTGTCATACTCCACAGCTACAAAACTGATGTAATTTAGGGTGGAAAGTGCTATTATGAGGGGTCACAATTTTAAGTTGTTTGGAGGAAAGTATAGGGAATTTGTCGATGGTAGGCTATTTTTTTTTAAAAGAGTAATGGGTATGTGGAACGGCCTGCCAGGGGTGATGGTAGAGACAGATACATTAGGTACATTTAAATAACTCTAGATTGGTACATAGATGAAAGAAAAATGGAGGCTTTCTAGCAGGGAAAGGTTAGATTGGTCTTGGAGTAGGTTAAAAGTTTGGCACAACATTGTACTGCACTGTAATGGTATGTTCATATGTCTTGTTCTATGTTAATATGTGTCATGTGTTTATTCCTTCTTAGGCAATGTAACAAGCAGCAAAAAGGGTTTATTTGCTTCTATAATGTATAAGTTATGCTTTGAAGAAATGTTTACTTGCTCTCCATTACTGCCAAAGATTATTGGCTTTGCTCTCATATCGAACCACAAAAGCCTTAAATAGTTGTTAAGAAACACAAATCAATATTCATACAATTTCTTCATGAGTTATGGAACATGAAACATAGAACATTACAGCACAGCACAGGCCCTTTGGTCACAATGTTGTGCCAATCTTCGAACCTACTCTAAGATCATTCTAACTCTTCCCTCCCACATAGCCCTCCATTTTTCTTTCATCCATATGCCTAAGAGCCACTTAAATATCCCTAATGTGTCTACCTTTTCCACCATTTCTGGTAGTGTGTTCCCTGCACTTACCGCTCTCTATGTGAAAAACATACCTCTGATATCCCTCCTATACTTTATTCTAATCAAATTATTACGCCCCCGTCTTAGCAATTTCCACCCCGAGAGAAGTATTCTAGCTGTGCATTCTTTGGGCATTTCTGTAGCACAGAGTTTTTTGGGATGGGGTTGATAGTCCCATGTCCAACCCTCCTCCTTTTGCAGCCAGGCTTGGGACGGTTTATGATGAAGTTATTCTAAACTTTAGCCACTATAAAAAATCCCCCCCCCTCAGATCCCCTCCGAACCTTCTGCTTCTCATGTCAAAACAGCACCTTATTATTTTAGACACTCATCTGCTGCACACATTCAATATTTCAATGGAGATTTTTTGTGACTGTATGGTTTTCTGAAATCGTAACCATATGTGTTATGGTTATATGTTATGTGCAGTGTGCTGTGTGCTGTGGGTAATATTTTTGCACCTTGGTCCTGGAGGAACATTTCTTCATTTGGCTATATTCATGTATGGTTCAAAGATAATTATACTTGAATATGAACTTGAACCATCAGCCAAGAGTTTTGTGCAACACACACACAACGCTGGAAGAACTCAGCAGGCCAGGCAGCATCTATGGAAAAGAGTACAGTTGATACTTCAAGCTGAGAACCTTCAGCAGGACTGGAGAAAAAGTGATGGAGGAATTTTGTGCATTGTTTTCAGGAGTGTGATTTGAAATAACATACTTGAGCACTATGTATTGCTAACTATGTATTACATGATCCAGAGTATAGACTCCATCTACTTCATAACCAGAAAGGAAAGCAAAGCTATGTTAGAAGTTATTCCAGGATAAAATCATGATTAAAATATAATGACAATGCATTTTGTTCATTAGAGTGCTTTGTTTATTTTTGTTGCTGGGATAGTAATCCGGAGATATGTGTTAAGTTTAAATCACACCATATTACATTGGAGATTTAAATTCAGGTAATTAAGTGAATATGGGATAAAAGCTGGTAGTGCTACTATTGGTTTGTTGTGGAAACCCAATCGTTTTAATTAACAGTCTCACCGTCTGGTTAATGTGTAACCTTAGACACCCAGTAGTTTTGCCATTACTTAGCCTATATTTCCTATAGCTACAAATAGTACACCAGAATTGGCATCCAAAATGAAAATTAGCTGCCCCATTTGACATTGTGCCAAGTTTCCAATTTTTCCACAAAACCAACAGAGAGAAAGATCTAGGATTCTCCAAGCTGGTTCTAACCCTTGAATTGATTAGATTAGATTAGATTAGGTTTGGTTAGCTCTATTACCCATATGTACATTGAAACATGCAGTGAAATGTGTAATTTTGCATCAATGACCAACACAGGCTGAGGTTTTTGCTGGGGGCAGTCCACAACTGTTTCCAGGCTATTTCTTAGATGACCTATTTCTTACACTCAATGATCTGATAATTATTTAAGCAGAACTGTGTGAAGGCTTAGAAAATTAGTACTGTTATAGAGTTAAGGGATTAGAGAATAGCTTTATTTGTCACATGTACATTGAAATGTACAGTGAATTGTATTGTTTTGTGTCAACAACCAATACATTCCAAGGACTGTGCTGTGGGAAGCCCACAAGGTTCACCATGCTTCTGGCATCAACAGAGCATGCCCACAATTCACTAACTCTAAACATCTTTGGAATGTGGAAGGAAACTGAAGGAAACAGAGGAAAGCCACATGGTGTCAGACCTGCACAGACAGGCACCTCCCAGTCTCCTTGCAGCTAACACGGATCACGTGCCACTCATTTCCAACTCATCACCTGCAGCCTATTTAAACCCAGCACGCATCGAGTCAGCCAGCCTTCAACCAGTTGCTCCTAGCCTTCAGTTACCTTGTTGCCTTGTCGTGTTAACTATTTGTTCTCTCTTGTTTTGTGGCCCCTCATGGCTCGTTATATTGTAGTTTATTAGTAAAATATTGCTTACTGCTAAATCATCTCTGTTGTTCTGTTTTTGCTTCAAGCCTCCTCTCCAATTCCTGACACGTGGTTGCAGGGAGTATGTACAATCTCCTTTCAGAAAGCGCAGAATCAAAACACAGATCAATGATTCTTGCTGCTGTACAGCGACTGCACTAACTGCTGTCCCAACGGTAGCACCTGGTGACATGATCACATAAGCAGCATTCTGTGACTCGCAAATAGTATGGTGGAAGACAGGATATCGTCATCTTTCTGCTCTTCCCAAATCTAGGCCTGGCACCAGGGATTACATGGGTCTGGTCCTCTAGAGCAGACATCGACATTCTGGGCCAGAGTCTGGATCTAGATCTCAGCTTTCATGTCTGGGCTAACATCCTGGTCTGCCAGAGTATATTATAACATAGAGCCTAGAACATTACATCACAGCAAGGCCCTTCCATCAATGAAGTTGTGCTGATATTTTAACTGACTCAAAGATCAATCTAACCCTTCCCTCCTACATAGCCCTCCATTTTTCAATCATCCATGTGTCTTTCTAAGTGTTACCTAATGCCTGATATTCATCATTGTATGATATAGGCAATCATGGTTTCATCACCATGATTGTTCTTGGTAAATTTTTCCACAGAAGTGGTTTGCCATTGCTTTCTTCTGGGCAGTGTCGTTACAAGACAGGTGACCCCTACCATTATCAATAATTTTCAGAGATTGCCAGCCTGACATCAATGGTTGCATAACCAGGACTTGTGATGTGCACCAGCTGCTCATACGACCATCCATCGCCTACTCCCATGGCTTCACGTGACCCTGATCAGGGACTAAGTAGGTGATACACCTTGACCAATGGTGAACTACAGGCTAGTGAAGGGAAGGAGCACTCTACCGCCTTTGGTAGAGACACTTCCACCCCATCATCCATTATCAATTATATAAATTCTATTAATGGAGTAGTGGGAATAAATTTTTCACAAAAAAATGGTTGATTATTGACCATTTCTGTGGCTCTATGCATTCTTTGTAAGAACTGATACAGGCCTAGTGAGTAGTGAGGCTCATCAAATTACAATTCCCTCCTTGGTCTTATTCTGAGTTTTTATTCTTGTCAGAGACAGACAAATCTATGATGGAATTTAGGAATTTCCAGATCCACCATAACTATCTGGGGCAGCACAGTAGCATAGCAAATAGAGCAAAGCTATTACACCGACAGAGACAGGGGTTCAAGTCCTTCAAGTCCTCCAAGTAAGGAGTACGGTCATTCTGCCTGTGACTGTGTTGGTGTTCCAGCTTCCTCCCACATTCCAAAACCAGAACAGTTGCTAGGTTTATTGGGTGGTGTGGGCTTCTTAGGCTGCAAAGGCCTGTTACCCTATTACATCTCGAAATAAAGTAATAGTGTAAAGTGCAATGTCTGAGCTGGACAATGGGATCCCTGTTCACCTTCCTAGTTTGCTTAGTCACAGGAAACTTTGAACGCTAGTAAGAAAACAAACAGCCAGAGTAGTGAGGCAGTTAGCATGAGGCTTTTACAGCTTAGGGCATCAGAGTTTGGAGTTCAATTCCAGCACTGCCTGTAAAGAGCTTGTATGTTCTTCCCGTGACGATATAGGTTTCCTTTGGGTGCTCTGGTTTTCTCCCACAGTCCAAAGAGGTATCAGTTAGGTTAGGGTTAAACTGATGCTGGGTGGTGCAGCTCATTGGCCCAGAAATGCCCCACTGTATCTCTGAATAAAATAAATAACTATTTTACTGAATGACCTAGAGTATTCCCTTTTGCTAATTCTACTTGTAACACTCTGCAAGGTTTCACTACTAATGTAAGGGAGTATTCCATAGGCCCCCTGGTAGCAGCAGAGATACCGAGGAGCAGATTGGGAGGCAGATTTTGGAAAGGTGCCAAAATAACAGGGTTGTTATCATGGGTGACTTTAACTTCCCTAATATTGATTGGCACCTGATTAGTTCCAATGGTTTAGAAGGGACAGAGTTTGTTAAGTGTGTCCAGGACGGATTCCTGTCACAGTATGTTGACAGGCTGACTAGGGGGAATGCCATACTAGATCCAGTATTAGGTAACAAACTGGGTCAGGACACAGATCTCTCAGTGGATGAGCATCTGGGGGACAGTCACTACTGCTCCCTGGCCTTTAACACTATCATGGAAAAGGATAGAATCAGAGAGGACAGGAAAATTTTTAATTGAGGAAGGGCAAATTATGAGGCTATAAGGCTAGAACTTGCAGGTGTGAATTGAGATGATGTTTTTGCAGGGAAATGTACTATGGACATGTGGTTGATGTTTAGGATCTCTTGCAGGATGTTAGGGATAAATTTGTCCTGGTGAGGAAGATAAAGAATGGTAGGGTGAAGGAACCATGGGTGACAAGTAATGTGGGAAATCTAGTCAGGTGGAAGAAGGCAGCATACATGAGGTTTAGGAAACAAGGATCAGATGGGTTTATTGAGGAATATAGGGTAGCAAGAAAGGAGCTTAAGAAGGGGCTGAGAAGAGCAAGAAGGGGGCATGAGAAGGCCTTGGCGAGTAGGGTAAAGGAAAACCCCAAGGCATCCTTCAATTATGTGAAGAACAAAAGGATGACAGGAGTGAAGGTAGGACCAATTAGAGATAAAGGTGGGAAGATGTGCCTGGAGGCTGTGGAAGTGAGCGAGGTCCTCAATGAATACTTCTCTTCAGCATTCACCAATGACAGGGAATTTGATGACGATAAGGACAATACGAGTGAGGTTAATGTTCTGGAGCATGTTGATATTAAGGAAGAGGAAGGGTTGGAGTTGTTAAAACACATTAAGACAGATAAGTCCCTGGGGCCTGACGGAATATTCCCCAGGCTGCTCCACGAGGTGAGAGAGGAGATTGCTGAGCCTCTGGCTAGGATCTTTATGTCCTCGTTGTCCACGGGAATGATACCGGAGGACTGGAGGCAGGCGAATGTTGTCCCCTTGTTCAAAAAAGGTGGTAGCGATAGTCCAGGTAATTATAGACCAGTGAGCCTTACGTCTGTGGTGGGAAAGCTGTTGGAAAAGATTCTTAGAGATAGGATCTCTGGGCATTTAGAGAATCATGGTCTGATCAGGGACAGTCAGCATGGCTTTGTGAAGGGCAGATCATGTCTAACAAGCCTGATAGAGTTCTTTGAGGAGGTGACCAGGCATATAGATGAGGGTAGTGCAGTGGAGGTGAGCTATATGGATTTAAGTAAGGCATTTGACAAGGTTCCACCTGGTAGGATTATTCAGAAATTCAGAAGGCATGGGATCCAAGAAAGTTTGACCAGGTGGATTCAGAATTGTCTTGCCTACAGAAGGAAGACGGTCGTGGTGGAGGGCGTACATTCAGATTGGAGGATTGTGACGAGTGGTGTCCCACAAGGATCGGTTCTGGGACCTCTACTTTTTGTGATTTTTATTAACGACCTGGATGTAGGGGTAGAAGGGTGGGTTAGCAAGTTTGCAGATGACACAAAGGTTGGTGGTGTTGTGGATACTGTGGAGGATTGTCAAAGATTGCAGAGAGACGCTGATAGGATGCAGAAGCGGGCTGAGAAGTGGCAGATGGAGTTCAACCCGGAGAAGTGTGAGGTGGTACACTTTGGAAGGACAAACTCCAAGGCAGAGTACAAAGTAAATGGCAGGATACTTGGTAGTAAGGAGGAGCAGAGGAATCTGGGGGTACATGTCCACAGATCCCTGAAAGTTACCTCACAGGTAGATAGGGTAGTTCAGAAAGTTAATGGGGTGCTAACTTTCATAAGTCGAGGGATAGAGTTTAAGAGTCGCAAGGTAATGATGCAACTCTATAAAACTCTAGTTAGGCCACACTTGGAGTACTGTGTCCAGTTCTGGTCGCCTCAATATAGGAAGGATGTGGAAGCATTGGAAAGGGTACAGAGGAGATTTACCAGGATGCTGCCTGGTTTAGAGAGTATGCATTATGATCAGAGATTCAGGGAGCTAGGGCTTTACTCTTTGGAGAGAAGGAGGATGTGAGGAGACATGATAGAGGTATACAAGATATTAAGAGGAATAGACAGAGTGGATAGCCAGCGCCTCTTCCCCAGGACACCACTGCTCAATACAAGAGGACATGGCTTTAAGGTAAGGGGTGGGAAGTTCAAGGGGGATATTAGAGGAAAGTTTTTTGCTCAGAGAGTGGTTGGTGTGTGGAATGCACTGCCTGAGTCAGTGGTGGAGGCAGGACACTAGTGATATTTAAGAGACTACTAGACAGGTATATGGAGGAATTTAAGGTGGGGGGTTATATGGGAGGCAGGGTTTGAGGGTCGGCACAACATTGTGGGCCGAAGGGCCTGTACTATGTTCTATGTAATAGTTTCTCTGTAATGGTTCACTGCTATTGTAATGGTTTCTCTGTTGCAGCAGTGTTTGGGTTATGACTAGAGATAACAGGGGCTTTGGCATGTGTGCCATCCAGTGAGAGGTGTGTTGTTTCTTCCTTGTGTGTCTGAGAGAAGGGATTTGTGGTCTTTTGTCGGCGAGAGATGAAGAGAGAAGACGTGAGGGGAAAGAACTGGTAGACCGCAGGACGGAATGCTCTTGGAGTGAGGGTTCATGAGACGATAACGCCTGGAGGACAATGGGGAACGAATGGACAGACAACCGTGAGCTCCAATGTGCACATTAGACTGTTTCATTAAAATGGACCCTTTTTCTTTTTCTTTACTAATCCTATAATTCTTAATCTGCCTGTAAATCTCAACTGTTTAATTGCATATGGTGTACTGTCTGATATTTTGCGGTATGGATTTGTAACCTGGCAACACATCACGCAGCATCCACACAAACAAGATTTCTCAGTTTGGCTGGACCAGAGGCTGTCTTCCTCTAGATAAACGTGTGCTCGCAGAACCTAAGGGTTACATACTGCTAATCAGAAATAATAGCTCATTTTTCACTTTCTACAGTGAAACAGCCCAACATACTGGAAATTACCTTAATTCACTGGCTTTACAATCTTTGTGCTCTCTCTATCTCTACCTCCTGTTAACTCAGTAACTAGATAACTTCGAGTTTATTACCATGACAACCCTGAGCTTACTCTATCAGCAATGTTGCCTTTGTCATATTGATCAATTTCCCAGTCTCCATGCAGACTGATAGTAATTTGTCTTTTTCCCAGATCTAATGAATGATTTTGACCCAAAAGCATTCATTCTATTTCTCCTTCCACAGATGCTGACTGACATGCAGAGTATTTCCATCATTTCCTGCTTTCAATTAGTGTATTTTTAATTTTATTTCCTGTAGAATCTATATCCAAGTACAACAATACACTTTGAAGCCTAAAAATTTCATTTCTGAAATGAATGACTGGCAGATTCTAATCAATAGGGACCACCATGGTAGCATAGTGATTAGCGCAACGCTATTACATCTCACTGTGGAGTTCAGAGTTCAATTCCGAGATCATCCATAAGAAGGCCATAGATCCTCCCTGTAGGATGCAAGGGTTTCCTCTGGGTGCTCTATTTCCTTAGAGTCGGATCAGGTCCTAGTTAGTAGGTGAAGTGATCATAGTAAATTTCATAAGACCATAAGATAGCGGAGCAAAAGTAAGCCATTCAGCCCATTGAATGGTGAAGCAGACTCAATCATGAACTGATCCATTTCTTCCAGTCATCCCCACTCACCTGCCTTCTCCCCAAACCCTTTCATGCCCTGACTAATCAAGAACTGATCTACCTCTGCCTTAAATTACCCAATGACTAGGCCTCCACAACCACTCATGGCAACAAATGCCACAGATTTACCATCCTCTAACTAAAGTACTTTCTCCACATCGGGAAGTCTTTTAACATTCATAATGTTTCTATGAGATCCCCCCCACATTCTCCTGAACTCCAGGGAATACAGCTCAAGAGCTGCCAGACGTTCCTCAAACAGTAACCCTTTCATTCCTGGAATCATTCTCTTGAATCTTCTTTGACCCCTCTCCAATCTTAGTACATCCTTTCTAAAGTAAGGAGCACAAAACTGCATACAATACTCCAAGTGTGATCTCATGAGTGCCTTATGGAGCCTCAACATCTCATCCCTGCTCTTATATTCTATACCTCTAGAAAAAATGCCAACATTACATTTGCCTTCTTCACCACTGACTCAACCTGGCGGTTAACCTTTTGGGTATCCTGCACAAGGACACCTAAGTCCCTTTGCAGCGCTGCATTTTGAATTCTCTCCCCATCTAAATAATAGTCTGCCCATTTATTTCTTCCACCAAAGTGCATGACCATACACTTTCCAACATTGCATTTCATTTGCAACTGTTACCAGGTTCGGATATGGCCCAAGCGCGGAATGAGAGACACTGAAGCAGGTCGATAGATCACAGACTTTAATGTGAACAGTGTTAAAGGTAAAGAAAACAATAAAGGCTAGGCCAAACAGGGCCATTAACTAAAACTCTCAAATGAAACTCTCAAACGCATATGCTTCAGCTGAAAAGAACAACTGAGAATTAAACGAATACCGCTAGTCTTCAAATTCATTTGACTCAACAGTCCAATTTCTCAGGGAAGGCTGAAAGCAAACAGCCAGTGAAGTGTTGCTGTACTCTGCCCAAGTCTCGACAAGCACTACGATGACAAATATGGAGTTAAATACTATCACGATTAAATAATAATTATCTGACACGTGCAAATTCACAAGCACAATTGCCGTATCTACTGTGCTGCCAAATCCGTGGTTGTGACAGGCACCCCCTGCCCCCACCCCCCGCCCAGGCACAGCCCCTGAGGCGCCACAGACCTGTGTCCGCCGGAAGTCCCAGATCAGCGACTTGTCCAAGATGTCCTTCACTGGGATCAACTACGTTCTTCTGGGCCATACCCTTCCCAGTCCACAAGGTACTGGACCTTACCACATACCCAGTGAGATGCCAGGAGGCGCCATACAGTATAAACAAGGGAACCATCTACCAGGCGGGGAGGAGGGGGAGGTAGGGTGACTGGGGCCAGGGGAGGGGTAGTAACCGGCTTGAGCTGGGAAACGTGAAATACTGGGTCGATCTTCAATGATGCTGGTAATCCTAACCAATGGCAACAGCGAATGAAGGGCATGCCCAGAGTGCTGGAGGTACTTAATAATGGATGCTGCCTTTCGGAGACACCACTCCCTGAAGATGCCCTGGGTACTTTGTAGGCTAGTACCCAAGATGGAGATGACTAGATTTACAACCTTCTAAAGGTTCATTCAGTCCTGTGCAGTAATCCCTCCATACCAGACAGTGATGCAGCCTGTCAGAATGCTCTCCACGGTACATCTATAGAAGTTTTTGAGTGTATTTGTTGACATGCCAAATCTCTTCAAACTCCTAATGAAGTATAGTTACTGTCTTGCCTCCTTTATAACTACATCGATATGTTGGGACCAGGTTAGATCCTCAGAGATCTCGACGCCCAGGAATTTGAAATTGCTCTCCACTTCTGATCCCTCTTGGTATGTGCTCCTTCGCCTTACCCTTCTGGAAGTTCACAATCAGCTCTTTCGTCTTACTGATGTCGAGTGCCAGGTTGTTGCTGTGACACCACTCCACTGGTTGGCATATCTCACTCCTGTACACCCTCTTGTCACCACCCAAGATTCTACCAATAATGGTTGTATCATCAGCAAATTTATAGATGGTATTTGAACTATGCCTAGCCACATATTCATGGATATACAGAGAGTAGAGCAGTGGGCTAAGCACACACCCCTGAGGTCACCAGCGAGGAAGTCGAGGATCCAATTGAAGAGGGAGGTACAGATGCCCAGGTTCTGCAACTTCTCAATCAGGATTGTGGGAATGATGGTATTAAATACTGAGCTATAGTCGATGAACAGCATCCTGACATAGGTGTTTGTGTTGTCCAGGTGGTCTAAAGCCATGTGGAGAACCATTGAGATTCCATCTGCCATTGACCTATTGTGGCGATAGGCAAGTTGCAATGGGTCCAGGTCCTTGCTGAGGCAGGAATTCAGTCTAGTCATGACCAACCTCTCAAAGCATTCCATCACTGTCGATGGTGATAGTCATTAAGGCACTCATATTATTCTTCCTAGGCACTGGTATAATTGTTGCCTTTTTGAAGCAAGTGGGAACTTCATCCTGTAGAAGTGAGAGGTTGAAAGTGTCCTAGAATACTCCCGCTAGTTGGTTGGCACAGGTTTTTAGAGCCTTACCAGGTACTCCATTGGGACCTTCCGCCATGTGAGGGTTCATCCTCTTTAAAGACAGCCTAACATTGGCCTCTGAGACAGATCACAGGGGCATCAGGTGCAGCAGGGATCTTCACAGCTGGAGTTATATTCTCCCTTTCAAAGTGGGCATAGAAGGCATTGAGTTCATCTGGTACTGAAGCATTGTTGCCATCCATGCTATTGGGTTTCACCTTGCAGGAAGTAATGTCTTGCAAACCCTGCCAGAGTTGTTGCGCATCTGATGTCACCTCCAACTTCATTCAAAATTGTCTCTTCGCCTTTGAGGTAGTCCTCTGCAAATCATACCTGGTTTTCTGGTACAGGCCTGGGTCACCGGACTTGAATGCCACAGATCTAGCCTTCAGTAAACGACAGGTCTCCTGATTCATCCACGGCTTTTGGTTTGGAAATGTACAGCAAGTCTTTGTAAGCACACACTCACCTACCCAGGTTTTAATGAAGTCGGTAACAACTGCAGCATACTTATCCAGGTTCAAAGATGAATCTCTGAATCCAGTTCAGTCCACCAATTCAAAGCAGACCTGTAGGCGCTCCTGTGCTTCCCTTGTCCATACCTTCTTGGTCCTCACTACTAATGCTGCAGTCTTCAGTCTCTGCCTATACTTGGGGAGTAGAAGTACAGCCAGGTGATCAGACTTCCCGAAGTGAGGGCGTGGAATAGCACGGTAGGCATTCTAGATGGTGGTGTAGCAGTGGTCCATTTATCCACCCTCAGACTATTAAACTTCCTGAGCACCTTCTCAGATTTAATTTTCGCTGCACATACTTCACTTCCCTGACTCTCTTGAATATCTAGTATACTGCAGATGTTTTCCACTGAGAAGAATGATATAAAATACACTTTCATTTCCTCTGTCATCTGTGTCTCTCATTGCAGTATCTCCAGTGTCATTTTCTATTGGTCCTAGATCTACCCTCAACTCTCTTTTACCCTTTATATACTTAAAAAAGCTTTTAGTATCTTCTTTGATATTAGTCACCAGCTTTGTTTCATAATTCACCTTTTCCTTCCTAATGACCTTCTTAGTTTCCTTCTGCAAATTTTTAAAAACTTCCCAATCCTCTATCTTTCCACTAGCTTTGGCTTCCTTGTATGGCCTCTCCTTTGCTTTTACTTTGGCTCTGACTTCACTCGTCAGCCATGGTAGTGTCCTCTTCCATTCAAAAATTTCTTATTTGGAATATATCTGTCTTACACTTCCCTCATTTTCCTCAAAAACTCCAGCCATTGCTGCTCTGCTGTCCTTCCTGCTGGGGTCCCTTTCCAGTCAACTTTGACCAGTTCCCCTCTCATGCCATTGTAATTTCCTTTATTCCACTGAAATACCGACACATTGAAATTTAGTTTCTCCTTCTCAAATTTCAAAGTGAACTCGATCATATTGTGATCACTGTTCCTTAAGGGTTCCTTAACCTTAAGCTCTCTTATAACCTCCCGGTTCATTTCACAACACCCAATCCAGCACAGCTGATCCCCTGGTGGGCTCAACAACAAGCTGTTTTTAAAAGCCACCCCTTAGACATTCTACAAATTTTCTTGAGGTCCAGTACTGGCCTGGTTTTCCCAATCCATTTTCATGTTAAAATCCCCAACGATTATCATGACATTGCCCTTCTGACATGCCTTTTCTATCTCCTGCTGTAATTTGTAATCCACATTCCAGCTGCTGTTTGGGCGCCTGATAACAACTGCCATTAGGGTCCTTTCACCTTGTCATTTCTTAACTCAACCCATAGAGACTCTACACCTTCTGATCCTATGCCATCCCTTTTTAATGATTTAATATAATTTCTTATACACAGGGCCACACCACTCCCTCTGCCTACTAAGCTATCTTTCTGAAACACTGTATATCCTTGGATGTTCAGTTCCCAATGGCAGCCACCCTTTAGCCAAGTTTCAGAGACGGCCACAAAGTCATACTTACCAATCTGTCCCTGAATTTCAAAATTGTCAATTTTATTTCTTCTGCTGTGTGCATTCAAATATAACACTTTCAGTCCAGTATTTGTTGCTTTCTGGTTTAACTCCACCACGTCTCTATAGCCCTGTAAATCATCCCACTGGTTGTGATTATGCCTCATCTCCTGCCTGCCCTTTCTATCGTCTCTGTTGCAATTTCCTTTGATTCGGCTGAGGTTCAATTGGTGGATTGCTGGGGACCACAGCCTAAAGGGCCACAAGGGCCTGTTCTGTGCTGTATCCCTAAATAAATATTCCATAGTGTTTATTTCACCAGATATACCAAAGGCAGACACCCCACATTGCACATTGTTAATTTTTCATGTCAATGACCTACAAAAAAGTTTACACTTCTATAACAAATGAAAACATTTGAATGAACAAAAATGAACAGTTGCACACATATTGTGACCAGGATATTACCCAAAATTCCTGGAGTACAGGCAACCCAAACACAGTAATACAATTTGAAAACCCTTTGTGTGATATAAAAGTTAGTCCTGATTCCTACATTGGATCAAAATTGTGCAGCTGTGGTATCAATTTTCAGCTAATCGCTCAATGCTTCCCACTCTTTTTTTTAAATTCTGGCCTTTAAAGTTAACATTTTTGTTCTCTTGTTCGTCCCAATGGATTGATGGAGGTTTGGCCCATATAATGCAAGTTACTGCCAAAATCATTGGAATACCTTCCGGCAAATACACAGTTGATTAAAACATCAAGCCCATACAGTCATTGCTCCCAGAACATCTAAATGCAAACACACCTCACAGATGGGGCAGGGATGATGTCACAGCTTAAAACATTTTTTCCAAAACACTCATTTGAAACAAACACAGCAAGTGCAGAACACAAGAGATTCTGCAAATGCAGGAAATCCAGAGCAAAACATTCAAAATGTTGGACAGGCAGCATCTATGGAAATGAATAAACAGTCAATGTTTTGGGCTAAGACCTTTCTTCAGGACTTTCACCAGGGCCTTGATAAGGGTTTCAGCCCAAAATGCCAACAGTTTATTCATTTCAACAGATGCTGCCTGATATGTTGAGCTCCTCTGGAATTGTGTGTGTGCTACTCAGTAAATTAAGTGCATTTTGTGGTTAAAGTCCTTTTGAAAGACCTTCAATCCAGAACACAAAATTTCTCTTCCCACAGATACCAACTGGCATTTTGTGTGTTTCTAGTATTTTCTGTTTTTATTTCTGATTTCCAGATCTTAACTTTTCTTTTTATCTCCAACATGCTTCATCTATGTGGCCCTGGGAGACCTCAGTAGTTAGAAACAATCAATAACACACAGAATAAAATCTTAGAGTTCCACTTCCACACTAGTGCTACTGTTGAACACAGTGTTTTGTCTTTATCATCTCTGCATCGAGATAAGTAGGTGATATAAACCATAACATGGCTGCTTTCAAAGCAAGGAACAGTCTGAAGATCCTTAGGTGAGTCACTGATTTAGACTCACTAACAAGGTCAGAGCCTACAATGAATCTGGTTCCGTTCTGGGTATTTGCTATCAAGTTCCTGATGCAGACTGCATCTTCGGTCCCATGGGAATATCTGCTTATTTTGATGTTGATTAGGAATGGGTGATAAAAGCTCTATGAATGAATAACTGAAAAAGAAAATACTTCAGTAAAGTCCAAAGTTCAAAATAAATTTATTATCGAAGTATGCTTATGTCACCCATATACGAGGGGTGATTGATAAGTTCGTGGTCTAAGGTACAAGGAGTCAATTTTAGAAGACCTAGCACATTTATTTTTCCAACATAATCCCCTCCTACATTTACACACTTAGCCCAGTGGTATTGGGGCATATGGATCTTGGATCTCCAGAAAGTGTCCACAGCAGGGGTGATTGATAAGTTCGTGGCCTGAGGTAGAAGGAGATGGGTTATACAGCTCTCGTTACATGCACACGCAGTTCAACTCTGAGTGATTATGCAGAAAGTTTGAAGTTAATAACTCATCAGTTAACAACTCATCAGGGGTGATTGATAACTTCATGGCCTAGGGTAGAAGGTGATGAGTTCCACGCACCCACCACTCTCTGTGTAGAGTACTTAACTTTAATATCTCCCCTATATTTTCCTCCAAACACCTTAAAATTATGTCCCATGTATTAGCCATTACCACCATGGCTATCCACACTGTCTATCTTTTTTCATCTTGTACACCTCTATCAAGTCACTTCTCATCCTCTTCACTCCAAAAGAGAAAATCTCCAGCTTGCTCAGCCTATCTTCGTAAGCCATGCTCTCTAGTCCAGGAAACATCCTAATAAATCTCCTGTGTACCCTCTCAAAAGCTTTCCCATCCTTCCTGCTTGTTATTATCCCAAACTTTATCACTTGATTAACTTCACAATATTCTGTGGAGCATGAAGTAAGAACTGAGAGTGCGAGAAATACTTAGTAGGTCAATCAGCATCTGCAGAGAGAAATACAGCATTAATATTTCAACTTGATGACCTTTCCAGACTTCTGTTCCTTTCTCTCTTGAGATATTGTCAAAACTGCTGAATAATTCCAGAAACACACATCAAAGTTACTGGTGAACGCAGCAGGCCAGGCAGCATCTCTAGGAAAAGGTTCAGTTGACGTTTCAGGCCGAGACCCTTCATCAGGACTAACTGAGGGAAAAGTTAGTAAGAGATTTGAAAGTTGGAGGGGGAGGGGGAGATCCAAAATGATAGGAGAAGACAGGAGGGGGAGGGATGGCGCCAAGAGCTGGACGGGTGATTGGCAAAAGGGATATGAGAGGATCATGGGACAGGAGGCCAAGGGGAGAAAGACAAGGTGGGGGGGGAGGAGAGAAACCCAGAGGATGGGCAAGGGGTATAGTCAGAGGGACAGAAGGAGAAAAAGGAGAGTGAGAGAAAGAATGTGTGTATAAAAATAAATAACGGATGGGGTACGAGGGGGAGGTGGGGTACAAGGGGGAGGTTAGAGAAGTCACTGTTCATGCCATCAGGTTGGAGGCTACCCAGACGGAATGTAAGGTGTTGTTCCTCTAACCTGAGTGTGGCTTCATCTTTACAGTAGAGGAGGCCGTGGATAGACATGTCAGAATGGGAATGGGATGTGGAGTTAAAATGTGTGGCCACTGGGAGATCCTGCTTTCTCTGGCAGACAGAGCATAGGTGTTCAGCAAAGTGGTCTCCCAGTCTGCATCAGATCTCGCCAATATATAGAAGGCCACATCAGGAGCACCGACGCAGTATATCACCCCAGCCGACTCACAGGTGAAGTGTCGCCTCACCTAGAAGGACTGTCTGGGGCCCTGAATGGTGGTAAGGGAGGAAGTGTAAGGGCATGTGTAGCACTTGTTCTGCTTACAAGGATAAGTTGCAGGAGGGAGATCAGTGGGGAGGGATGGGGGGGACGAATGGACAAAGGAGTTGCGTAGGGAGCAATCCCTGCGGAAAGCGGGGTGTGGGGGGGAAGATGTGCTTAGTGGTGGGATCCTGTTGGAGGTGGTGGAAGTTACGGAGAATAATATGTTGGACCCGGAGGCTGGTGGGGAGGTATGTGAGGACCAGGGGACCCCTATTCCTAGTGGAGTGGCGGGAGGATGGAGTGAGAGCAGATGTGCGTGAAATAGGGGAGATGCGTTTGAGAACAGAGTTGATGGTGGAGGAAGGGAAGCCCCTTTCTTAAAAAAGGAAGACATCTCCCTCGTCCTGGAACTAAAAGCCTCATCCTGAGAGCAGATGTGGCGGAGACGGAGGAATTGCGAGAAAGGGATGGCATTTTTTCCACTCAGGTTGGAGGAACAACACCTAATATTCCATCTGGGTAGCCTCCAACCTGATGGCATGAACATTGACTTCTCGAACTTCCACTAATGCCCCACCTCCCCCTCGTACCCCATCCGTTATTTATTTTTATACACACATTCTTTCTTTCACTCTCCTTTTTCTCCCTCTGTCCCTCTGACTATACCCCTTGCCCATCCTCTGGGTTTCTTCCCCCCCCGCCGTCTTTCTCCCTGGGCTTCCTGTCCCATGATCCTCTCATATCCCCTTTGCCAATCACCTGTCCAGCTCTTGGCTCCATCCTTCCCCCTCCTGTCTTCTCCTATCATTTTAGATCTCCCCCTCCCCCTCTCACTTTTAAATCTCTTACTAACTTTTCCTTCAGTTAGTCCTGACGAAAGGTCTCGGCCTGAAACGTCGACTGTACCTTTTCCTAGAGATGCTGCCTGGCCTGCTGCGTTCACCAGCAACTTTGATGTGTGCTGCTTGAATTTCCAGCATCTGCAGATTTCCTGTTGAATAATTCCAGAATTTTGTTTCTCTTTCAGAGTTCCAGAATATGCATTTTGTATTTTGATTATATGCGGCTTATAATCAGTTCATTTTAGAAAGGGGATTTCATTAAGGGTTTGCCTTGATACGGCAAGCGTATTTATGTTATACTCTGCAATAGTGTTGCGGGAGCCTAAAACACTGCAGGTTAAAAGGAGATATCCTCAACATATTCAAAATAATGGTCAGGTTCACAAGTAGTATGTCAATAACCATGCAGATTGAAAAACTTCCTATGTTTACAAAAGCCACCTGGATCATATCCCCTTCTCATTACTACCATCAAGGAGGAGGTACAGGAACCCGAAGACCCACACTTTTTTTTAAAAAGTAAAGGGAAGAGCTTCTTCCCCTCTGCCACCAGATTTCTCAATGAACCATGAACACTACCTCATCATTCCCTTATTTTTGGTCCATTTTTGCTTACTTATTTTTATCATAACTTACAATATTTTATGTGTGTTGCATTGCACTGCTGCCACAAAATAATAAATATCACAACATTCAGTACGTCAGTGATAATGAACTGGATTCTGATAACTACCCATTCAGAAAGTTAGTGAAACGATGCAGTATTGGAGCGATACAGCACAGGGACCAGCCCTTTCACCTACTCCAGCTGTGCAGAGCTTCAAAAAAAAACCCATTAACACTAAATCACTTCATTATCACCGCAGTCCAATCAACTCTGCCCTAGATTTTGGCACTCGTATAGCCAGAAACATTTTCCCAGGGTAGAAACGGCTAATATTGCAGGCCATAATTTTAAGGTGATTGGAAGACAGTATGGGCGGGGGGGGGGGAGGGTGGGGGGGTGTGGTGGAAAACATCAGAGATGTGTGTTATCTTTTTAAAAACAGACTGGAATTTTTTTTTTACGCAGTGCATGGAACACACTGCTAGGGGTAGTGGTTGAGGCAGACAGATTAGTGATATTTAAGGTCAATGTACATGGACAGACAGGCACATCGATTTTAGGAAAACTCATGCCCCTCTAAGTCAGCAACACGGCAGTGGACAGCACGCGCAGTTTCAAACACCTGGGAGTGCACATCTCACACAACCTCCCACTGTCCCAAAACACATTCTACAGAATCAGGAAAGCTCACCAATGCCTCTACTTTGTGAGGAGGCATCAATACTCAGGTCATTCTGAAGGTGCTCATTAGAGAGCACCCTAACAAGCTGCTCTCTAGCCATGATGAGGCTCAAGAAGAAAAAGACGACATCTAAAAAAAAGGGCTTTGAATTTTACAGAGTTATTTGGAAATAAACTGGGTGTTTGGATATAAAGGATTGGACTTTCCAAAAGAAATAGCCTGGGTGCTTTGGTGATAAGAAATCTCAAAAAGCTGAGTGATACTTCTCTAAAATCCATATAATCTATTTCTATGGGACATTTCCCCTCCATTGTGTTTTCTGCTTGTCCAGCCAATCCTATTCAAATGAACACTAGGTGTGGGAACAGTCTCCCTTATCTCCTTGTCCACACACTTGATAAAAATGCTTGCTCTGGCACCAGTCCCAGTTCCAGGACTATGGCAGATTTTTCAAATCCAGAAATAGAGTCTTTGCCAGGGTTGTTAAATCAAAAGTTGACAAAATGCAATTCACAGCAGGGCTGTGCTGCTTTAAAATTACGTGTCCAAAGCTCATTGCTCTGCCAAAGTGGAGTTGCAGTGAATCTGCTCTGACAAAAACTAACAGTGTAGATATGAAGCAATAAGACCATTTAAAAAGATAATGTGTCTGTCTGAGGGTACAGTTTATAGGACAGACCAACAGGTTGCAAATGTCCTGATTTGCAAACTGTTGGTCTGGCCTGATTACCACAAAGTTTGAGCAGCACACAAAATGCTGAAGGAAATGAAAGGGTCAGGCAGCATCTATGGAAAGAAACGGACAGTCAGCATGTCAGGTTGAAACCCTTCATCTGGACTGAAAGATAGAGGGGAGATGGGCAGAAAGCTTCCCACTCAAAACAAAGTGCAGTTTAAAGAAAGTGCAAGTCCTGAGGCATGATCCCATGAATACAAGGGTTAATGTTTGAGGCGCGTTTGATGGCTCTAGACCTGTACTCACTGGAGTTTAGAGGAATGAGGGCATATCTCATTGACAAGCAAGACAAAATCTACAGATGCTGGAAATGCACGCAACGCACACAAAATGCTGGAGGAACTCGGCAGGCCAGGCAACATCTATGGAAAAGTATTAGGACTGGAGAAAAAAAGTTTAGGCATCAGAGTAAAAAGGTGGGGTTAAGATCGCTTTGAAACCTATTGAATATTGAAAGGTCTAGGTAGATTTGATGTGGAGAGGATGTTTCCTGTAGTGGGGGAGTGTAGGACTAGAGGGCATCGCCTCTGAATAAAGGAAATCCCTTTAAATCAGAGATGAGGAGGAATTTATTTAGCCAGAGGGTGGTGAATCTGTGAAGGCCAAGTAATTGGGGGTAGTTAAGCGGAGGCTGATAGAGTCTTATTTAGTCAGGGCATCAAAGGCTCCAGGGAGAAGGCAGGAAAAGAGTTGAAAAGGATTATAAATTAGTCATGATGTAATGGTGGAGCAGTCTCAAAGATCTTCATTCTTGATGAAGGATCTCAGCCTGAAATATTGATTGTTTATTAATTTCCATAGATGCTGCCTGACCTGCTGAGTTCCTCCAGCATTTTTTTATGTGTTGCCTAGGATTTCCAGCATCTGCAGAATCTCTTGTTTTTGAATATTCTTCTCTTGGTTAATACTGGGAAGAAAATGATCTAATTAAAGAAACAAAATTACAAAAGTATCAAATTGTGAAAAATAGGTCTCAGACTCCCAGTGTAACATTTTCAAATAATCTAATATTGAATCGGGGTTGGGACTGGGCAAAAGAGTATCGACATAATTAGTCAAATACTCCATAGAAGACATGGTGTGAGCCAAGGGACATCACTTGTGAAGTGAAAACTGCCACATCTGAATAAAGGAAGTCAAAATTGGATAGGTATTCTTATGTTGTGCACAATTATATTTGCATTTTGGGAGCAGTTTTGTAGAAATTGGCCTTGAAAATTGTTCAAGTGGAGTAAAGTCCACCATCAAGCAGATTAATTCTCTGTGAAAGACTGGAGCTAGATTGAGCCAAATGGTTTATCCCTCCCTTTTGCTTGCTTTTAGTGTATTTTGGTGGTAGCAAACAGATAGTGGATGGGTGTAGTTTTCTTTCCGACTCTAATGAAAGGTCTCAGCCCAAAATGTCGACAGTTTATTCTTTTCCATAGATCAATGCTGCCTGACCTGCTGAGTTCCTCTAGCATTTTGTATGTGATACTCTAGATTTTCACCATCTCCTGTGGTTATTATAGTGGGTCGGGATTAGGTTAATAGGCAAAACAATTGAGAGAAAGAGAGAGACACACACACACACACACACTTTGTTAAGTCGAAGTCCTATACACAAGGTGACGTACAATGAAACAAGTTACTACAGTATCACAAGTACATAGATTCAGTCAGCACACTGAATACTGCATAAATTATAGAACAGAGTGAAGAAAGAGCACTGTGTAAAACAAGATATAACTGCAACACAAAATGCTGGAGGAACTCAGCAAGTCAGTCAGCATCTGTGGCAGGGGTGGCCAACCTTTTACATTCCATGCATCAATTTTTTCACGCACGAGTTCAGGTGTGCCATACAACTCTTGTACCCCCATTCTTGTAAAAATGTTAATATAGAACTTGTGCGTGAAAAAATTGACTCATGGAATGTAAAAGGTTGGCCACCCCTGATCTAAGGAAATGAAAAAACAGTCGACGTTTCGAGCCAAGACCCTTCATCTGGACTAAAAAGGGGAAAGATGCCAGAATAAAATTTGGGGTGGGGGGGGGGGAGACGAAGGACAAGCTAGAAGGCAATAGGTGAAACCTGGTGGGTGCGGAAAGGAAAAGGGCTGGAGAAGAAGGAATCTGATAGGAGAGGAGAGTAGACCATAGGAGAAAAGAGAAGGAGGAGGCGAACCAGGAGGAGGTGATAGGCTGGTGAGGATAAGGGGCAGAGTGGGGAATGGAAAAAAGGGGGAAGGAGGAGTGGAAAAGAAAAAAAGGAAAGAAAATCACTGGAAGGAGAAGTTGATGCTCAATTCATTTGCTTTGAGGGGCTGATACCCTTCACATCGCAGCACCATTAATATGTTTTCTGTTGGAAGCCAAGTAAAGGAAAATAATCCTCAACCCCATTAAGGATAAAAGAGGTGAATCACCAACAAAATGTGAAATAAATTCAAAAGATTTGGGATGTTCAATAGGTCAGTTAACATTTGTGCAAGTATTAACTCTGCATTTATGAGTAGCTCAGAAGGCTATGAAAGTCACAACACAGAGGCTATTTTGTTAGAGTCATAGACTACGACAGCACAGAACAGAACCTATGGCTAATCTACACCATGCATTCCTGGATGTCTGCATAGTCTCATCCATCTGTTCCCAGACCATAGCCTTCCATACCTCTCTCATCCAGGTGCCTATCACCCTGCTCTTAAATGTTAAAATTAAACCCACATCTACCACTTCTGGTGGCAGCTTATTTCATACTCATACCACTCTGAGTGAAGATGTTTCCCCTCAGATTCCACTTAAATATTTAATCTTCCATCAAAACCTGCATACTTTAGTTCTAGTCTCACTGAACCTGAGAAGGAAAAGATCTGCACACATCCAAACCTATTTTTCCCTTCATAAGTTTGTATACCTCAGCAAGATTTCTCCTCATTCGCCAGTGCTCTAGGGAAAAACGGATCTAACATATGTGAGGGGATCCAGGAGTGCCCCTATTAACTGTTTGAAGAGAGACAGAGAGAGACATTTATCATTGATGGTTTGTTTGGAAGGGAGAGAGAGACCAAGGTTGACGGTTGGACTGACATGGGAGTTAACTTTGGAGTTTTACTTTGGAGATAAAAACTATGGTGACCAACAGGACATTATTGATGTTACTTCCAAGGACTTGTTGCCTGCTCGCATTCCTCTACAGACAAAGGAAGGAGGGACTCTTTGAATGACAGGTAATGTTCAGCCTGGTGAGATAAATAGGAGGTCAGATGATACAGACCTCAGACACATGATCTGGACACTGAATGAGCATTGTTGTACCCGCAGAGAAAGTGAGTTTTGGAGGATCGATCAGGTGGATCGATCCAAATTGCTATTCCAGTGGTGAAGAAGGGGTTGACTGGTGGGAAGTTGTCTATGTGTCCACCCTTGCCGGGGTGATAGCTCCACCACAGGACAACTGGTCCCTCTGGTTAAAGTCACAGTCGGTGATTTGTAAAGGATTTCGGACGACGACGAGAAGATCGACGGCATTAGCTCACCTGAAGACTCAACTCACTCTCCCTCTCTCTCTCTCCCCCCCATCACTACTCAACTAAATACCACGAACTGAACTGAACTTTACTCAACATCGTAAGACTGTACCTTTTTACCCCTAGACTTAAAGAAGCTTGGTTTTCATACATATATATTCCACACTTACTTTTATATATATATTGCTAACCTGTGTGATTTATTTACATTGATATTACTGTATTGTATAGTTACTACTAAGTATTAGTAGTTTATAGCAATACTGGACTCCAAAGTGGTTTCTATTTCTGCTGGTTTCTTAATCCCCGTCACGGGATACGTGACACATAGTTAACCTATAAGTTAGGTCATTAAATCCCAGCAAAATTCTGTAAATTTTCTCTGCACACTTTCATTGTTGAATTTGATTGCTGAAAATCAAATATATCTATATCTCTGGAGACAAAAGGCATCAAAGGACACAGAAAGTAAGCAAGAATGAAGGGTTGAATAGACTAGAAGGGCCAAATAGCCTATTTCTGCTTCTATGCTCGATTTCTAAATGATACAGTTTTCATTGACAAACAGCCATGAACATACAATGATAAATGTTGACATTAATCATTTAAGCATTTAAGGTAAGGGAGAGAATTTCAAAGGAGATGTGAGGGAGATTTTTTTGGCACTGCCTCTGTGGTGGAAGAGGCAGATGCATGAGGGACTTTTAAGAGACTTTTGGGTAGGAACATGAATGTGAGGTAAATGGAAGGATATGGACATTGTGTAGCAGAAGAGAAAGGCCCTGATCCTCTGCTGTACTGTTCTATGCTCCATGTTCAATTACACTGAATGCAGTAGATTTCATTCCTTTAGTTAGTTATTGAGTACAACAAGCTGGACAATTGTCCTCCACACACAATCAAGCTCTCTGTTCAGTTATATGTTAAACACTAATCAGGAAGTGTTGTAGTCAGAAGACTGAAACAAAGACTTAAGTGAGTACTAAAAAAATTGTTCATCCAAGTCTATTTTGCATACAATCTTTTGCATATGTTCCAACATCCAAACTGAAATTTCAGGTTATTACAGTAAATTACTTTAAACCTTGTTGGGTGGATCCGTTCCCCAGCTTGATGCAAAGCATTCTGTTGACAGACTCAAAATGTTGGAGGAACTCAGTGCATCAGAAAGGAATAAAGAGTCAATATTTCAGACCGAGACATTCCAACCCAAGGCCTGGAACGTCGACTATTTATTTCCAGAGATACTGCCTGACCTGCTGTGTTCCTCCAGCATTTTCTGTGTGCTATTCTGGATCTCCAGCATCCACAGGATTGCTTGTGTTTATATCTTTTTTTGCAGTCTGTCTTTCTCGGCATGCATATTATTGCCATTGAAATTGTTTTCCTTGTTCATGGAGATTTCAAAGCCACTGTGACAGTACTGAGACTTGTAGACCACACTCAAGTCTTACTGCTAATTATGCTGGATGTTGAAGTTCCAATGTAAAGCCGCCCCTATGTTATGGCTGTTCGGAATTCGCCCTTACAGGATTCATATATCAACACTTACAACACGCTGGAGGAACTCAGCAGGTCAGGCAGCAACTGTGTAAACAATCAGTCAACGTTTCAGGCCGGAACCCTTCGTGAGGACTGAAGAGTGAAGGGGCAGAGGCCCTATAAAGAAGGTAGGGTGAGAGTGGGAAGGCGGCTAGTAGGTTCCAGGTGAAAAACCAGTAAGGGGAAAGATAAAGGGGTGGGGGAGGGGAAGCAGGGAGGGGATAGGTAGGAAAGGTGAAGGAGGAATAGAGGAAAACACAATAGGTGAAGGAAGCGGAACCATGAGGGAGGTGATAGGCAGCTGGGGGAGAGACAGAGTGAAATAGGGATAGGGGAAGGGAGGGGGAGGGAATTACCGGAAGTTGGAAATTTCAATGTTCATACCAAGGGGCTGGAGACTACTTAGACGGTATATGACGGTGTTGCTCCTCCAACCTGAGTTTAGCCTCATCATGGCAGTAGAGGAGGACATGTATGGATATATCCAAATGGGAATATGAAGCAGAGTTGAAGTGGGTGGCAACCAGGAGATCCTATCTGTTGTGGCAGATGGAGCAGAGGTGCTCGACGAAGCGGTCCCCCAATCTGCGTCAGGTTTCACCAATGTAGAGGAGGCCGCACCGGGAGCACCGGATGCAATAGATGACCCCAACAGACTCACGTGAAGTGTTGCCTCACCTGGAAGGACTATTTGGGGCCCTGAATAGTGGCAAGAGAGGAGGTGTACGGACAGATGTAGCACTTGCACTTACAGGGGTAAGTGCCGGTTGGAGATCCGTGGGGAGGGATGTGTGGATCAGGGAGTCGCGGAGGGACCGATCTCTGCGGAAAGAGAGGGAAAGATGTGCTTTGTGGCGGGGTCCTGTTGAAGATGGCGTAAGTTGCGGAGGATAATCTGCTGGATCCGTAGGCTGGTGGGGTGGTAGGTGAGGACAAGGGGAACTCTGTCCCTGTTGTGGTGGTGGGAGGATGGGGTGAGGGCCGAAGTGTGGGAAATGGAGGAGATGCAGGTGAGGGCATCATTGATGATGGCAGAAGGGAAACCATGATTCTTAAAGAAAGAGGACATTTGAGATGTCCTGGAATGTAAAGCCTCATCCTGGGAGCAGATGCAGCAGAGACGGAGAAACTGGTAATAGGGAATAGCATTTTTGTATGTGGCAGGGTGGGAAGAGGTATAGTCGAGGTAGTTCATATATCACTACCCATAAATGTAATCCTCTCACAGAATTTGTGAAAAAAACAATTTTTATTCAACTCACATTTGTTCATGCAGGTGACATGGCTTCACGTTCTGGAAAAATCACATTCCAAAAAATGCAAAATCCTACCTCCAATGACGTGGCGCCTGACTGTATTCTTAATATAAAGTATCTTTGGCTGAAGCTCCCTATCACTCTCTGTAGCTTGAATCACTTTAACAGCACTTGATCTGCTTCGAAGACTGTGATCACGTTGCGAGGGGGAGGAATGGAAGGGAAAGACCCCGAATATTCATTGACATGTATTGAACAAAAATGAAGGAAAAAGCATACTTATTGGTGCAAGTAACCTGTTCTTTCTGATTCAATACTAGTTTGTTCTTTAGCTTCCTTAGGGTATTTTTAATTAAGTTCGTTAAGATATTTATTAATTTCCAAAGCAATATTATGCATGATATAGCATCCATTATTGTAAAGATCACAAAGCTTTGCTTGTATACAGGTTTTATACACCTATCCCCGTATATCAACAAAAATACAGCAGAGCATATAAAGTATTATTACTGGAGAGGTTCACTTCTTCTCTTCAAAGAACCTGATATTTTAAAGCCAGCTACTATTAGAATGAACCACAGATTTCCCCCAGAAGAGGGAAATACCATACAAGGGAACACAACAGAATCCCAGCAAGACTAGATTCCCACTTGAAGCTCTCAGGGCATGAGTTGACCACAGTAGAATTTTGTGCCCAGAAACTCATAACCAAGGAAGCAATTTGCAGAATTGTGGATGATGCTTGGAAATATACAAAACATTGGACAGATTAGATGCATGGACGGTGTTCCCCTTGTTGGGGAATCTAGCAGCAATGAAATGAGGCAATGTTTCTTCACTCAGAAGGCAGTGAGTATATGGAGCTATCTGCTCAAAAAGGCCAGTAACATTCAAAGAAGCGGCTATAAGACCACAAGACCTAGGAGCAAAATTAGGTCCTTCACACCGAATCTGCTCTGCTATTTGATCATGGCTGATTCATCATCTCTCTGAACCCCATTCTCCTGTCTTCTCTCCATAATCTTTGATGTCCTTACTAATCAGGAACATCCTCAACTTTAAGCATATCCTATGACTTGTGGCCTCCACAGTCGTCTGTGGTGATGAATTCCACAGTTTCACCAACCTCTGGCTAAAGAGTTCTCCTCATTGCTGTTCGAATTGGACATCTTTATACTCTGAAGCTTTGTCCTCTGGGCTAACACTCTCGCAATATCGGAAACATCTGCCCATGTTCACTCTGTCCAGACCTCTCAATGTTTTATGGGTTTCAATGAGATGCCCCTTCATCCTATGAAAGGATACCAGGGTGTTTTATATCCAAGTCTAATGATAACACAAAACGGAAATGACACGTTACTTGATTGGGCAAGGACAAGAGAGGTGAAGTGTAATGCAGATAAGTGCAAGGTCATCTACTTTGGTAGGAAAACTTGAAAGGTGCAATTCTTGCAAATAGAGCTGACTCAATTTGGTAAATAGAGATATCCATGTTTCCTTGTGTAACAATTACCACAATTTAGTGAGCAGGTAATATAGAGGATCTGAGCAGATTATCTCACTAAATTATATTGATCAAAGGAGTGTCAACTTGAAGCATTAACTCTTTCTCTTTCTACCTTCTAGGTACTATCTGACCTGTGACGTTGTTGCTCCTCTCCACACCTCGTGATCCATCGGGCAGCAACCTTGCTGTTTCTTTAGCATTTATCTACTTTTTATGAGGCCGAGTTGCTAGCTCAACGCTCAAACCAGCACAGATGGAAAGTGTGCAAGCAACCAGCCAGATTTGAACCCTCCTCAAAGTCCGGAGCAGATGCCACTACACCACAGCCAGCCAACCCGTGAAGTGATTAAAGCATATCATTCCTATTGCTGTTGTATAGTATTTGGGTAAAACCTTGCCTGGAGTAGTATATATAGACCTGCCGTCCAAAAATAGGAAATGATATGTTTGTTAAACTGGCTTATTTTATCTCACCTGCAGAGAAAACCTCAGTGAAAAGCTTACAGTTGTTACAGATAAATTCATTACAACAATTCACTGAGATAGCACAACGTAAAACAATAACAGTACAGTATAAAGTGTCATGGTTACAGAGAAAGTGCAGTGCAGATGAACAATAAGGCACAAAGACATAACAAGGTAGACAATCAGGTCCTATCTGATCATATCCGGTAACCATTTACTAGTCTGATAACAATGGGATAGAATTTTTCCTTGGGCCAGGTGGTACATGCTTTCAGGGTTTTGTTCTGGACGACTGGAAAATTGCAAATGTCACTCCACTCCTTAAGAAGGGAGGGAGGCAGAAGAAAGGAAATTACAGACCAGTTAAGACTGTCTTCAGTAGCTGGGAAGATGTTGGAGTCCATTATTAAGGATGAGGTTTCAGTATACTTGGAGGTGCGTGATAAAATAGGCCAAAATCAACATGGTTTCCTTAAGGGGGAATCTTGCCCAACTAATCTGGTGGAATTTTTTGAGGAAATAATATGCAGGATAGACAAAGGAGAGTCAGTGTATGTTGTTTACTTGGATCTTCAGAAGGCGTTTGACAAGGTGCCACACGAGGCTGCTAAGCAAGTTAAGAGCCCATGGTATTACAGGAAAGATGCTACAATGGATAGAAGATTGGCTGATGATTAGGCAGCAAAGACTGGGGATAAAGGTGGCCCTTTTCAGGTTGGCTTCTGGTGACTAGTGGTGCTCCACGGGGTCAGTATTGTGACTGTGACTTTTCATTTTATATATCAATAATTTGGATGACAGAATTGATGGCTTTGTGGCCAAGTTTGCAGACAACACAAAGACGGGTGGAGGGGCAGGTGGTATTGAGGAAATAGGGAGTCTGCAGAAGGACTTAAACAAATTGGGAGAAAAGGCAACAAAGTGGCAGATGGAATATGGTGTAAGGAAGTGGTATGGTCATGCACTTTGCTAGAAGGAATAAAAGGCATAGATTACTTTCTAAACAGAGAAAATTCAGAACTCAAGAGATGGCAAAGGTCTTGGGATCCCTTGTGCAGGATTCCCTACAGATAAACTTGCAGGTTGATTTGGTAGTAAGGAAGGCAAATTAAATGCTGGCATTCATTTCAAGAGGAACAGAATATAAAAGCAAGGATGTAATGCTAAGGCTTAATAAGGCATTGGTCAAACCACACTTGGAATAGTGTAAATAGTTTAGGGCCCCTTATCAAAGATGTGTTGGAAGAGGGTCCAAAGGATGTTCACAAGAATGAGTGAGTTTGAAACAGTTAATATATGGGAACTATTTGATGGCTCTGGGCCTGTACTTGTTGGAGTTTAGAAGAATGAGGGGAGATCTCATTGATACCTATTGAATATTGAAAGGCCTAGACAGAATTGAATTTAAATTGGGATTGACTTTATTTCTTACATCCTTCACATATGAGAAGTTAAAATCTTTACATTACATCTCCATCTAAATGTGCAATGTGCAATCATAGTAATTTATAATAAATAGAACAGTCAATGTAGCATAGAAATACACTCAAATCAGCATGACTTAATCATTCTGATGGCCTGGTGGAAGAAGCTGTCCCGGAGCCCGTTGGTCCTGGCTTTTATGCTGTGGTACCATTTCCCAGATGGTAGCAGCTGGAATAGACTGTGGTTGGGGTGGCTCGAGTCCCCAATGATCCTACAGGCCCTTTTTACACACCTGTCCTTGTAAATGTCCTGAATCATGGGAAGTTCACAACTATAGATGAGCTGGGCTGTCCATACCTGCGACTGAGGGAAGTACAGTTCCCATACCAGGCAGTGATGCAGCCAGTCAGGATGCTCTCAGTTGTGCCCCTGTAGAAATCACCTTGGATTTGGGGACCCATACTAAACTTCCTCAACCATCTGAGGTGAAAGAGATGCTGTTGTGCCTTTTTCACCACACAGCTGGTGTGTACAGACCACGTGAGATCCTCGCTGATGTGGATGCTGAGGAACTTAAATATGTTCACCCTCTCAACCCCAGATCCAATGACATCAATAGAGGTCAGCCCGTCTCCATTCCTCCTGTAATCCACAACCAACTTCTGTTTTTTCAACATTGAGGGAGAGGTTGTTTTCTTGACACCACTGCGTCAGAGAGATGATTTCTTCCCTGTAGGCCACCTTGTTATTGTTTGAGACAAGGCCAATCAATGTAGTGTCGTCGGCAAATTTAATTAACAGGTTAGAGCTGTGGGTGGTGACACAGTCATGGGTATACAGGGAGTAAAAGAGGGGACTTGGTACACAGCCCTGAAGGGCTCCAGTATTGAGAGTCAGAGGGGTGGGATGAGGGATCCCACTCTTACCACCTGCCGGCAATATGACAGGAAGTCCAGAATCCAGCTGCACATGGCAGAGTCAAGGCCAAGGTCTCTGAGCTTCTTGTCGAGGCTGGATGGAACTATGGTGTTGAATGCTGAACTGTAGTCCAAGAACAGCATTTTGACGTAAGCATCCTTTTTCTCCAGATGTGTAAAGATGGTATGCAGAGCAGTGGCTATTGTGTCATCTGTTGATCGGTTGTGTCAGTAGGTGAATTGTAGGGGGTCCAGTTTGGGTGGTAGCAAGCTGCCAATGTAGTCCTTGACCAGCCTCTCAAAGCATTTGCTTATTAATGAGGTGAGTGTGACAGGACACCAGTTGTTCAGGCATGTTACCTTGGTCTTTTTTGGTACAGGGACCATGGTGGATAATTTGAAGCAGGAGGGCACTCTACACTGGGAGAGGAAGAGGGAGTGGCTGTGGAGAGGATGTTTCCTATCATGGGTGAATTTAGGACCAGAGAGCACAGCCTCATAATAGAAGGTCATCTAGTTGGAACACAGATGAAGAGGAATTTCTTTCACCATAGAGTGGTAAATCTGTGCAATTCATTGCCATGGATGGCTGTGGAGGCCACGTCAATGAGTATACTTAAAGGTGTGTTCATAGGTTTTTGTTTAGTCAGTTTAGACAGCGGATCAAAGGTTCCAGAGAGAAGGCAGGAGAATAGGACTGAGAGGGATAATAAAGCAGGCATGATGAAATGGTGGAGCAGACTCAATGGGCCAAATAACCTATTCTGCTTCTATAATTTTATGGACTTATGTATTTTTTACCCAATAGAAGGGAGAAGAAAGAATGTCTAGGGTTGGTGGGATCTTTGATTATAAGAAGCTTTTGAGAGGGTGCAGAGGAGATTTACCAGAATACTGCCTGGATTAGAGATCACAGCTTATAAGCAAAACTTGAGTGAGCTAGTGCTTTTATTTCCTCTTTGGAGCAAAGGAGGATGAGAGGTAACATGATAGAGGTGCATAAGATAATTTGAGGCATAGATAGACTGGACAGCCAGTGCTTTTATCCCTAAATATGAAACATAATTTTATGGTGATTAGATGAAAGTGTAGGCTGTTGCTGGAGGTAGGTTTCTTCTACACAGAGGATGGCAAATAAATGCATAGAGCACACTGCCAGGGTGGTGGTACATGAAGATACATTACAGACGTTTAAGACACATGGGTGTATGGGTGAAAGAAAAATGGAGGGCTACGTGGGAGGGAAAGGTTAGATTGATCTTGGAGCAGGTTAAAAGGTTGACACAATACTGTGGGCCCAAGTGTCTTGTGCAATTTCTTGTGGTCATGTGCACAGCAGTTGCCATACTAAGCCGTTATGAAATAAAAACTGGAGAGGATCAAAGAGGACATGCCAACTTTCTTTAACTTTTGAGGAGGTTGAGGTGCTGGTGAGCTTTATTGGCCATGGTGTCAACATCACTGGACCAGGAATTTGATACTCTCAAAACATAAGAGGGTGTGTAACAATGGTCCATCAGATTCACTCCTGGAATGGTGGTGTGACGGGGGAGGGTGCAATGGTAATGGTTTGGTTATTTTAAAGGATTAAATACTGTAAACCACTTCAATATCCTCAAGTTTAATAATAAGGAGTGAAGTCATTCTTGCAAACTTTGTTAGGTCAGTGCAGGGATGATGTTACCCTGGATGGACTGTTGTTGCGGTCTCAAGGACTGTAAAGCAGAAAAGTCTCTCCCCAAACAGTGTGAACCTTTGGAATTTTCTACCCTGTGAAAGGCCCAATTAATGAGTATCTTCAAGAAGGATAGCTTACTGGGTAAAGGTGATTCAAAAGATAAAGGGTCAATGGAGGGAAGATGTTCCATGATAAATGATCAGCCATGATAAAAACGCTAGCTCACTCAAGTTTTGCTCATAAGAAGTTAGGGATCAACTAGCCTACCTCTATTTCTCCTCCTTGAGGAGGGCTACTCAGACTATCATTATTGCAATAGTTCTCAGATGATAGAAGTTAAAGCTTTCTTAATTGTTGTGCTTCCTAAGTATATTCAGGATCAGAATCAGGTTTATCATCACTGGGATGTGATGTGAAATTTGTTAACTTCTCAGCAGCAGTTCAATGCAATACATAATATAGAAGAGAAAAAAATAAATCAATTACAGTATACATATATTGAATTAAGATGCAAAAAACAGAAATACTGTATATTAAAAAAGTGAAAAAGTGAGGTAGTGTCCAAGGGTACAATGTCTATTTAGGAATCGGATGGCAGAGGAGAAGAAGCTGTTTCTAAATCACTGAGTGTGTGCCTTCAGGCTTCTGTACCTCCTTTCTGATGGTAACAGTGAGAAAAGGGCACGCCCTGGATGCTGGAGGTCCTTAATGGATGCTGCCTTTCTGAGACACTGCTCTTTGAAGATGTCCTGGGTACTTTGTAGACTAGTACCCAAGATGCAGCTGACCAGATTTACAATCCTCTGCAGCTTCTTTCAGTCCTGTGCAGTAGCCCACACCCCCCCCCCACCCCCTATACCAGAGTGTGATGCAGCCTGTCAGAATGCTCTCCACGGTACATCTATAGAAGTTTTTGAGTGTATTTGTTGAATGCTAGATCTATTCAAACTCCTAATGAAGTATAACCGCTGTCTTGCCTTCTTCATAACTACAATGATATCTTGGGACCAGGTTAGATCCGCAGAGATCTTGACCCAGGAATTTGAAACTGCTCTCCACTTCAATCCCTTTTGGTATGTGTTCCTTCGTCTTACCCTTCCGGAAGTCCACAATCAGCTCTTTCGTCTTAAAGACGTTGAATGCCAGGTTTTTGCTGCGGCACCACTCCACCAGTTGGCATATCTCACTCCTGTACACCCTATCGTCACCACCTGAGATTCTACCAACAATGGTTGCATCATCAGCAAATTTATAGATGGTATTTGAGCTATGCCTAGCCACACAGGCATGTGTATATAGAGAGCGGTGGGCTAAGCACACACCCCTGAGTTGTACCAGTGTTGATCGTCAGCGAGGAGGATATGTTATCAGCAATCCACACAGATTGTAGTCTTCTGGTTAGGAGGATGAGGATCCAATTGCAGAGGGAGGTACAGAGGCCCTTGTTATGCCACTTCTCAGTCAGGTTTGTGGGAATGATGGTATTAAATGCTGAGCTATAGTCGATGTACAGCATTTTGACATAGGCATTTATGTTGTCCAGGTGGTCTAAAGCCATGTGGGGAGCCATTGAGATTGTGCCTGCCATTGACCTATTGTGGAAATAGACAAATTGCAATGGGTCCAGTTCTTTGCTGAGGCAGGAGTTCAGTCCAGTCATGACCAACCTCTCAAAGCATTTCATCACTGTCGATGTGAGTGCTTACCAGGCAATAGTCATTAAGGCAGCTCACATTATACCAGTGCCTAAGAATAATGATTGCCTTTTTGAAGCAAGTGGGAACTTCCTTCCATAGCAGTAAGAGGTTGAAAATGTCCTTGAATACTCCCGCTAGTTGGTTGGCACAGGTTTTCAGAGCCTTACCAGGTATTCCATCTGGACCTTCCGCCTTGCGAGGGATCACTCTCTTTAAAGACAGAGTAACAGCAGCCTCTGAGACAGAGATCACAGGGGCATCAGGTGCAGCAGGGATCTTCACAGCTGTTATGTTCTCCCTTTCAAAGCAGGCATAGAAGGCATTGAGTTCATCTGGTAGTGAAGCATCACTGCTATTCATGCTATTGGGTTTCGCTTTGTATGAAGTAATGTCTTGCAAACCCTGCCAGAGCTGCCGTGCACCCAATGTCATCTCCAACCTCATTTGAAATTGTCTCTTCACCCTTGAAATAATCCTCCACAAATCATATCTGGTTTTCCCATACAGGCCTGCGTTGCCAGACTTGAATGCCACAGATCTAGCCTTCAGCAGACAATGTACCTCCTGGCTGATCTGTAGCTTTTGATTTGGGAATGTACAGTAAATCTTTGTAAGCACATACTCATCTACACAGGTTTTAATGAAGTTGGTAACAACTACAGCATACTCATCCAGATTCAAAGATGAATCCCTGAATACAGTCCAGTCCAACGATTCAAAGCAGTGCTGTAGGTGCTCCTGTGCTTCCCTTGTCCATGCCTTCTTGGTCCTCACTACTGGTGCTGCAAACTTCAGTCTCTGCCTATACTCAGGGAGTAGAAGTACAACCAGGTGATCAGACTTCCCAAAGTGAGGGCATGCAATAGCACAGTAGGCATTCTTGATGGTGGTGTAACAATGGTCCAGTGTGTTGTTTCTTCTGGTATTGCAAGTGATCTGTTGATGGTAATTGCTTAGTGATTTTTTTCCCAAGACTAGCCTGGTTAAAATCTCCCAAAACGATGGTGAAGGCGTTAGGGTGCACTGTTTCGTGCATGGTGATCCCATTGCTCAGATCATCTAAAGCCTGATTGACATTGGCCTGAGCTGGAATGTATACTGCTCCGAAAATGACTCCAGAGAACTCTCGTGGTAGGTGAAAAGGACAGCACTTTAACTGCTAGGTATTCCAGGTCTGGTGAGCAGAATTGGGACAGCACTGATATATTCGTACACCAAGAAGAGTTGATCATGAGGCATACTCCTCCACCTCTGCTTTTGAGAGACTCTATAGGTCTATCCTGATTGTGTATAGTTAACCAGTTGATCTGAATCGCTGCATCCGGTACGGAAGGGGTTAGCCTATAAACTTCTATGGATGCACAGTGAAGAATACCCTGTCTGTTTTCATCATGGCCTGGCATGGAAACACCAATGCCCAAGAATGGAAAAGCCTACAAAAATTAGTGGATATGCCCCTGTCCATCATAAGAAAAGCCCACCCCTCCATTGAGCACATCTACAAGAAGCTCTGACACAAGAAGGCAACATCTATATCATCAACAGACCCCACCATGCAGGCCAGGCCCTCTACGTTCTGCTGCCATCAGGGAGGTTCAGGAGCCTCAGGTCCCCAAACCACTGGATTGAGGAAAAGTTATTACCCCTCAACAATCAAACTCCTGAATCAGCGTTGATAACTGAACTTACCTTAACACTGAATTGAATCCACCCCACGGATTCACTTTCAAGGACCCTACGACTCGCGATCTCAGTGTTATTTACTGTTTTTTTTGTATTTGCACTGTTTGTATCCTTTTGCACATTGATGGTCAGTCTTTGTATGTAGCTTTTAATTGATTCTATTATATTTCTTTGTTCTACTATGTATGCCCACAAGATAATGAATCTCAAGGTTGTATGTGGTGACATATACATACTTTGATGATAAACTTACTTCAAAATTTCTTTCCATAGCACTATTTAAAATGCTCTTCTATCGGTTTCACTCATTGAGCAGGATAGCGGACACAAGCTAGTTTGACATTGGCTCTTTCGATCTCACATTTTTTTCAAGTCACAGGGGACAAATATTGCCAAATATTTAAAATATACACTCAGTGGCCACTTTATTAAGTACACATGTGCACCTGCTCATTAATGCAAATATATAATCAGCCGTTCATATGGCAACAACTCAATGCATAAAAGCATGCAGACATGGTCAAAAGGTTCATTTGTTGCTCAGACCAAACAGCAGAATGTGGAAGAAATGTGATTTAAGTGACTTAGACTATGGAATAATTGTTGGTGCCAGACAGGGTGGTTTGAGTATCTCAAACTGCTGATCTTCTGGGATTTTCATGCACTCCAGAGTTTACAGAGGATGGTGTGAGAAACAAATAACATCCAGCAAGTGGGAGTTCTGTGGCAAAAGCATCTGGTTAACAAGACAGTCAGAGGAGAATGGGCAGACTACTGGTTCAAGCTGACAGGAAGGTGACAGTAACTCAAGCAACCAGGTGTTACTATAGTGGTATGCAGAAAATCATCTCAGAATGCACATGTCAAACCTTCTGCTACGGCAGCAGGAAACCACCAACATACACTCAGTGTCCACTTTTTCAGGTACAGGTGATACCAAGTAAAGTGGCCATTGAGTATGCATTATAGAAATGTTTGAGCTACGTTTTGTACATTCCATAACACGGGGGGAAAAGGAGCATTTAGTTTTCACACCAACTGTTGAAAATAGAAAACATACAATGCAAACAACAGGAATTCTGCAGATGCTGGAAATTCAAGCAACACACATCAAAGTTGCTGGTGAACGCAGCAGGCCAGGCAGCATCTCTAGGAAGAGGTGCAGTCGACGTTTCAGGCCGAGACCAGTTAGTCCTGACGAAGGGTCTCGGCCTGAAATGTCAACTGCACCTCTTCCTAGAGATGCTGCCTGGCCTGCTGCGTTCACCAGCAACTTTTATGGGTGTTGCTTTAACATACAATGCAAATTGTTTCTCTACATTATCTCGGTGACACTGGCATGAGTAAATGTTTTGATATTGAAACATCAAAGTCACAAGAAATTATGTAAAGGTAATTTTTTTAAGAGATCTACAAGATAACATTAAAATCAGTTTTCATAAAACCACAACACATTCATTTTGACTCAATAGAGACTCAGCACAACAACCAAATTTTTATATTAAAAGATACACAAACCTTGGCCCAGATCTTGTATTTTCAATCTAAAACAGATGCTGTAGATTCAATAGTTATTCAGATTGTAAGTGCACAGTGTGTATTTTTGCCAAGAATACATGTAATATCAAATTTCACTAATTGACTGTTAGAGAAAAGATGAGATGCTACAGTGTTTATTCTGGCTGTTACAATTTTTAATTTCTTATTGTACCAAATTAATCTTATGACCAAACTGTAATGCACACATAACATCTCAATACGATATTACTGTTTAGTGCACCAAGTAGCAACTTAAATGCCAATCAAATCAACCTGTGCGCAGATTTGATTAGGTTCTAATACTTGACAAATGGATAAGGACATAATAATGAATTTTCCTTCATTTTAAAACAAAAGGTTTCTCCTGTAGGTCTTGGGACTATTTTTCTGTTGTCCAAATTTAAACCTTCTGTTCACCAGTTCCTGCTGACAATGCTGGCCCTAAGGCTGTCAATATCTTGTGCCTACTTTCCAGATCCCCCCATGCCCTTACATTCTGCTCCCCCATCTCTATAACCATCATGTCTCTGCAATTTAGATTATGAAGATACGCAGTCCTCTTTTATTGTCATTTAGTAATGCATGCATTAAGAAATGATACAATATTTCCTCCGGTGTGATATCACAAAACACAGGACAGACCAAGACTGAAAAAACTGACAAAACCACATAATTATAACATATAGTTACAACAGTGCAACAATACCATCAGTTGATGAAGTCCATGAGCGCAGTAAAAAGTTCAAAGTCTCTCAAATGTCCTACATCTCACGCAGACGGGAGAAGGAAGAAAAACTCTCCCTGCCATGCCCAACCACAATCCATCTCAGAGTCATCCGAAAACGTCGAGCCTCCGATTCAGTTTTCCGACACCGAGTACTGAGCGTCATCTCTCTCCGAACGATTCGACCTTGCTCTCAGTCGCCAACAGCGGGCAAAGCCGGGGATTTTGAGGCCTTCCCTCTGGAATATTCCCAACCGTGCAGCAACGACAGCAGCAAACGAGCGTTTTAGAAATTTCTCCAGATGTTCCTCTGTGCTTTCACATCTGTCTCCATTAAATCAGAATTGTCCACGGCCCCTATTTAATGGATACAATACCATTTTTCACCGGAGGGCTGCGCATGCATGGCACGTTGCTCTCTCTCCTCCCGCCTGGTTCTCTTTCACTTTCCAAATTTGGACCTCTTTCACTCTCCAAATGTTAATGCCCCACCATTTGTGGCTGCACAATTCCAGCAACCTTCAAACATAAAATGTTACTTTCTCCCATTGCATTCCAAGCATTCAATACTCAAACATTTCTGCTCGAGTCCTCTGGGACTCCCTTGTATATGACAATTCAGCTGGGCAAAGATTATGGGAAACTTGGAACAGTTGATTATTGCCACTGTACACAGTAAAAGAAATCCAGGATAAACTAGAGTGCTGGGAAAAGTGGAACTTTTTCCCCATTAACTCCCATCCACAGCTGTCCATGAATAATCCTGAATCATTTCTCCTTCTGTGCTCTCCTCTCCTAATGAGCTGGAGACAAGGGTCAGCTTCCCCTCATCTTCCTACCCATTGACTTCATATTTTCCACATCATATCCCAGCCATACCTATAATCAACGGATCACCTGAACATTTCTAATGTCTCTTACGTAATGTCACCATCATCTATCCTCCCTTTTGCTCTCAGCACTGGACTCGAAACATTAACTGTGTTCCTGTCTCCAGAGATACAGCTGGACTTGGAGATCTCCAGTATTTTTTGTTGGCTTAGAGATGGAAAAGGTTACAGAAATTATGACAGAATAAAGCCACAAAAGCATTCTCAATGAAGGAAGAGAATATATATATACATACACATAGATATACATATATATACATATACATACACATACATATATATATACATATATATATGTATATATATATACACATATATATACAGTTGAAGTCGGAAGTTTACATACACCTTAGCCAAATACATTTAAACTCAGTTTTTCACAATTCCTGACATTTAATTCTAGAAAACATTCCCTGTCTTAGGTCAGTTAGGATCAATACTTTATTTTAAGAATGTGAAATGTCAGAATAATAGTAGAGAGAATGATTTATTTCAGCTTTTATTTCTGTCATCACTTTCCCAGTGGGCAGAAGTTTACATACACTTTGTTGCTATTTGGTAGCATTGCCTTTAAATTGTTTAACTTGAGTCAAACGTTTTGGGTAGCCTTCCAAAAGGTTCTCACACCAAGTTGCTGGAATTTTGTTCCATTCCTCCAGACAGAACTGGCGTAACTGAGTCAGGTTTGTAGGCTTCCTTGCTCGCACACGCTTTTTCAGTTCTGCCCACAAACCCAGGTCACTGGCACTGTTATGCTACCACACCATCCTATACAATGTTGCAATGCAATGTTGGTGGCAGAGGCACAGTGATACATGCGTGTTGCCCCCAGCTTCGGACTATGTTGGTCATTAACACAGATCATACATTTCAAGGTATGTTTTAATGTACATATACAAAGTTATTCTTTTAAAAAGCACTTGCATTTCACCCTTCTGAATTTCAAGACTATAGCAAATACTTTTAAGTGTCAATTTAATTACAAACATACTATCGAAACATAGGTAATAGGTGCAGGAGTAGGCCATTCGGCCCTTCGAGCCTGCACCGCCATTCAGTCTGACCATGGCTGATCATCCAACTCAGAACCCTGTACCTGCCTTCCCTCCATACCCCGATCCCTTTAGCCACAAGGGCCATATCTAACTCCCTCTTAAATATAGCCAATGAACTGGACTCAACTGTCTCCTGTGGCAGAGAATTCCACAGATTCACCACTCTCTGTGTGAAGAAGTTTTTCCTCACCTTGGTCCTAAAAGGCTTCCCCTTTATCCTCAAACTGTGACCCCTCATTCTGGACTTCCCCAACATCGGGAACAATCTTCCTGCATCTAACCTGTCCAATCCCTTTAGGATTTTATACATTTCAATAAGATCCCCCTTCAATCTTCTAAATTCCAACGAGTATAAGTCTAGTCGATCCAGTCTTTCGTCATATGAAAGTCCTACCATCCCAGGAATCAATCTGGTGAACCTTCTTTGTACTCCCTCTATGGCAAGAATGTCTTTCCTCAGATTAGGGGACCAAAACTGCACACAATACTCCAGGTGTGGTCTCACCAAGGCCTTGTACAACTGCAGTAGTACCTCCCTGCTCCTGTACTCGAATCCTCTTGTTATGAATGCCAGCATACCATTCGCCTTTTTCACCGCCTGCTGTACCTGCATGCCCACTTTCAATGACTGGTGTATAATGACACCCAGGTCACGTTACACTTCCCCTTTTCCCAATCACCCCCATTCAGATAATAATCTGTTTTCCTGTTTTTGCCACCAAAGTGGATAACCTCACATTTATCCACATTAAATTGCATCTGCCATGAATTTGCCCACTCACCTAACCTATCCAAGTCACCCTGCATCTTAGCATCCTCCTCACAGCTAACACTGCCGCCCAGCTTCGTGTCATCTGCAAACTTGGAGATGCTGCATTTAATTCCCTCATCTAAGTCATTAATATATATTGTAAACAACTGGGGTCCCAGCACTGAGCCTTGCGATACCCCACTAGTCACTGCCCGCCATTCTCAAAAAGTCCCGTTTATTCCCACTCTTTGCTTCCTGTCTGCCAACCAATTCTCTATCCACATCAATACCTTACCCCCAATACCGTGTGCTTTAAGTTTGCACACTAATCTCCTGTGTGGGACCTTGTCAAAAGCCTTTTGAAAATCCAGATATACCACATCCACTGGTTCTCCCCTATCCACTCTACTAGTTATATCCTCAAAAAATTCTGAGATTCGTCAGACATGATTTTCCTTTCACAAATCCATGCTGACTTTGTCCGATGATTTCACCGCTTTCCAAATGTGCTGTTATCACATCTTTGATAACTAACTCTAGCATCTTCCCCATCACCCATGTTAGGCTAACTGCTCTATAATTCGCCGGTTTCTCTCTCCCTCCTTTTTTAAAAAGCGGGGTTACATTAGCCACCCTCCAATCCTCAGGAACTAGTCCAGAATCTAAAGAGTTTTGAAAAATTATCACTAATGCATCCACTATTTCTTGGGCTACTACCTTAAGCATTCTGGGATGCAGACCATCTGGCCTTGGGGATTTATCTGCCTTTAATCCCTTCAATTTACCTAACACCACTTCCCTACTAACATGCATTTCCCTCAGTTCCTCCATCTCACTAGACCCTCGGTCCCCTACTATTTCCGGAAGATTATTTATGTCCTCCTTAGTGAAGACAGAACCAAAGTAGTTATCCAGTTGGTCTGCCATGTCCTTGTTCCCCATAATCAATTCACCTGTTTCTGTCTGTAGGGGACCTATATTTGTCTTATCACACAGACTAGACAAAAGAATACACTTTGAAGCAGCTATACTCTTAATAGTGCCTATTACAACAAAATGTCAAGGTCATCTCTTTAAGAAACAAAGCATGTAAACCATCAACTATGCCACAGTAGTGTAACAGTTAGTGCAACGGTATTACGGGTCAGGGCATTGGAGTTCAGAGTTCAATTCTGACGTCATCTGTAAGGAGTTTATTTAGTAATATAGTATAGAGTAGGACCTTCTGGTCCTTACAGCCACATCTCCCCAGCAACCCCACAACCCTGATTAAATCTAACCTAATCACAGGACAATTTCCATCGACCAATTAATCTACCCAGTACGTCTTGGGACTGTGGAATGAAACTGGAGCACTCGAAGGACATTCAGAGTCTCCTTACAGAATGGCACTGGAATTGAACTCCAAACTCTGGAACGCTGAGCCGTAATAGCATTGTGCTAACCGCTACACTATAGTGGCACCCACCTGAGTGCTCCGGTTTACTCCCACTGTCCAAAAAAAAAATGCACCTGTTAGTAGGTTATTAGTCATTGTAAATTGTCCTATGATTGGGTGAGAGTTAAACTGGGGGTTGCTGGGCAGTGTGGCTTGAAGAGCTGGAAGAGGCCTACTCCACACTGTATCAAATAAAATAAAATTACATTTTTAAATCTACATACACATTCACATGACCAATTAGCTATTCATATACAGAAGTATTACCATGAAATTGCAGTGGTATTATAGTTATAAATTTATTCACATATTTACACATTTTCATAATAATGTCAAAAAAGCTTCATTAAAAGCCACACTAACACCTCTATTTGCTACATTAGCATTATCTTCATAGCTTTTAGCACACTGAATGCAAAAAAAATTGCAATACAACCTCTAGTAACAAATATAATTACGTACCCAGAACACTCAGTAATGTAAATGCTTTTCCGCTTAAAACTCCCCGTCTGCAATCTTTGGTCGTGCATCCCATCTCCTTTCCTATTTTAAATGATTCCCCCTTTGTTTTCATTCTCAGACTCTGTGCACATCCATCCATTGCACTTTATTTTACAAATGGTGGTTATTAGTGTTTACATGCGACTTTCTCCTATACTGCTCAACTTTCCATTCGGGCACCCTTAAATTAACATCTTTCACCGCTAGTGTCACCAGCATCACACCTCAAGTCAATAGGGCCCCATCATAACCATTTCAAACAATGCATCCATGTCAAAATCCACCATCCTGTCTACAGAAAGTACTTCTAAATCCACAAATAGCATCTACAAAGTTCAAAGCAAATTTAGAAGTAAATTTATTATCAAAGTACATATACTGTATGGATGTCAGCATATACTACCTCAAGATTCAATTTCTTGAAGGCATACACAGTAAAACAGAGCAACACAATAGGATCAGTGAAAAACTACAAAGGCTGACAAACATGCAAAGTGCAAATAAATAAATAAATAAATAAATACTGAGAACGAAAGTTGTAGAGTCCTGGAGAGTGACTCCACAGCTTGTGGAATCAGTTCAGTGTTTTTTTTATTTACTTAGAAATACAACACAGAGCAGCCCCCTTCAGCCTAATGAGGCCACACTGCCCACCTATTTAACCCTTGAGTAATCACAGGTCAATTTAAATTGAACAAATAACCTACTAACTGGTACATCTTTGGACTGTGGGAGGAAACTCACATATTTCATGGGGAGAATGGACAAGCTCCTCACAGACATTAGAAAACTGAACTCCAACTTGTCCTGAGCTGTATTAGCGTTATGCTACCATGGCTCTCCTTGGGGCTAGTGTACAAGCCTGATGTTGTAGGATAACAACTTCCTGAATCTGGTGGTGTGGGACCCAAGACTCCCGGACCTCCTTAAAGACAGCAGCGAGAAGACAGTATAGCCAGGGTGGCTGGGGTCCTTGATGGTCGATGCTGCTTTCTTTTGCCAGCCATCTTTGTAGATGTGCTCAATGGTTAGAAGGTTTTTCCTGTGTAGGACTGGGCTGTATCCAACACTTTCTATAAATTTGTCTGTTCCTGGGTATGGTGTTTCCATACCAGACCAGTTCATAATCACAGATGATGTTAGCTCTATGACCCTGTCCTGGAGGCAGAAAATGCAGCCTTTGGTACATTAATCTCCCATGTTTCTTCTTACTATTGTACTGTAAAGAACATTTTCTGTAAGTAGGATATTCAAAACAGTGCAGAATGAAAGAAAATACTTTGTGTTCTGATACTCTCATTTCCTCACCTTTACAATCAAGGGTAGGAAATAGCAGTTTCCTGTTTAAGAAATTCAGAATTCCACTGAGAGTTACACCCATAATGTTGACAATTCGCCAAAGAATTCCAGGCTGCAATAAATAAAACATCCGGTGACAGAGGTAGCAACAATTTACTGAGATCTATTTAACTTCCACCACACAGTGGATATGGCAGTACAGAAAGGACCACCTTAGGCTCCTGCTTGGATTTAGGAACCACCATGAGGCTTTTCAAAACCTACACTTTTGCCCAGGTTTGGACCAAGGCTGTGATGAGATCTCAAGCTTAATAGTACAGGTGCATCTCTCAAGTTGAAGGCATTTTTTTTTGTAACAAGCAAACATGCACAGTGTATAAATGCCATGACATTAAGTAGCAGAATAGTACATTAAAACATGACAAATAAACACAATGAAATAAAAAAACATACCCACTACTCTCTATATAATTCTTGCCTTCCTGTGCATTGGAGTTTTCATGCCAAGCTATGATGCAACCAGTCAGAATGCTTTCTACTGTACATCTGTAGAAATTTTTCAGTCTTCAAAGACCTGCTAAGCTTCCTTAAACTTCTAAAACAAAAACAAACAAATGCTGGCATATCTCCTTCATAATGGATCTCAGGAGAGTGAATTTAATGAATGCCTGCGTAATGGCTTTTTAAGAGCAATTTTTCTTTGAGCCTGCTAGGGGATCAAGTATACTGGATAGGTTGTTATGTAATGAACCTGAGGAGATTAGGGAGCTTAAGGTAAAGGAACCCTTAGGAACCACTGATCACCATATGATTGATTTCAACTTAAAATTTGATAGGGAGAAAGTAAAGTCTGACATAACAGTATTTCAGTGGAGTAAAGGAAATTACAGTGGTATGAGAGATGAGCTGGCCAAAGTAAATTGAAAGGAGATGCTGGCAGGGAGGACAGCAGAGCAGCATTGGCTTGAGTTTCTGGGAATAATGAGAAAGGTGCAAGATAGATGTAGTCCAAAAACCAAGAAATACACAAATGGCCAAATAGTACAATGTGGCTGACAAGGGAAGGCAAAGCTAATGTAAAAACAAAAGAGAGGGTATACAACAAAGCAAAAATTAGTGTGAAGACAGGATTGGGAAGCTTTTAAAAACTACAGAAAGCAACTAAAAGAAATATTAGGAGGGAAAAGATGAAATATGAAAGCAAGCTAGTAAACAATCTCAAGGTGGATAGAAAACGCTATTTCAAGTATGTAAAAGAATAAAAGAGAGGTGAGAGTGGATATGGGACCACTAGAAAATGAGGCTGGAGAAATAATAGGGACAAGGAGAAGGTAGATGAACTAAATGAGTATTTTGCATCACTCTTCACTGTGAAAGACACCAGCAGTGTGCCAGGTGTTGAAGGGTGAAAGAGAAGTGAAGTGAATGTAGTAACTATTACCAGGAAGAAGGTGCTTAAAAAGCTGAAAGACCTAAAGGTACATAAGTCACCCAGACCAGATGAACTGCAGCCTAGGGTTCTGAAAGAGGTAGTGGCAAAGATTGTAGGAGTATTAGCAATGATCTTTCAAGAAACATTGGACTCTGGCATGGTGCCAGAGGACCGGAAAATTGCAAATGTTACTCCATTCTTTAAGAAATTATAGACCAGTTAGCTTGACCTTGGTGGGTGGGAAGATGTTGGAGTCAATTGTTCAGGATAAGGTTATGGAGTACTTGGTGACACAGGACAAGTTAGGACAAAGTCAGCATGATTTCCTTAAGGGAAAATCTTGACAAACAAACTTGGATATTACAAGTCAGATAGATAAAGGGGATGCAGTGGATGTTGCATATTTGTATATTCAGAAGGCCTTTGACAAGGTGCCACACGAGGCTGCTTACCATGTTAAGAGCCCATGGTATTACAGGAAAGTTATTGGCATGGTTGGAGCATAGGCTAATTGGTAGGAGGCAGCGAGTGGGAACAAAAGGATCCTTTTCTCATTGGCTGCCAGTGACTAGTGGGGTTCCTCAGCAGTCGCTGTTGAGACCGCTTATTTTTATGCTATGTATCAATCACTTAGATGATGGAATAGAAGGCTTTATGCCAAGTTTGCAGATAAAATGAAAGGGTTATCATGAAAGGGTTATCATGTGACAAATATTTGATGGTTCTGAGCCTGTACTCACTAGAATTCAGAAGGATGAGGTGGGATCTCATTGAAACCTTTCGAGTGTTGAAAGACTGGTGGAGAGGAAGGTAGTGAGCTAACAGGAGGACTGCAGAAGGACACGGTGGGGGAATCTAGGACAAGAGTGCACAGCCTCAGGATATAGGGGCATCCATTTAAAACCGAGATGAGGAGAGATTTCTTTAGCCAGATTGGGCAAGAAAGTGACAAATCAAATACAATGCTGGAAAATGCATGGTCATGCACTTTGATAAAAGAAATAAATACGCAGACTATTTTCTAAACGGCGAAAATCCAAAAATCTGAGATGCAAAGGGGCTTGGCAGTCCTTGTGCAAACCACCTAAAAGTTAACTTGGAGGTGAAGTCAGTGGTGAGGAAGGCAAATGCAGTATTAGTATTAAATTCAAGAGGTCTAGAATATAAGAGCAGGGATGTGATGCTGAGGTGTTATAAGGCACTGCCAAGATCTTACTTTGAGTATTGTGAACTGTTTTGGGCTCCTTATCCAAGAAAAGATGTGCTGGCATTGGAGAGGGTTCAGAGGAGGTTCACAAGGATGATTCTGTGACAAATATTTGATGGTTCTGAGCCTGTACTCACTAGAATTCAGAAGGATGAGGTGGGATCTCATTGAAACCTTTCGAGTGTTGAAAGGCTTAGACATACTAGATGTGGAAATGATGTTTCCCATGGTGTGTAAATCTAGGACAAAAATGCACAGCCTCAGGATAGAGAACATCGATTTAAAACAGATATGCAGTGAAATTTCTTTAGCCAAGTGGTGAATTTGTTTCCATAGGCAGCTGTAGAGGTTAAGTTGTTGAGTGTACTTAAGGTGGAAATTGATAGGTTCTTGATTGGTCATGGTATCAAAGGTTACGGGGAGAAGGCCGGGGAGTGGGGCTGAGGAGGGGAAAAGGATCAGCCATGATTGAATGGTGGAGCAGACTTGATGGGCCAAATGGCCTAATTCTGCTCCTATGTCTTATGGTCTATTAAGTGAAACTACTACATGTGCTGGGTCCAGGATACAACCTCGAGATGCTGACAACTAGAAGCTGCTTGAACTTTCCTCCTCAGTAAGGATTGTTGTGTATTCACCTTAACATCCCCATCCTACACTGAGTCCACACTGAGCTTCGGTGAACAACGTGTTCATATGCAAGTGCTACTTCATTAAGTTATCAAAGACAAATGATAGGAAGTGTCTCTGATTAAAAGGCTCAAAATGCTGGAGGAACTCAACACGTCTGGCAGCATGTATGAAGAGGAAAAAACAATCAACAATCTACTTTATTCTTCCCCATAGATGCTGCCGGACCTGCTGAGTTCCTCCAGCATTGTTTGTGTGTTACTCTGGGTATCCAGCATCTGCAGAATCTCTTCTGCTTGTGCCACTGATTAATAATAGTCTGTTGGAAATTAGGTATCTTGGATTTATCCCACAGCTTGCAGGACAGATGTTGGCAGTTTACTCCAATGTGAAATTTCTACAACTAAACTAGAAGAATTAGTTCTGGAGAACAAGTTCCCAACACTACTTTCCTTCTTCACTGATTATGTCCTGAGTCGTAGCATCAAAAATGGCCGCCACTTCAGGTGATGCTCATAGTACACTATTCTACCCTCCTGAGAGAAATTGGGATTTGTCTCCTGCCTTGAAGATACTTCATCATTCTAGTTCACAGCCAAACAACTTGAACTTAATAGAAGATTAACACTGAAGGAATTTTGGCTTTATGACTCAGACAGCACAAATGAAACTTATCTTTGCATCTGGCCCTCAGTATGAGTGCCAAATACCAGGAGAAGATCATAAACAGCACCTCATCTGGAACACAATCTATCATCATTACCCAGTCTGACCTAAATATGGCACCAGATCTATGGAACAGTGATTAACTCTTAACCAACAACTCCCATTAAAAAAATGACCAATGAAACTAGAGCAACATACATCAAAGTTGCTGGTGAACGCAGCAGGCTAAGCAGCATCTATAGGAAGAAGCGCAGTCGACGTTTCAGGCCGAGACCCTTCGTCAGGACTAACCAATGAAACTACTTGGTTGAATCATAAGTGAAGAGTATAAAGGAAGAAAAATAGATGGAAAGATTAGCTTTATTTGTCACATGTGCATCGAAACATGCAGTGGAGTGTGTCAATTTTGTCAAATCAGAGGTTTAAGCTGAGTAGGCCACAAGTGTTATTATCCTTCCAGTGGCAACATAGCACGTCCACAACTCAGAAACCTTAAGTGTACATCTTTGGAATGTGAAAGGAAAGTGAAGCACCTGGAAGAAACCCACTATGTCACAGGAGAATGTAAAATCTCCTTTTAGACAGTGGTAGCAATCAAACCCTAATCTTACAGCTGGTGTTGTAAAAGATCGTGCTGACTACTGTGGTGGCTCACCATCACCAAAATAAACAGATTTTCAGCACGTTGGTGGCATTCACATTCAGTGAATATAACTCAGAGGGTACTTTATTGGGTACCTTCTGTACTTAATAAAGTGGTCACTGCGTGTATGTTCATGGTCTTCTGCTGGTGTCGCAGATCTACTTCGAGGTTCAATGTGTTGTGCATTCCTGGATGTTCTTCTGCACACCATTGTTGTAACATGTGCTTATTCGAGTTACTGTCACCTTACTGTTAGTTGAACAGTCTGGCCTTTCTTTGATCTCTCTCATTAATAAGGCATTTTCCCCCACAGAAGTGCTACTGACTGAATGTGTTTTTCTCCCCCATTTTTTTGCACCTTTTCCTGTAAATCCTAGAGACAGTTATATGCTAAAGTCCCAGAAGATTAGCAGTTTCTGAGATCCCCAAACCACCCAGTTTGGCACTAACAATCATTCTACAGTTAAAATCACATTTCTTCCCCATTCTGTTGGTTGATTTGAACAACAACTGAACCTCTTGACCATGTCTACATGTTTTTATGCATTGTGTTACTGCCACATGATTGGCTGATGAGATATTTGCATTAACAAACATGTACCTAATAAAGTGGCCACTGGGTTCATAAAGTATAAAATTCTGTTGTTATTGGAACAGATTTTACAGCATTAATCTCTGATTATTAGTTTAAAGCATACTAATAAAGAATATCGCAAATGAGAGTCTACAGATATTAATTTAAAATAGGAGAAATTTGTTTTCCTGCTTGCGGTTAGAAATGCTTAATATTGATAAAACAAAGCAACTCAATTTGCAAGTAAAAATCAAAGGACTTAATTATCTTTTGTTTTCTACTTATTCATGTCAAGTTCCAACATTGTTACAGTTTATTTTTAGTTGTGCTCTGATGGAAGGTGCAGGAATGGAGTAAAATTGCTGATATTCTTTTCTTGCATTTGGACTGAGTATTGAAGGCAAGGCTATCAAAGTTCGCCCATCCAGACTTGCACTAGATTTTGGTTGGACGTTAGTAATATGGAATGCTACAAGTCCGAATTGCTGGTTTAAACGATGGGACCGATGGTAGAGGAACTGTGTGGCCTCAGTTGTAGTGTGGACAAGGCTTCAAACTGAGGAGTCACCTATTTACAGCCGCTCAGGAAAGAGGTATCAGAGTTGCTGCCCGGAGGGTTGTGCTGCGACGTCTATGTAGGAGTCGCCACTGGCCTCCATTGTTCGATCAGTGGAACACTGTAGCGTATTTAATTCAGTAATCTTTGAGCAATATTGTAAATATATTGTTTGATTGAACATTCTTTGCTGTTTACATAATTCATTGTGGTTTATATGCATGAAGTACACGAATGGTGTACATAATTACACCACCATGTCACATGTGAGCACCTCACTAAAGAAAAGAGACTAACTCCATGAGTAGTCCCAGATCCTGTGCTTTTCTTTTGATTAGTTTCGAGAGTTACAAAACAAAACAAAGACTAGCTGAATTGCCTTTGTCTGCAAACTGCTGCCGGCTTATTCTTGGCTACAACATTCATGGACGTGAGACTTGGGCTATATCATGTTTTTCTGTGACTATACATTTTCTGCCATCTTCTTTGTGCAATATGTGCCTCGTACTGTGTATGACTGTGGTACTGTGTTCTGCACCTTGAGCCCAGAGGAATATTGTTTCATTTGGCTGTATTCATGTATGGTTGAATGACTATTAGAGTCGAACTTGAAACAGCTGTAGTCCTGTTGTGAGTTTTGCAAAATTGGAATCAATAAGATTTAGAAATAACAACAGTAAAAAGAGTGGGATATAGTCCCATGTCAGAGTCTGTTCGGAGAAGAACCAATTTTTTTTTGTTTGTCTATCTTGCCTTCCTTTGTGGTTGACAGCTCAGGTTAGGAAGGTGCTGTCAGAACATAGTTTTTAAATAAACTTGATGGAATTTTTATCTCCAGAACCACACACTCAGTGGTCACTTTATTGTGTACCTCCTGTACCTAATAAAGTCACCACTGAGTGCATGTTCATGATCTTCTGCTGCTGTAACCATCCACTTCCAAGGTTTGACATGTTGTGCACTCAGAGAGGCTCTTCTGCACACCATTGTTATGCATGGTTATTTGAGTTACTGTCGCCTTCCTGTCAGCTTGAATTATTCTCCTTCGATATCTTTCATTAACAAGGCATTTTCACCCACAGAACTGCTGCTGACTGGTTTTTTTTGTTTCTCACACCATTCTCTGCAAATGCTAGAGACTGTTCCATGAAAATCCCAGGAGATCAGCAGTTTCTGAAATACTCACACCATCCTGTCTGGCATCAACAATCAATCCACAGTGAAAGTCACTTAGATCACATTTCTTCCCCTTTCTGATATTTGGTCTGAACAACAACTGAACCTCTTGCCAGTGTCTGCATGCTTTTATGCATGGAGTTGTCACCACATGATTGCCTGATTAGATATTTGCATTAAAAAGCAGATGTAGCCAATAAAGTACCCATTGTGTGTACATTGGCTTTATTTTTACCTGCGATGCTAGATTACTTCAAAGAATTTTAAAAAAGCAAAGGGGCCAATTGAGCCATTCTTCCTATGCTGGTCCTTTTAACAGAGAAGCTGCATCAATCCCACTCTGCTACAATCTTTTGAAAATGGTGAGCTTGTTTCCATACTTCTGTCGGTGCCTTCCAGGTCATTCAGCTTCCCACTTTAAAAGAAATGCTCAGTTGCCCCCAGTTCTGTTGCACCACTACCATCCACAGACTTCCCTGTCAAAAGAAATGATTTCCCTTTAAACCAAAAATAGTTCTACCTACATTCAAATTTTCCCATACCCGGCAGTCAATAACCAACTTTGAACTGCAGCGATGCCAGTTATTCCCTTATTCCCACAGATCTGCATCATTGTGGTTTGAGTTTTGCTGTCAGGAACTTTGCAATAAGATGTTTCTTGATTCTTTAAACTTTAAGGGATTTTCCCCTTTTTTAAAAAAAACATGCCAAGCTTACAACTGGTATTAAAAGTACATTGAAAGTAGTCAAGATGGAACAGCAAAAACAACAGTGGCATAGCGGTTAGCACAACACGATTGCAGCATAGGGGAACAGAGCTCGGAGTTCATTTCCAGCGTCCTCTCTAAGAAAGCTTGCATGTTCTTCCTATTTGTGGGTGTGTGGGGGTGGGTTTCCTCCCATGGCCCAATTCATAGTGGTTGGTAGGTTAGTTGGTCATTGTAAAATTGTCCTGTGATTAGGTTTGGGGTTAAATTGGGGTGGGGGGGGCACTGTTGCTGACCGTGACTCAGTGGACCAGAAGGACCTGTTCCACCCCATATCTCTAAATGAAATAAATAATCTTCTATGCCTGCAGTGGGAAAAAAAAAACAAGCAGCTGGATATATTCAGCTGGTCAAATCTATCTGTGAAGGTTGAAATGGATTTAATGTGCCAGATTATTGACCCATCAGAAATGATCATACTTTCACCATCTCAAAATCTCACTAACCCAAAGTGTTAATTCTGAATGGCAAGGTGGATTTTGTCAAGCCAAGTAAATGTATTATGACTTTCCAACCCCATCCACAATTAAATCAATTTAACATTCTTGCATGCAACTAGGAGGATCTCAAAGTTCACAGTTAACTCAGGGATGTGTGCTTAGCCCACTGCTCTGCTCTCTCTACCTATGACTGTGCCATCTATAAATTTGCTGATGATGCAACCATTATTGGTAGAACCTCAGCTGAAGAGAGAGTGTACTGGAGTGAGATATACCAGCTAGTTGAGTGGTGTCACAGTAAAAACCTTGCACTCAATGTCAATAAGATGAAAGAGCTGATTGTGAACTTCATGAAGGACAATATGAAGGAACACAAACCAATCCTCAGAGAGATCAGAAGTGGAGAGAATGAGTAATTTCAAGTTGCTGGATCTCAATGTCTGTGAGGATCTAACTTAGTCTCAACATACTGGTGCAGCTATAAAGAAGACAAGACAGCAGCTATATTTCCCTAGGAGTTTGAGGAGATTTGGTTTGTCACTTAAAACACTCAAAAACTTCTACAGATGTACCATGGAGAGCATTCTGACAGGCTGCATCACCGCATGTACCATGGGCTACTGCACAGGATCGAAGGAAGCTGCAGAAAGTAAAATTAGCTCCATCATGGGTACTAGCCTTCATAGTATCCAAGACATCTTCAAGAGTGGTGCCTCAGAAAAGCGGTGTCTATTATTAAGGACGGCCATCACCCAGGACATACACTCTTCTCATTGTTACCATCAGGAAGGAGGTACAGAAGCCTGAAGGCACAGTCAGGTGATTCAGAAACAGCTTCTTCCCCTCTAACATCAGATTTCTAAATAGACATTGAACCCATGAACACCTCACTTTCATAAAATTTGTTTTTCCACTACTATTCTTAATTTAACATACATACTGAAATTACTTAATTTTTCTATATTGCGTATTGCATTGTACTGACATACGCCCGCATTTTTAAACCAGATTCTGAAATGTATTATCAAACTATATATATGGCACCATATACTACCCTGAAATTCATTTTCTTTCAGGCATTAACTGTAGAACAAAGAAATACAACAACAGAAGGACAACAAACTGTGCAAACACAAAATAAATGCCCCAAACAACCCGAGATGCTGGCCAACTTGTTGAGTTTCATATAGATTGGTTTTTGCACCAGGTTACAGTACCTGTGTGGCCTTGCAGGTATGATTATTGTCCTATATACAATGCATAAACCTAGCTCGTTTCATAGATATCAAATACCTGTTCAAGGCCATTGACAGAACAGCAGACGGACCATGTGCACAGAGCTAGTTACCTTGAATGCAACCATGTAAATAGGGCTTACAGAATGCTGGAGGAACTCAGCAGGTCAGGCAGCATCTAAGGGTGGGGGGTGGGGGCGGGGAAAGAGGAGAGAAGAAAGTCCAGTCGACATTTTGGGTCGAAATCCTTCAGCAGGACTGGAGAAAAAAAAACTAAGGAGTAGATTTGAAAGGTGGGGGGAGGGGAGGAAGAAACAAGGTGATAGGTGAAACTGGGGGGAGGGGTGAACTTCCTGTAGACTTTCTCCAATGACAATACACCACTTCTGAGATAAGGGGCCTAAAACTGTTGACAATACTCCAAGTGTGGCCTGACTAATCTCTTATAAAGCTTCAGCATTATCTCCTTGTTTTTATATTCTATTCCCTTGAAATAAATGCCAACATTGCATTTTCCTTCTTTACCACAGACTCAAGTTGTGAAGTAACCTCCTGAGAGTTTTGCATGAGCACTCCTAAGTCCCTTTGCACCTCTGATGTTTGAACCTTCTCCCCACTTAGATAATAGTCTGCACTGTTGTTCCTTTTACCAAAATGCATCATACATTTCCCAACCCTGTATTCCATCTACCACATTTTTGCCCACGCTTCCAATTCAGCTACTGCAATGCCATTGCTTCCTCAGCACTACCTACCCCCCACCTACCTCTGTATCATCCACAAACATTGCCACAAAGCCATCAGTTCCACAATCTAAATTGTTGACAAACGATGTGAAAAGCAGCAGTCCCAATACTGGTCCCTGAGGTACACCACTAGTCACTGGCTGCCAACCAGAAAAGGCCCCCTTTATTCTCACTCGATGCCTCTTGCCTGCCAGCCTTTCCTCTATCCATGCCAGTATCTTTCCTGTAACACTATAGATTTTCAGAAGACATTCGAAAAGGAGCCTCACATGAAGCCGCTTAACAAGATAAAATTCAAGTAAATGACATCCACTGCCACTCCTTTGCCCACCCCATTTGTTACTTTCTCAAAGAATTTTAACATATTTGTCAGGCAAGATTCCCTTTTACAGAAACCATGCCGACTTTGACTTTACTTTATTGTCGCCAAACAATTGATACTGGAGCGTACAATCATCGCAGTGATATTTGATCATTAGTCTTCCAAGAAACCTGAAACCTCAAGCTTAACAATAGACTCCAGCACTTTCCCAACCACTGAGTTCAGGCTAACTGGCCAATAATTTCCTTCCTTTTGCCTTCCTCCCTTCTTAAAGGAGTGGAGTGACATTTGCAATCTATCAGTCCTCTGGGACCATGCCAGAATCAAGTGATTCTTGAAAAATCATGACTAATGCATCCATTATCTCTTCAGCAACCTCTCTCAGGACTCTGGGATGTAGTCCCTCTGGTCCAGGTGAATTATCCACCTTAAGACCTTTGAGTTTCCTTAGCACTTTTTCCTTTGTAAAAACAATGGCACTCACTCCTACACCCTGACACTCAGACCTCTTCCACAGTAAAGACTGAAGCAAAGTACTTAAGTTCATCTGCCATTTCTTTGTCCCCATTAGTATCTCACCAGCAACACTTTCCAGTGATGCAATATAAACTCTCAACTCCCTTTTATTCTTTATATAACTGAAAAAACTTTTAGTATTCTGCTTTATATTGTTGGGTAGTTTGCACTCATTTCATCTTTACTCTTCTTATGGATTTTTTTAAGTTGCCTTTTGTTGGATTTTAAAATCTTCTTACTTCAAACTTCCAACTCACTTTTGCTACCTTATATGCTCTTCCTTTGCTTTTATACTGTTCTTAACCTCCCTTGTTAGTCATGGTTGCCTAGCCCTGCCATTCATGAACTACTTCTTCTGTGGGCCATATCTATCCTGTGCCTTGTGAACCATTTGCAGAAACTTCAGCCACCTCTGTTCCACCATTTCCCGCGCCAGTATCCCCCTCCAATCTGCCCAGGCAAGCTCCTCTCAAATGCCTGTGTAATTCCCTTTATTCCATTGTGATACTGATGCATTGACTTATGCTTCTCCCTCTCAAATTGCAGTATGAATTCAATCATATGAATACTGCCTCCTAATGGTTCCTTTACGTTAAGCTCCCCAATAAGATCTAGGTTATTACACAACACCCAAACTAAGATAGCGTTTCCCCCAAGTAGGCTCGAGCACAAGTTGCTCTAAGAAGCCATCTCACAGGCATTCAACAAATTTCCTCATGATTTGACGCCAACCTGATTTTCCCCAACCCCCTTACATACTGCAGACCACCATTACAATTGTGACATTGCCCTTATTACATGTCCTTTCCAGCTCCCCTTGCAATCTCAAACCCACACCTTGGCTACTATTTGGAGGCCTATACAATTCCCATAATGTTTTTTTTCCCCCCACTCTTGCAGTTTCTTAACTCCACCTACAAAGATTCAACATTCTCTAACTGTATATCACTTAATGGTAAGAGTCTTGGCAGTGTGGAGGATCAGAGGGATCTTGGGGTCTGAGTCCATAGGACATTCAAAGCTGCTACATAGGTTGACTGTGGTTAAGAAGGTGCATTGGCCTTCATCAACCGTGGGATTGAGTTTAAGAGCCGAAAGGTAATGTTGCAGCTGTATAGGACCCTGGTCAGACCCCACTTGGAGTACTGTGCTCAGTTCTGGTTGCCTCACTACAGGAAGGATGTGGAAACCATAGAAGGGGTGCAGAGGAGATCTACAAGGATGCTGCCTGGATTGGGGAGCATGCCTTATGAGAATAGGTTGAGTGAACTCGGCCTTTTCTCCTTGGAGTGACGGAGGATGAGAGGTGACCTGATGGAGGTGTTCAAGATAATGAGAGGCGTTGATCGTGTGGATAGTCAGAGGTTTTTTCCCAGGGCTGAAATGGCTAGCATGAAAGGGCATAGTTTTAAGGTGCTTGGAAGTAGGTACAGAGGAGATGTTAGGGGTAAGTGTCCCCCCACCCCCCACACACACAGAGTGGTGAGCGCGTGGAATGGGTGGTGGTGGAGGAGGCGGAAATGATAGGGTCTTTTAAGAGACTCCTGGATGGCTGCATGGAGCTTAGAAGAACAGAGGGCTATGGGTAAAGCCTAGGTAGTTCTAAGATTGGGAGATGTTTGGCACAGCTTTGTGGCCCAAAGGGCCTGTATTGTGCTGTAGGTTTTCTATGTCACCTCTTTCGAAAGTTAGAATTCCATCTCTTACGTATAGAGTCATTGCTTATACCTTCCTTCCTGTCTTTTTGATACAAAGTATATGCTTCGATGTTAAACTACCACCTTCTTTCAGCTGCTTGCATTTCAGTTAACAGTTAATCAACCAACTTGGAGAAATCCCAAGTTACATAAATGGCTCTAAATGCAACTGACAACATCATCCACTTTGTATTAAAGATTCGAGATTGTTTATTGACGTTCTTCAATACCCAAGTGTAAAGGAGAATGAAATCAAAGTAAGCACAGTTAGATTTAGAATAAGTCCTTTATCAACATTGTTGACTCAAACTGCCATGTATGACACACACAGAACACTGGGGGAACTCAACAGATTAGGGAGTATCTATGGAAATGAATAAGTAGTCATGTTTCAGGCCGAGACCCTTCTTCAACACTGGAAGGGACTGGGGAAGATGCCAGAATAAGGTAGGGGGAAGGGAAGGAGGACAGGCTAGAAGGTGATAGTTGAAGCCAGGTGAGTGGAAAAGGTAAAGCGCTGCTGGGGGAGGAATCTAATAGGGGAAGAGAGAAGAGCATAGGAGAAAGAGAAGGAGAGCTGAGGGAGGTGCTTGGCAGGTAAGAAGAGGCAAGAGTCCAGTGAACGAATAGAAGGGGGAAGAGGGAGGAAAAAAATAGCAGATGGAGAAACTGATATTCATGCAATCAGGCCCGTGGTTCACTCTCCTCTACCATCAGGTTCCTCCTTCTCCAGCTCTTTACCTTTCCCATCCACCTGGCTTCACCTAGCACCTTCTAGCTTGCCCTCCTTCTAACGGTTCAATCCTATCATCCCCCTTCCTTTCCAGTCCAAAATGTCAACTGTTTATTCTTTTCCATTGATGTGTCCTGACCTGAGTATCTCCAGCATTTTGTGTTACTCTGGATTTCCAACATCTGCAGATTCTCTTGTATTTATGTTTTAATATCACCATTCAGTAACATAGGAAGACAGCCTATGTGCATAGAGAGGAAATAATAATGGTGCTCCATCTTTCTATAGTCTCCCTTCCCTCTCCATGACTTTCAAATTGTACAAAGCTCAAGTTCATGTAAGATGGTGGTGTGGTTGGTTGCAGTGGCCTCGCCAACAAATGGTGGAAATATGTGCCTGAAATGTTTTCTTGTGATCACAGGACCCTGACGGACACTGGTAAATAAATACTGAACAGGGTCTGGAGAGTCCATTTATTTTTACACAGGGCTGTTAGGGGACTGAAGTTTGAACGCACAAAGACTGACAGATTCTGTACCGAAGGAACAGCTGTTCCACTGGAAATAATGGAAGGAACGAAATGTGTTCTTTTATAAACGCAGAGAATGCTGAGTTCATGATACACCAGGGGTAATGGTAAAGGTAGATTGTTAAATTATTTTTATCTAGAGATTCAGAATGGTAACAGACCCTTCCAGCTCAATGAGTCCACACTGCCCAAGTACACCCATGTGACCAATGACTCTACTAACCACACATCTTTGGAAAGTGAGGGGATACTGGAGCATGCAGGAAACCCACACGGTCCCGGGGAGAACGTACATTGAAATCAGGTCGCAGGCGCTGCGAAGGCCTTACTCTAACCGCAGTGTGCTGCATGCTGCCCAGATATTTTCACAGGAATTTAACAAACTTAGATAGGCAAGTGCTTGAAAGAAAAATGGAGGGCTATGTGGGAGGGAAGGGTTAGATTGATCTTAGAGAAGGCTAAGACGGTGGCACATCATGGGCTGAAGATTACTGTGATGTAATTTTCTATGCTCTATGAATGTAAAATGTTTCATGATTTCTCTATACATCCTTAAAAAGTGTGGATTTTAAACATGCCTCAGACTCAAAATGGAATTTATGCTACTTAACGAAGAATTCATTTCTGAACAGATACTGCTGCATCTATGCATTCAAACTTCACTCCAATCACAGTCAGATTTGGAAAGCAAAATGGATTTTATGATGGGCCTTTTAACAAAGGATATGCTTGCTACTTTGTAAAACTCACAGCCAACTCCCAATAATATTGAAGCTCCAGTGTCAATCTTTCAATTACTTTAAACTAAGACTTCTGGAGAGAAAGTTAAGAGGTGACTTGATGGAGATGTACAAGATAACAAGAGGCATAAATCGAGTGGATAGCCAGAGACTCCCCCCCCCCGCCCCCAGAGATGAAATGGCTAAAACCAGGGGGCATAATTTTAAGGTGACTTGAGGAAAATACAGCGAGATATCAGAGGCAAGCTGTTTTTTTAAAAAAAATACAGAGTAGCGAGTACCTGCTAAGGATGGTGCTAGAAGCAGGCACATTAGGGGCTTTTAATAGACATTTAGATAGAAACAAATATTATAGAAAAAAAAAGGGCTATTGATCTTAGAGTAGGTTAAAAGAACAGCACACTGAAGGGCCTATAGTGTGCAGTAGTGGTCTATGTTCTTCTTTCAAGTAGTATTCTTTCATGAGCTGAAAGCATCACCAATACTCTTTTGCCAGTGGTGAATCTGTGGAACTCATTGCCACCAGTATCTGTGGAGGCCAAGTCTTTATGTATATTTAAGGCAGAGGTTGATAGATTCTTGATTGGCCAGGGCATGAAGGGATATGGGGAGAAGGCAGGAGATTAGGGCCGAGAGGAAAAATGGATCAGCCATGATAAAATGGCAGTGCAGACTGACAGGCCAAATGGCCTAATTCTGCTCCTATATCTCATGGGTGCCAACTTACCTGCTAATAAGGATATATATACAAAAAGGTGTTGGAAAAGGGCCAGTAACATCTCGACAGATCCCCCTGTTAAACTCTGTTTAAGTCTCCTTAACAATAGTGGATTACTTCCACATGGAACTGAACCATAATTATTATTACTACAATTTTCTAGACACTTCCTCAATGTTAAAAACAAAGCTATTCCTACACTTGGTTTGTGTATCCCAAGCAGCCAAAGAGGCCCATTTGTGAAGTGAACTAATGCTCACTTCATAATGAACACCCCACCCACCCTGCTCCTGGACTATTTGTCCCACACCCAGCAGGGAGGAGGTTATGTAGCATCCATGCCAGGACCACTGGATGCAAATACAGTTACTTTTCCCCAAGCAGCAAGACTGATCTGCACCTCCACCCAATAACTCCACTACTTCACTATTTCCTGTCAATCACCCTATTGTAATTTACAGTTTTTTATTATGTATTGCAATGTACTGCTGGCAGAAAAGAACAAATTTCATGACACAGTGCGGAGAAATTTCTTTAGCCAGTGGGTAGTGAATTTGTGGAATCTGTTACCACAGGCAGCTGTGGAGGCCAGGTCATTGGATGTGCTTAAGGCAGAGGTTGATAGGTTTATGTTTGGACACGGCATCAAAGGTTTCAGGGAGAAGGCCGTGAAATGGGGCTGGGGATCGGGGTGGGGGGGGGGGAGGGAAAGAGGATCAGCCGTGATTGACCATAGACCAAGTGGTCCAGTTCTGCTCCTATGTCTTATGCTCTTATAATTCAGTAATATCAAACCTGATTCTGATTAAGTACCAAGTTGCCTACCATATCAGCGACCATCTGTGGACGTGTGCTTCCCACTCTGACCCTATTAAATGTTATATAAAACAGCACCTAATTTGCAATTGGCTTATTACTGCTTAATTACAGTGAAAAGACTTTGCTCCTTGCCCTGCAGACTGATCATTGCATGAGTGCATGAAGGTGGTGCAAAGGGACAGTAATACAGAATGCAGGACACTGTTACTGTAACAAAGAAAGTGCAGCACTGGTAAACAAAGAATATGTAGAGGCCATAACATGAATCAGGAGTTAATATTTATCAACAGTCTGCCCAAGAGTCCAATAACAAAAGTGTAGAAACTATCCTTGAGTTTGCTGGCAGGTTATCTCAAGCTGTTGCATCTTCTGCCTGATGGAAGCAGGAGCAGAGAGAATGACCAGGATGGGTGGGATCTTTAATCACATTGGCTGCTTTCCTGAGGCAGCAGAAAGTGATGGCAGACTCCATGGAGCTGTTGCTGGTTTTTGTAATAGACAGGACTGTGTTCACAAGGGCCCGCGATATTTTGTGGTCTTGGGCACAGCAATTAACATACAAAGGTGTAATGCATCTGGGAAAGTCACCTAAAGCCATGTACCATCAAGGAAGCATTAATCACACAGTCTAGTTATTATGTGCTGAGGTGTCAACATGTTGCATACATTTAGTGATATCAAATGAACTCTTAAATAATTAGGCACAGAGCAGCATTTTATCAACACTTTCTCTAGGGACTGATATCTAATCTACACCATGACCACAAAGTAAGTGTAAGAAACAAATTTTCAAATGTTAAACAAATGCCCTGCCTTTGTTTGGCCGGTGGGTGGTGAGATTCTAGGGCACTATTTTAAAGAGCGACTTGGATATCCTAACCTCTCTGAGTAATCTTAATCCTCCAAGAAGCAACTATAGAAAGTGGTGGATGCAGCCCAGTCCATCACAGGCAGAGCACCCCCCGCCCCCCCACCGCCACTGAGTACACTTACCATGAGTGCTGCCACAAGAAAGCAGCTTTAATTAAAGGCCTCCCACCATACAAACCACGCTCTCTTATCACTACCACCATCAGGCAGGCCTTGGGTCCCACACCAGCAGGTTCAGGAACAGTTATTACCCTACAACTATCAGGCTCCTGAACTAGCATGGATGACTACACCCAACTCTGAACTCATTCAATGACCTACAGACCCATCTTCAAGGACTCTTTTACATTGAGTGTTCTCAGCATTATCTTTCTATTTGCAGTTTTTCTCCCTTTTCACATTGGTTGTTTTCATCTTTGTGTTTTTTCATAGATACTATTGTCTTTTTCCTGTAATTACCTGCAAGAAAATGAATCTCAAGGTATTGTATGACAACATAAATAAACTTACTTCGAACAATCTACAACAATAAAAATTTGTGACTCCCATCTACATGATAATAACCAAGATATATCAAAGCAAACTATCAAATTTCCTTCATTACAACAATAATCCCACTTCTAAAGTATTTCATTGACCATAAAAGTACTTGGGGGTTATAAGAGGGACTATAAAACCTGCATGTAGATCTGTGTTCAGAAGCTCAGCTCAAGATTTTAATAGACTATGGAATATTTAGTGGCGGATGACCTCAAGATGGAAGAGCAAGCAAGGTGTTGGTGGGTCAAGGAAATAAAGAGAAAATAAGGGATCTCATGAGAGAAACATGAACCTGTTGCAGAAATGAGGAGAAAAGGGAAAAGAAGTGTAAAGTTCTTGGGAGTGCAAGTAGCTTTGCAGTCACTGAAGCCAAGTAACAACAAAAAAGATGAAAGATTAGATTTATTTGTCATACGTATCTCAAAGCATATAGTGTCATTTGAATCAAATCAATGAGGATTTTGCTGAGTTGCCTACTAGTTTTGCCATGCTTCCAGAACTAATATAGCATGCCTACAACTCACTAACCTTCACATATAACTTTGGAATATGGAGAAAACCCGAGCACCCAGAGGAAATCCATGTGGTCATGGAGAGAATGTACAACTCCTTGCAGCTGACGTAGAACAGGGTTCTGCAAACCGTTATATTGCTGTGCTGCCCAATTATTTGTGGGAGAGTTTATTTGTTGTTAGGGGTTAGAGGCAAGGTCTTGAATGAGAAGATCAAGGGCTAAAGACTTCAGATGCAGATGTTGAAGAATGGATGTGAGATCCATGTTTATGATAGGACGGAAGGCAGGCATTGAGTGGAGGAATCAAACAGACAATTTTGGAAAGGAAGCAGAGGGATGGACAATGCAAGTTCTTCAAATAAAGATACTTCATGGCCAAAATGTGCTGACAGTAGAAAGTGTGAGACCGTATCAAACCTAGTGAGGGGTATAAATTAGGCCATGAAGAGAGGATGAGGCACTTGCATCACCTGCAAGCTGAGTTTTAGTCAGATTGAAATTCAGTGTGATAATCAACATACCTTCCTGGATGGCAAGGCCCCAAGCATAAATGAATAGTTTTTCTACAGAAAAGAGTTACGTAGTAGGGAATGATGCTCAAAGGAGAGAGAAATGGGAAGAATCTTGTTAAAAAGGAAGCACGGGGAGGAAGAAAGAGGAATATACTGCATTTGGAATTGTGGGCTGCTGTTCAATCAGACTTCCCAGCAAAGTCATGAACTGTCGTTTCAGATACTTGAAGCAGCCTTTGGCAGAAATAGAGAGCAAGATTAGAATCACTATTTATGTGGTTGTTTGCAAAACACAATTACGTCCATTGGGAGAGGGAATGAGACTGATAAATTGACTTTGTACTCAAAATGCTGACCTTGACCTTTATTTTGACCATGCTAATAAATCTAAATGGACATCAGAATATTTCAGAACATAGTTAAATGTTCTACCCTATTAGCAAACCTAAAATAATGAAACAAAAGTTTTGCATCCTTCTCAAGAGGGCCCTTTAGTATATCCCAGGAAAACTATTTATATTTTCCTTTCAAAAAGAAACTTTGAATAATTCCACTGATTTCTCTGTCACTATCAGACTGAAAAATATTTTCCTAAAGTACATGCTTCAGAACTTCCCAACATCTGCTTTCAATGAGATTTTTACTGGCATAATCCCAGTATTTGGGTGGAGAGTACACAAACTGGTTGCATCACGGCAATATCCAGGGATGGAGAAGTTGTGGACCTAGCCCATCACAGGCAAAGCCCTCTCCAATACTGAGCACATCTACAAGGAGTACTATTACAAGAAAGCAGCATCTATCATGCAGGTCTCCACTGTCCAGGCCATGCTGTCTATTTGCTGCTACCATCAGGCAGGAGATATAGAAGCCTTAGACCCCCACACCACTAGGTTCAGGAACCAGTATGAATAACTTCACTCACATCATCTCTAAACTAATTGCTCAAACTACAGACCCACTTTCAGTAACTCTACAGCTCGTTTTCTCAGCATTATTTATGTATTTTTTTATTTGTAAAATTTGTCTTTTTTGCACATTGGCTGTTTAATTTTTATTGATAATTTTTTCATAAATTCCATCGTATTTCTTTATTTCCCTGTAAATGCCTGCAAGTGAATCTCAAGGTAGTATGTGGTGACGTTACATACTTTGATAATACATTTATTTTAATGTGACTTTCTTGCTTAGTCTAATTTGAACTGAGGTTAATCCTGTAGCACATGGTACGTTGGTTTGTACTACTATAGACTGTAAGAGTGTTGTTGACATAGTACTTCCTCTACACCTCCCCTCCCTCACCATTCCAGTGTTATGGTATAGAAATTATGCTTTGCAATATGCAAATTCTTTAGCAGTTAAAATAGATTTGTTAACACTTTTTACAAATATTTTAACACATTTGCTTCCTCATTAACTGCAACACCTTCTGTTTGAAATATTAATGCAGTATATTTGGTCATTGGTGAAGGTTTTTGGAGTCTTGTGAAAAAGGGCAAAGTATTAAATAATAAACAAAGATAAACCAAGGTAGACTTGAGAAATCACCCATTTTTCATGTGCCTTCTACTCTACAGTCTGGCATGATTGCTCAAATATTTGTGTGCATGAGTCAACAAGTTTTGACATTTCTTCTGAAACTAAATAGCTAGACAATATTTTCTCTGCATTACCTTCAAATCACAGATAATAATGTTCAGCACTGTTTAAACATGGTTGGATGGGTCCTAGTGTTTTTGACAGAATACACATGATACAAAATTAAAAAAAAAGTTTAACAATTAATTGCTGGAAAGAATTTCAGGTCAAAAGTAGAAAAGTACCAGCATCAAGTCTGCTGCTGTAGTGCACATGACCTTCTCAATATACACATTATGTGTATATTAATCTTAATGACACACAAACTACTGCTCACAATATACCACGAAATATACAGCTGCACTCTTATCCCATCTGAATTCAATACAGTGAGAAGCAAGACAAGAGGCAGATGACTAATTAATGCTGAAGGCATGCTTCGTGGCACATTACAAGAGCTTCTATGATGAGCATTCCCAGCAGATTGAGATTTTAAATTAAAGCGCCATTGCGCTGTTCCCATTTTTAGTCATCAAAGGCTCCAACAATTATATGGCTCAGTCTCAGTGACTTTGTTTGAAAGAAAATGAACAAGGACCATGCTACATGCTGACAAAACTTGAACAATGGAGAATCTTTCACTTTCATCTGAAATAAAAACTCCAGTTCTTTCCCTATAGATACTACCGGACCTGCCGATACTTTGCAACCTTGTTTTTTTGCAGGAACAAAGTTTGATTGCTAAGAAACAGTTCTACATATATTATAATTACAATTAAAAACTTGGTAGAACACTGAGATGTGCAGTAGAACAAAAAGGGACCTAGGAATACAGATCGATAATTCCTTGAAAATTGCATTGTAGGTGGATAGGGTCATAAAGAAAGCTTTTGGCATATTGGCCTTCATAAAGAGTTGGGATATTATGCTGAAGTTGTATAAGACTTTGACAAGGCCAAGTTTGGAATACGTTTGGTTCTCATCAGCCCCCAACAGGAAAGGTACCAGATTGAAAGAGTGTAAAGTAGTTTACAAGGATGTGGCCAGGACTCGAGGACACGAGTTATGAGAAAATGTTGAATAGTTTAAGACTTTATTTCCTGGAGCACAAAAGAATGAGGGGAAATCTTACAGAGATATACAAAATGCTAAGGGCTATAGATAGGATGAAAGCTTACAAATTTTTTTCCCCTCAAGTCGGTTGAAACTGGAACTGGAGGTGTAAGGTTAAGGGTGAAAGACAAAATATTTAAGGGGAATCTGAGGGAGATCTTCACACAGAGGACAGTGCAAGTGTGAAAAGAGTTGCCATCAGAAGTTACAGATACTAGATCAATTGTAACAGTTAAAGGGAGTTTGGATAATTATATGGGTGCAAGTAGATGGGACAAGGCAGCATGGACTAGATGGGCCAGATGATTGATTTTTGCATTGCAGTGCTCTATGTCTCTGTATCAAGCCATCATTATGCTTGGGCATTCCAGCTACACAGAACTCCTATCCAATAGAAATAGACACCAGGCCATATAGAATCAGAAAATTACAGCCAGTTTATCCTATCAATTCCAATGCATTCAATTTCCTAGTGTTTTACTTGTAGTTAACATGATCATACAAGAATTCTACTTCAGATGTCAGCACCCTGAAACGCACCACACTCTGGGTCAGAACAATGTAAAGATTTCTTCAACTTCTTTCTAACCATGCCATAAATCAATGTTTCCCTTATTATCAGACACCTCAAGCATACAGATGACGAAAGACTGGCTTGGATATATGGTACTTAAAAGGTACACCGTAGAACAGGATGAAAGGGAGAAGAAGGGGACAAACTTAAGGCCCTGGTAGGAGGAAGCCTGGCCAAAGGCTTCAGGATGGCCAAGAGACCAGAATTTGGGAAGTACAGATGTTGGATAGTTTGGAGGGAAAATGTCACAAACAGATTTGAACCACACCAGCCAAAACGAAAATAAAATCGAACAAATTCAATGATGGAATCATAGAATCGCTTAAGAGAAAAAAAACATCCTTTCAGCTCACATTATTGTGTTGACCATAACAGCTATTTATGCTAATCCCATTTTCCCTTATTAGGCTTGCATCCCTCCACTCCTTTCTTGTCTAAGTATTCATCCAAATGCCTTTTAAGTGTTGTTATTGCATCTGCCTTCACCATGACCTGCTCTGACAGCAAATTTCAGGCAACCACTACCCTCTCAGTAGAAAAACGTAACCTTCAGATCTCCTTTAAATGTCTTCCATCTCACCTTAATGTCTTAAAGCTCTCATGACACATCCTAATCACAAGGGATTCTGTCGATGCTGGAAATCTTGAGCAACACATATGAAATGCTGGAGAACTCGGGCAGCATCTATGGAGGTGAATAAATAGTTGTCATTTCAGCCAAGACTTTTCATCATGATTGGAATGGAAAGGGGCAGAGGCCAGAATACGATGGTGGAGGGAGAGGAAGGAGTACAAGCTGGTAGGTGATAGGCGAGAGGGGTGAGGAGGTATGAACATGGTTGGGGAGGGGGAATGAAGCTGGGAGATGATTCATGCAGGAGGCAAAGGGCTGTAGAAGATAGAATCTAATAGGAGAGGACAATAGAATAAAAGGAAGGAGGAGGGGAACTAGAGGGAGTTGATGCTCTGGTGAGAAGGGTGTGGGTAACCAGAAAGAGAAATGAATAAAGTACTATTAATTCCTCCATAGATGTTACCTGACTTGCTGAGTTCCTCCAGCACTGTGTTTGTGTTGTTCATCACTCACCCTTTTCACCCCCCCCCCCCCCCCCGGGGCAGGGTGCTATAAACCAGAGGTTTAAGATCAAAGATTTAAACAGGATATCAGGCACAGCTTCTTCATGCCAAAGATGTCACCCATTTAGAAAGAACTACCAGATACAATGGTTGAGGCTAGCACATTAGCAACATTTAAAAGCCATTTAGATATGTAAATGCATAGGAGTAGTTTAGAGGGTCATGGGCCAAGTGTGTTGGCCCATGGTATGGGACTAGCTCGGTGCAGTTGGCCCTGGACGAGGTGTCTCAATAACTCCATGATTAAACCAGGTCCCAAACTATTTTGAAGCAGCAATACCTGGGAGAGGGGTTGACATTGTCCAACTCTAGCAGGTCACCATGGAGCAAATGAACGCAGCTATGGCTTTCAGTCAGCTGACCAAATAAAAAGTAGATGGATGAACGCCTCAAAGTCTGAAATACAAAATGGAAGAAAATTTCATGTCATTAATTTGGATTGAATTTGGATTGAACAAGTGAGTTGGGGGGGGGGAGGGAGAAAAATTGACAATTTCTCTCTATGTACTTGAATTACATCAATGCCCATTCTAGAGACTAAAACACGTATTTCAGGCAGTCTTTCTTAGTGCTGAATTCTAACCCTCCAGTTCACTACTACTAAAGGGCTACACTGTCCAAAGCAAATTGTCTGTGTGACAAGAAATCTCACCTGACCATTCAGGATTGTGCTAATGATAGCATAATTTGCATAAAAGCAAGGGAAATCTTTTGGTACATCATACATTCTTAGATTGATCTTAGAGTAGTCTAAAGGGTTAGTACAACAGGGCTGAAGGGCCTGGACTGGGCTGTACTGTTCTATGTGCTATTCCTCAACTAGCCTCACCAAACTGAGTATCTGGTTTCTCATTTAAGGCAGCACTGGTGAAGTCCAGTAGCTACTTACTGGCAGCAACCAAAACAATGAATACAAATAAATACCTTGTTAATAACACTTCCATTTAAAAATATTTATGGTAAACGATCACTGCAAACAATGGAGAGGCAGGAAAAAGTGAGGCCGAAGTGAGAGTTGAAGTTGGCGGCCGTGAGGCGAAGTTGAGGCAAAGGCGTTGTGAGTGTACTGGAGCAAACTAGGAGTGGTGGAGTGGCAGATTTGAGGCCCGTCCACTAAACCATAATGAGGTATGATTGATCGAAGAGCCAGGGCGATTTGGTATGGTTGGGTACGAGCTGAAAGGTGGTGGCGGGGCCCAGGCCCAGGGAGTATCGGTGTGACAGGGCCAGGGACCTAGTACAAGGATTAGATTAGATTAGATTATGAAGACACGCAGTCCTCTTTTATTGTCATTTAGTAATGCATGCATTAAGAAATGACACAATATTTCCTCCGGTGTGATATCACAAAACACAGGACAAACCAAGACTGAAAAAAACTGACAGAACCACATAATTATAACATATAGTTACAACAGTGCAACAATAACATAACTTGATAAAGAACAGTCCATGAGCACAGTAAAAAGTTCAAAGTCTCTCAAATGACCTGATGTTTGGACGGTTTAATTGCAGGGCCAGATGGATTGAAAAGGAAGGGTGGTGGGACAAGAGGGGAGGGTTGGGCCAGTTCTGCTCGCTGCTCCAAAATGTTTACTTGGCTCTGTGCTTAACTGAGTGAGGCTGTGGCCTGCTGCAGCTACAATGGGGTTCCTGTCTATGGACTCACTGCCATTTGCTTACTTTTATTGTTTGCATAATTTGTTATTTTAACCGTATAACAATTACAGCACGGAAACAGGCCATCTCAGCCCTCCTAGTCCGTGCCGAACTCTTACTCTGACCTACCCCACCGACCACCATTACTAAGTATTTCAACCAATTGAATGTATATTGGAGTATGACCCAAACTGGTGTATTCAGAGATAGATTTTGAGTGATAAGAGAGAAACAATTAAATGGGTTATTTTCTAACATAATTGTAAGAAAATAATGTTAAATTAATAAAAAGACTGATGTGGATGCTCAAGCAACACACATAAAAGTTGCTGGTGAATGCAACAGGTCAGGCAGCATCTATAGGAAGAGGTACTGTCGACGTTTCGGGCCAAGACCCTTCGTCAGGACTAACTGAAAGAAGAGATAGTAAGAGATTTGAAAGTGAGAGGGGGAGGGGGAGATCCAAAATTATGGGAGAAGACAGGAGGGGGAGGGATGGAGCCAAGAGCTGGACGGGTGATTGGCAAAAGGGATATGAGAGGATCATGGGACAGGAGGCCAAGGGGAGAAAGACAAGGTGGGGGGGGGAGAGAAATCCAGATGGGGTATGAAGGGGAGGTGGGGCATTAGTGGAAGTTAGAGAAGTCAATGTTCATGCCATCAGGTTGGAGGCTACCCAGACGGAATATAAGGTGTTGCTCCTCCAACCTGTGGCTTCATCTTTACAGTAGAGGCGGCCATGGATAGACATATCAGAATGGGGATATTAACGAGATGAGAAGAAAAATTGTCAATTTATGACAAATCAATGGTGATTTGGGAGATGTGATAGCAATATCCTTGCAGGCAGGTGCACTAGAGCTGTTGGGAGTAGTTTAAACTAAAATGGAAGGGGGATGGGAACTAGTATGATAGTGCAGAGGATGAGTCTGCAGGTTTAGAAGTAGTTGATGGGTGCAACATGAATTTAAGGAAGGAAGAGCAAAGAGTTAAATTGTAAAACAGGCGAAATTCACAAGGGTGAGGTGCTGTATTCAAATGCGCATAGCATTCTGAATAAGGAGGATGAACATGTGGTGCAATTAGAGATTGGTTGGTATGAAGCTGTGAGCATCACTGAGTTATGGCTGAAAGGCGGCTATAATTGGGAGCTTTACATCAACAGACATGCTTTGTATCGAAAGGACAGGCAGGAAGGCAAAGGCAGTGGTACGGCTCTGTTGGTAAGAGATGGAATTACATCTTTAGAAAGAGGTGACATAGGGTCAGAGAATGGCGGGGATTTTCTCTTTGCACATCCTGTGTTTGATAGCCTTTCTTTTTTAAAAGGTACGAGCTCTTTCAGGTTTCTTTGTTTTGTGGCTGTCTGTATGGAGATGAATCTCAAGGTTGTATGATGTATACATACTTTGAAATTTGGTCTTAATAAAGTTTGTCTTTGTTCGGAAGGGAACTGACCATGCTAATTAGTGATTTTACTTAACAGAAAAATATCAAACAATAATAAGAACGCAACAAAAAGGCCACTCAGCCCTTCAAACCTGCCCCATGGCAATTAGTTAATTGCCTTCAATGCATTCTGAGGGAAGTTGGACTGTGCTCCCTCAACATTACCTCACCATGAGGCAATATTGCAGCTCTGTAAAACTCAAGTTAGACCACACTTGGGATATTGTGTTCAATCCTGGTCACCTGAAATAAAAGGATATGAAAGCTGAGGGTGCAGGTGAGATTTATCAGTATGCTGCCTAGATTAGAGAATGGGTCTTCTAAGAACAGGTTGAGTAAGCTAGGGCTTTCTTAAGAGTGGAGGAGGATGAGCGTTGACTTTGATAGAGATGATTGCAAGACTGTAAAAGATAGAGTGAACAGCCGATGTCTTTTGCCCAGAGCAGCAGAGGTCACACACACTCACTCTGCTGGGGCGGGTGACAAAACGTCAACTGTTTATTCATTTCCATAGGCACTGCCTGATCTACTGAGTTCCTCCAGTATTTTGTGTGTTTCCCTGGATTTCCAGAATCTGCAAAATCTCGTGTTTATTACTGACATGTCACGAAATCTGTTATTTTAAGGCAGCAGTATAATGTAATATACAATTTATAAAAATATATTTTTGTGGTTCGTCTGAAGACCTCGACATCATTAGTCACTTTGAGACTGGATGCGGTCTCAATCCAGGCATAGAATGTCCTGGCACATGTTGGGCAGACGTGTGTTGGCACTGCAGTTGTTGCACTGGTGGCTCTGGACTTGCGCAGCTCGCACTTATGTTGTGCTTCAGCAACGTGCCTTGCTTCGTAAGTTTGACAGCCCTTGTGGATGAGGCCACGCCAGGTAGGGCGGTTTTGTGCCAGCATTTCCCAAGAAGTCGTGTCTATGTCAAATGACTTCAGGGAGGCCTTTAGTGTGTCTTTATAATGTCCCTTCTGCCCTCCATGCGAGCATCTTCCAGCAGAGGGTTCCCCAAAAAGGAGCTGCTTGGGTATGCGCTCGTCCGGTATGCGGATGACATGACCTGCCCACCGGGTCTGTGCTCTCATCAGCAGTGTAGGTTACAATAGAAATGTATAATATATAGAAATATATAGGTTACCATAGAAATGCATTAAAAATAGAGAGAAGTAAAATCATTTTCATATTTTCTGGGATTGCCCTAAATTAAGTCTATTTTGGGAAGGTATTCATAGAATATTAGTTAAGGTTCTTAGGTCCCAGATACCTCTGAACTTTGAGACGCTCTATTTGGGGCATGTATTGTTCCTTGAACAGAAGGAAGATATAAAGTTGCTGCAGGCCCTCTTAGCGGCAAGTAAGAAATCAATCACTAGAAAATGGCTAAATCCAATACCACCTACATTAGAAGATTGGTACGAAATTATCTTGGAAATATTTAAAATGGAAAAGTTGACTTACTCCCTGAGAACTCAAAAAGAAACATTTAATCAAATCTGGAATAAATGGATTGAATATATAACCCCAATGCGAGCAGACTTTAGATGACTCTCCTAATGATTTATATTGCTCTTCTCATCAACACAGTAATATTGCTAACGTAAGCACCCCTAGTCTAAATGTTTTTTTTTGGAAAATAGAGAATTAACACAACTAAAGGGAAAGATTTGGGAAAGGGATAAAAAAAAAATGAAAAAATTAAGTAAATAAGTACATAGGGATTGGATAATTATGTCTGCGGGCAGGAACAAGCACAAACAAATTGGGATATATACACCTACAATGGTTGGTATATAGGCTTGTATGCAACATTTTGGACCAGTGGAAATGGTCCAGAAGGGTTGTATGGAAACTATTATTACCATTTTTCTTAACAACTAATTTCATTACTTAGCCTAATAGGTTAGATTTACCACAGTACATAATTATCTATTTAAATGTTTATTTTCCTTTTATATCATCTCAATGTGTACTTAAGAATGTATAAATAATTGTAGTTTTATACATATAAAAAAATGGAAAAGGTTATATGTGTGAAAAAAGTACATGCTACTTGTGAATTCCTTATCCAAATAAAAATAAAATTTAAAAAAAAATAGAGAGAAGTAGTGAGGAATTGGGACATTTAAGGATTCTGGCGTAGGCACACTCAAAGGGAAAACAGGGGGGGTTGTTGGCCAAGTAAAGAGGAAAGAGTTAAATTGTGGAGTAGGTTAAAAGGTCGCCACAACATGGTGGGCCAAAGGGCCCATTCTGTGGTGTACTATTCTATGTTCTAAATGTTAATCTAAATGCATCAAACTAACTCACTCATAATCTGACCAACACCCAAGCACTGTGACTGAATGATGAGAGATTCCCCAATTCATGTCTCAAATTGGGACTCATGCACAGAGCACAAGACAAGATTCCTTCCATTCCTACCTCCAATTTCCCACAAACACCCCCGCACACATGAAGGGCAGTTTTTGTCATGTGGTTCATTCTAATATCAGCCATGTATCAATGCCATGCCGAGGAGAAAGGAGTAAGAAAAGCACCTCACCGGACAAGAAATTCAGCTCACATTAGCAATAGGAACCAAAAAACAATTGTTCTTCAAAGCCAATGTAATAGACAGTGGTCCATTTGTAGAAGTTATGATAAGGCAAGGGTTAAAGGCAACATCTAGGCAAAGATGACTGTGGCGGTGTGTAGTCAAACCCAGACAAGGGAGACTTTTGATTTGAGACTGCCAGAGACAATCTTACTTTTTGCTGACAGATAGAGGAGAATGAATGCAGCAGTGTGTAATCAACTTAGAAGAACATAGCTTCCCTTTACACAGTAGTTGATGCTGGAGATAACAGAGGTAGGAGTAATGGAAGGATGTGAAAGCCACCCAACAACTAAGGTACAATTGCTTTACTAACCTCAAGGTGTGAGCTTGTAGTTTCTACTGACATTTAATATCTCTCTTGTGAATGGTGATTCATCTGAGAAGTAAGGAATTCAGGCATACACAATTTACCAATGGTTCAATACCTAGAACTGATAAACCAATTCTGTATAAAAATAGCAGTTTTCTGTCCTGGATTCAGAACAGTGTCGATGACATGTGCCATGCTGTTCTCCTTGTGCACAAGGAAAATAAAAATACGTTTGAATTGTAAGAGTGTTCAGGACCCAGTCATTTTATTATCAGCTACGACACACATAGTTTAAGGTACTCAAACACACTCATCCAAAATTAATTGGCATTGCTGAGAGTGCAGGACTTTACTTGTTGACCTGTTTACTTATTTCCTTTTAATGGAAAACCCTACAGTGTTAGTGGATACTGTGCAGTCTGTCACAGGTAAAGCTCTCCCTTGATTTGAGCATATCTACACAAAGCATTGTCACATGAAAGCAGCATCCATCAACAAAGACCCCCACCACCCAGGTCATACAGTGGTATGCAAAAGTTTGGTCATCTCTGTTACTATGAATAGCTGAGTAAAAGATGACCTGATTTCCAAAAGGCATAAAGTTAAAGATGACACATTTCTTTAATATTTTAAGCAAGATTACTTTTTAATTTCCATCTTTTACAGTTTCAAAATAACAAAAAAGGAAAAGGGCCCAAAGCAAAAATTTGGGCGCCCTGCATGGCAGTACTTAGTAATACCCACTTTGGCAAGTATCACAGCTTGTAAATGCTTTCTGTAGCCAGCTAAGAGGCTTTCAATTCTTCTTTGGGGGATTTTCGTCCATTCTTCCTTGCAAAAGGCTTTTAGTTCTGTGAGATTATTGGGCCGTCTTGCATGCACTGTTCTTTAGAGGTCTATCAACAGATTTTCGATGATGTTTAGGTCAGGGGACTGGGAAGGCAAAACCTTCAGCTTGCGCCTTTTGAGGTAGTCCATTGTGGATTTTGAGGTGTTTAGGATCATTATCCTGTTGTAGAAGCCATCTTTTCTTCTTCAGTTTTTGTTTTTTTTTTAAACAGACGATGTGATGTTTTCTTTCAGAATTTGCTGGTATTTAATTGAATTCATTCTTCCTTCTACCAGTGAAATGTTCCCCATGCCACTGGCCGCAACACAAGCCCAAAGCATGATCGATCCACCCCCATGCTTAACAGTTGGAGAGGTGTTCTTTTCATGAAATTCTGCACGCTTTTTTCTCCAAACCTTCTCATTGCAGCCAAAAAGTTCTATTTTAACTTCATCAGTCCACTGGACTTGTTTCCAAAATGCATCAGGCTTGTTTAGATGTTCCTTTGCAAATTTCTGATGCGGAATTTTGGGGTGAGGACGCAGGAAAGGTTTTCTTCTGATGACTCTTCCATGAGGGTCATATTTATGCAGGTGTCACTGCACAGTAGAACAGTGCACCACCACTCCAGAGTCTGCTAAATCTTCCTGAAGGTCTTTTGAAGTGAAACGGGGTTTTGATTTGCCTTTCTAGCAATCCTACGAGCAGTTCTCTCAGAAAATTTTCTTGGTCTTCCAGACCTCAACTTGGCCTCCACCGTTTCTGTTAACTGCCATTTCTTAATTACATTACGAACTGAGGAAACGGCTACCTGAAAATGCTTTACTATCTTCTTATAGCCTTCTCCTGCTTTGTGGGCATCATTTATTTTGATTTTCAGAGGCTAGGCAGCCCATGGCTGCTGATTGTTGGGACACGGTTTGAGGAGTCAGGGTATTTATAAAGCTTTGAAATTTGCATCACCTGGCCTTTCCTAACAATGATTGTGAACAAGCCATAGACCTAACAAGCTAATTAAGGTCTGAGACCTTAGTAAAAGTTATCTGAGAACTCAAATCTCTTGGGGTGCCCAAACATTTGGATGGTGCTCCTTTCCTCCCCCCCCCACTCTAAAATTATACAAAACAAAAATAATACACTAATCTTGCTTAAAATGTTGAAAAGAATATGTCATCTTTAAATTTATGACTTTTGGATATCAGTTCATCTTTTACTCACTTAACTATTCACAAGTAACAGAAATTTTGACCAGGGGTGCCCAAACTTTTGCATGCAACTGTACTTGCATCTGTCATTGGGAAGGTGGTACAGGAGCCTCGGTACTTACACCACCAGGTTCAGGAACAGTTATTACCCCTCAAACATCAGACTCTTGAAACAAAGGGAACAGTTTCACTCAACTTCACTTGCACCACCATTGAAAAGTTCTCACAATCAATGGACTCACTTTCAAGAACCTTTTATCTCGTGTTTGACATTTATTGTTTATTTGTTACTTTTCTTTTTCTATTTGCACAGTTTGTCTTTTGCACCCTGGTAGAATGCCGAAGTTGGTATGGTCTTTCGTTAATTCTATTATGGTTATTGATCTATAATGGATTTGTTAAGTATGCCTGCAAAAAAATGAATTTCAGGGTGGTATATAGTGACATATATGTACTCTGATAATAAATTTACTTTGAACCAACTAGGAATCAAACAAGTACATTTCAAGTGCAAAACCAATGTGAGCTGCAAGTAGGGCTTAGGGCTCAAGATTTGCCCTCAAAAAGGACAGATATTGGCTTTCCTATCCTGCCAGTTGGAGAAAGAAAAGTTTTTCAAAAATTGAGTCTGGAACTCTGCCTAAAAAGGCAGTGGAAGCAGAAACCCTCCACTAAAATAACTCAGTGAGTACTTAAAGGTCCATAACCTGCAGTACCATGTATCACGAACCAGGCAGTGGGATCAGTCTACTGTCCACCACTGGCCATTTTTAACAAGGACTAAATGGCATTGTAGACCACAAATTCCTGTATGAACCAAGTTGAAGAAAAGATACTCAATCAGCAATAAACCCTAAAATACTGAAACACCTTTGACATTGTTACAAATATTTCCTTGCAGTTAAAGATCTGCACATCTCTTTGATAGAGTTTGACATGGAAGTTTTAAATGAGAATTTATTCATGGATAATGCATCTTTTGTCAAGACTGAAAGAATTACCCAGCATGTAAAGTTGATTTAGTTGTGGATCTTTCATGTTTAAAACGATTGAATGGAAAAATCGAAGCAGTCAAGAGTAGATATAATAGAGGTGATTAAAATTATAAAAGGGGACTTAATGATGTCTTACTGAATGGAGGAGCAGCTCTAGAGGCCTATGGATTACTCTTTACTATTTCTTATGTTCTCATGTCAACTATGAATAATTATTTCCTTTAGTTGGGGAGAACAACAGATGGGAGATCATTAATTTTAAGTTGTCATCAAAAGCTTTGGAGAAATTCCTGTCACCCCACAGAGAGGTAGGAGCAGAGAACCTTTTGCCAAAGGGAATTACTGAGAGGAAAAAAAGTTTTAAAAGAGAAAGTTAGATACCAATTTGAAACAGGGAAAGTATACAAGGTGAGTTCAAGTGGATAGAGTCTGGCATATTTCCAGCAATGAGGGGTTACAAGGATAAGATACCCACTCAGTTTTGTCTGTCCTTTCAATTTCTGTGAAGCTGTTGCACGAAATATGATGCAATTTGGATTCTATTAACTCTTAAGGAGCTGAGGCTTAGAAATGCAGATGCGAGGCCAATAGAATATTCTGGAAATTTTCTGATCACACAGCATCTGAGGAGTGGGAAACAGGGTTAATGTGCCAAACTAGTAACCTTTCATTGGAATGAGGCAAAGTTACAAATAGCTTGTAGATGTAGATGTTTTAGATGGCAGAGAAAAGCAAGAGGAATGTTGTGAAATTTGTTGATTAGTAAAGGTGTCAAAGACTGTGGGAGAAGGCAAGAGAATGGGGTTGCGAGGGATCAGCAAAGATGCAATGGCAGAGCAGACTTGATGCACCAAATGGCACAATGTCTTCTGGTAATATGCAGACAAAGGGAATGTCTGTGATTAGGCAGAGAACGTAAATGGTGTAGTGCCCATAGAGCAGGCAGAGACAATGCCCACAGAGTGATGGGTGCTTGTTCATTGCAAATGATTTTGTTTGTTTTGGACAGGAGATAAATAATATATGAATAATGACAGAAGGCATGAAAAGACTGCTGGAATTGAGATACAGAACACAGTTACTAGTAATCTGAAAGAAATAAGAATGATGAAAATAACTAGCTATCATGGACATGTACTAATTCTTTAATGATCTCAACGTTTCAAAGTCAAGTAATGTTTATTACCAGTTAATATACACTACCCTGAGATTTTTACAGGCATTTATAGAAAAAAGACAATTGAATTTATGAAAAACTATATATAAACAAATACTGAAACAATGTGATAATATTTTTAAATATACTGAGAATACAAGTTGTAGACTCTTTGAAAGTGAGCCTGCAGGTTTGGAATCAGTTCCAAGTTATAGTGAGAAGCTGTTCATAAAAGTTCAGGACCTGATGGTTGCAAGGGTGCTCATATGGCCCTCAGCCTGTATTCTTCTCCCAAATAGAAGAAATTGAAACTGAGGTTCAATCCAGTGGAGTCTTTAAACTCATGAAAGATAGACATAAAAGACCGACGACAGGGGCATAAAAAAATTTAAAGGAAAATACTACAGATGCTGGAAATCTGATAGAAAAACAGAAAATTGAGATGATCAACAGGTAAGGCAATCTCTATGGTGAGAGGAAGTGCAGTCCAACTTTTATAGCAACACATAAAATGCTGGAGGAACTCAGCAAGCTAGACAGCATCTATGGAAAAGAGTACCACTGATGTTTCAGGCAAAGGCCCTTCAGAAGGGCTGGAGGAACAAAAGATGAGGAGTAAATTTAAAAGGTGGGATGAGGGGAGGGAGTGGAGTGAAGCAAAGCAACAAGCTGGGAGTGATTGGTGAAAGAGATACAGGGCAGGAGAAGGGGGGATCCAATAGGAAAGGACAGAGGCCTTGGTAGAAGGCGGGGAAGAGCACCTGAGGGAGGTGATAGGCAGGCAAGCAGATAAGGTGAGAGGGAAAGGGGATGGGGAATATTGAAGGGAAGGGCTTTACCCGAAGTTCGAGAAATCAGGTTGGAAGCTACCCAAACTCTCACATCAGAACAGCTATTTCATTTCTGACAAAAACGCAATTGTTATTAATATGTTATTAATATTGTCCCTAATAAATCCAAAAACAATTCAGAAAGAATTTTCTTAATCAAAGTTTTTGAAATGTGAAATATTATATTAGACAATAAGACATATGAGCAGAATTAGCCCAATGAGCAAGAATCTACTTTGCCATTCCATCATGGCTGATTTATTTTCCCCATTCAGGTCTGACGAAGGGTCTCGGCCCGAAACGTCGACTGTACCTCTTCCTAGAGATGCTGCCTGGCCAGCTGCGTTCACCAGCAACTTATGTGTGTTGATGGAGGAACTCAACAGGTCCAAGGCAGCTTCTATCCAGGGTGAAAAAAACCATCAACACTTTGGGTCAAGACCCTTCATCAGGATCAGAAAGGAAGGGACAGAAGCCAAATAAAGAAGGTGGGGGAAAGGGGAGAAGTACAAGCTGAAGGTGATAGGTCAAACCAGGTAAAGGGAAAAGTAAGTGGGTGGGAGGAAGTAGTAAGAAGCTGGAAAGTGATAGGTGGAAAAGTCAAAGTGCTGAAGGAGGAATCTGATTGGAGAGAAGATCATGGGAGAAAGGGATGCAGGAGGGGCATCAGATGGAAACGAAAGGCAAGTGTGAAGAGAAAGGGCAAGAAGGGAGCCAGAGTGGGGAATAAAAAAAGGGAGTGAGAAGAAATTACATGTAGTCAGAGAAATTGATATTCATGGCAATAGGTTGGAGGCTACCCAGACAGAATGAGTCATTGCTTCTCCAAACTGAGAGTGACTGCATCATTACAGTATAGGTGGACTCAGGATGAAGGATCTTGGCCCGAAATGTTTATTCTTCATTTTTCTCCATTGATGCTGCCTGACCTGCAGAGTTCCTCCAACATCTTATATGTGTTACTCTGGGTTTCCAGCATCCATAGAATCTCGTGTTTGTCATCTCACACTTCAGTTTCTATTTGTGCTGGGGGTCTGCCTTGCTTGCCAGTTCTCTTTTGTCATTTTACATTGTACTAGGTCTGTCCATATGCTTACAATTCAACAAGTGACGTTCAATGCTCATCCTTAATAGATGCTTTATTAAGGACCAGTCCTGAAGAAGGGTCTTGGTATGAAACGTTGACTGTACGCTTTACCGTAGATGCTGCCTGACCTGCTGAGATCCTCCAGCATTTTTTGTGTGTGTTGCTTTGGATTTCCAGCATCTACACATTTTTTCCATGTTTGTGTCTGTGACTCACAGCCAGGATAACCAGTCTTCAGTTACATTCTCCACATAAGAACTAATTTAATTAACATTCTTCACCCTTGTCCCACACCTCACTATATTTTGGCACAACTTATTTTATTTATATATACACACGCATAATTTCTAATACCTGTACCACGGGGTATGCATTTAAGACGAGAGGGGTAATTTCAAAATGAGATGGAAGGGGCAAGTTTGTTTTTGTTTTTTTAAGATTTATTACACGCAGAGCGGCAATTGGCTGGAAAGCTCTGCCTGGGCTGCTGACAGAGGCTGGTCCATTAGGTCATTTTAAGAGGCATTTAGATAAATACATTAAGAGATGGGCATTGTGTAGGTGTAAGAGATTAGTTTACTCAGCCATTTGATTTCATTTATTTGATTTGGCACAACATTGTAGCCCGACAGGCTTGTTCTTATGCTGAACTGTTCTCTCTATATTTCTTACAGTAATTTAAAAGTGTTGCACTGTACTGCTGCTGTGAAACAACATTTCACAACATATGCCTGTGTTATTAAACCTGATTCTCAATACATCCTGAGTGTTAAGTGAGTTACCAGTGTACTCGAGTTTATTTTGGTAGTGGAGGTACATGTTTGTCAGCTGCAAAGAGAAGAACTACCTTGAGAATGTTATGATATCACTCGCTTAATTAAGAGATTGTGTCACATAGTGGTCCTACAGTAAGTGAACCCTGAAGACTTCTCTTTATGCATAAATATAACCCAAAATGTGATTAAGTCTTCACAGAAGTCCTAAAACTAGATAAAGAGAACCCAATAAATAACAAAAACATTATAGTTTATTTATTGAGGATAATGATCCAATTTTACATGCAATTGTTAGAAAAAGCATGTGAACATGAACCTTTGTTTTCAGTGACTGGTGTGACCACCCCCCCCCCCCCCTGTTCAGCAATAACTTCAACCAAACGTTTCTGGTGACTGTTGATCACTCCTGGACATTGGTTTGGAGGAATGTTAGGCCGTTCCTCCTTACAAAACTGCTTCAACTCTGAGATGACCTTGCCTGAACTGCTTGTTTCAGGTCCTTCCACAATATTTCTATAGGATTAAGTTCAGGACTTTGACTTGCCCATTCCAAAAATACAAGTTTCCTTCTTTTTAAACCATCCTGTTGTTGATTTTCTCTTGTCTTTCGGATCATTGTCTTGTTGCATTATCTAACTACTATTAAGCTTCAGATGATGAACTGCTATCCTGATATTCTCCTGTAAAATGTCTTAATACAATTTTGAATTCACTGTTCCCTCAACAGCTGCAAGCTGTCCAGGCCCCAAGACAGCAAAGCAGCCCCAAACCATGATGCTCCTTCCACTATGCTTCACAGTTGGAATGAGGTTTTGGTGTTGGTGTCTAGTGCTCTTTTTCTCCCTCCGTGCACAGCGGTGGGCATTTCTGCCAGAAATTTCAACTTTTATCTCATCTGTCCACAGAACATTGTCCGTGAAGCATTGTTGAACATCCAGGCAAACTTGAGACATGCAGCAATGTTTTTTTGGGAGAGCTGTGGTTTTCTCTGTGGTGTCCTTCCATGTACACCATTCTTGTTCACTGTTTTTCTTATAATGGACACATGAAAAGAGACCTTAGCAAGTTCTAGAAATTTCTGCAGGTCTTTTGCCATTACCCTTGGAATCTTTTTCACCTCCTTCTGCATTGCACATTGTGCTCTTGGTGTGATCTTTGCAGGATGCCCATTCTAAGGGAGAGTAGCAATAGTATGCATTTCCTCCATTTGTAGATAATTTCTCTTACTGTGGACTGATGAACACTGAGGTCTTTAAAAATGCTTTTTTAGCTTTTTTCAGCTTCATGCATCTCTGTATTTCTTCTTCTAAGGTCCTCTGAAATTTGTTTTGACCAAGGCATGGTGCACATAAACAGATATTTCTTCAGAAGAGCAGGGTCTGTCAGTAACCTGACTTTGTGTGTCTTTTTCATAGAGCAGGGCACCTCTACAACCCACACCTCCAATCTAATCTCATTGACTGGAACACCTGACTCCAAATAGCTTTTGTAAAAGGCATTACCCTAGAGGTTAACATACTTTTTCTAACAAGTACATGTAATATTGGATCATTTTTTTCCAATGAATAAAACAATGTTTTTCCTGTGTTATTCATTTAATTGGATTCCCTTTATCTAGTTTTAGGACTTGCATGAAGATCTGATTACAATTTAGGTCATATTTATGCAGAAATGGAGAAAATTCTACAGGGTTCACCAACTTCCCTGCACCACTGTAAAGGCATTATGTTTGTTCTTGAATGCAAGAAATCAATCAGTATTATTACCTATTGGTCACCTACCAGTAATAGTGAGATTGTGTAAACCTCAATTACAAATGAGAACCCACAATACATTTCACTGTCAAACAATGTTAATCATCTCAGCACCTTGTAATGTTTGCAGATCAGCAGTGAATTTATTGTCAAAATACATTGAATTGGAATCCCGAAGATGGATCAGCATTAAAATATGGATTTCCACAGTCTCTGACCCAAAGCAAACAAAGTACTGAAATAAAAGTCCTTTGGCGATAGGCTAAAGCTGAGCCACAGCTTCAGAATATAAGAATTCAGAACGAGCACGTCTTTCAGGTACAACAGCATGGTTGCTACATGACTGGATTACGTAGAGTCCCAGCATTCAGAAACAAAGAGTGAACAAAAAAAGAGGCAGAACAATCTTCTTATGTGAAAAATAACATCCTATATTTTGTCAAAGTACTCCAAGCGTTTGATTGCAGGTGATGGAACCATAGATCACTACATCACAGAAAGCAGGCCATTCGACCCTTCTAGTCTGTGCCGAAACTTTATTCAGCTAGTCCCATTGACCTGCACCCAGTCCATAACCCTCTAGACCTCTCCCGTCCACGTATCTAATTTATTCTTAAAACTTAAGAGTGAGCCCACATTTAGCACATCAGATGGCAGCTCCCTAATGTTCCCCTAAACCTTTCCCCTTTCACCCCAAAGCCATATCCTCTCATATTTACCTCTCCTAATCTGTGGAAAGAGCCTACTTGCACTTACTGTCTATACCCCTCAATTTTGTAAACCTCTATCAAATCCACCCTCATTCTTCTACACTCCAAGGAATAAAGTCCTAACCTGTTCAATCTTTCCCTGTAACTCAACTCCTGAAGACCCGGCAACATCCTAGTAAATCTTCTCTGCACTCTTTCAATCTTACTGATATCCTTCCTATAGTTAGGTAACCAGAACTGCACACAATACTCCAAATTTGGCCTCAGCAATATCTTATACAACCTCACGATAACATCCCAACTCCTATACTCAATACTTTGATTTTTGAATGCCGGGATGCCAAAAGCCTTCTTTACAACCCTGTCTACCTGTGATGCCACTTTCAGGGAATTATGTATCTGAACTCCCAGATCCCTTTGTTCCTCCGCGCTCCTCAGTGCCCTACCATTTACTGTGTATGTCCTACCTTGATTTGTCCTTCCAAAATGCAACACCTCTCACTTGTCTGCATTAAATTTCATCTGCCATTTTCTGGCCCATTTTTCCCAGTTGGTCCAGATCCCTCTGCAAGCTTTGAAAGCCTTCCTCTCTGACCACAACACCTCCAATCAGTGTCATCAGCAAACTTGCAGATCCAATTTACCACATTATCATCCAGATCATTGATATAGACAACAAACAATGGTCCCAGAACAGATCCCTGAGGCACACCACTAGTCACAGGCCTCCAGTCTGATAAGCAACCATCCACTACCACTCTATCTTCTCCCACACAGCCAATTTCAAATCCAGTTTACAACCTCTCCATGGATACCTAGTGTCTGAACCTTCTGAAATAACCTCCCATGTGGGACCTTGTCAAAGGCCTTACTAAAGTCCATGTAGACAACATCCACAGCCTTTCCTTCATCTACTTTCTTGGTAACCTCCTTGAGAAACTCTACAAGATTCGTTAAACATGGTCTACTACACACAAAGCCATGCAGATTATCCTTAATCAACCCTTGGCTGTCCAATTACTTGTATATCCAATCTCTCAGACTACCTTCTAATAATTTACCAACTACTGATGTCAGGCTCAGCGGCCTGTAATTACCTGGTTGACTTTTGGAGCCTTTTTTAAACAACGGAACAACATGAGCTACCCTCCAATCCTCCGGCACCGCACCCGTGCCCAAGGACATTTTAAATATTTCTGCCAGGGCCCCTGCAATTTCTGCACTAGTCTCTCTTAAGGTCCGAGGAAATATCATGTCAGGTCCGGGGGATTTCTCTACCTTTATTCACTGTAAGGCAGTAAGCACCTCCTCCTCTTTAATCTCTATATGTTCCATGGTACTACGACTTGTTTCCCTTCCTTCCATATACACTATGCCAGTTTCCTGAGTAAATACTAATGCAAAAAACTATTTAAGATCTCCCCCATCTCCTGAGGCTCCACACATAAATGACCACTCTGATCTTCTAGGGGACCAACTTTGTCCCTTACTTTCCTTTTACTCTTAATATACTTGTAGAAACCCTTTGGGTTTACCTTCAGATTATCTGCCAAACCAACCTCATGTCTTCTTTTAGCCTTCCTGATTTCCTTCTTTAGTATTTTCTTGCATTTTCTATACTCTTCAAGTACCTCATTTGTTCTTTGTTGCCTATACCTGCTATACACCTTTCTTTTTCTTAACCAGATTGCCAATATCCCTTGAAAACCAAGGTTCCCTATGTCTGTTAACTTTGCCTTTCATCCTGGCAGGAACATGCAAACTCTGCACTCTCAAAATTTCACCTTTGAAGGCCTTCCACTTACTGAACACATCCTTGCCAGAAAACAACTTTTCCCAATCCACTCTTCCTAGATCCTTTATCATTTTCACAAAATTGGTCCTTCTCCAATTTAGAATCTCAACTCGAGGACCAGACCTATCCTTATCCATAATTAACTTGAAACTAATGACATTATGGTCACTGGACCCAAAATGTTCGCCTACACATACTTCTGTCACCTGTCCTGTCTGGTTCCCTAATAGGAGATCAAGTATTGCATCCTCTCTCGTAGGTACCTCTATATATTGATTTAGAAAACTTTCCTGAACACATTTGACAAACTCCAAGCCATCTAACCCTTTCACAGTGTGGGAGTCCCAGTCAATATGTGGAAAGTTAAAATCCCCTACTATTACAACTTTCTGTTTCTTACATCGGTCTTTTCTCTCCCTCCTCCCCGCCTATCTATATATATATATATATATCTATATCTATATATACACACACACACATACAGATTTGCTCCTCCAATTCTCTCTGCCTATTGGGCAGTTTATAATACAACCTTATTAGTGTGGTCACACCCTTTCCATTCCTCAGCTCCACCCATATGGCCTCTGTAGACAAGCCCTCTGGGCTGTCCGGTCTACACACAGCTGTGATATTTTCCCTGACTAGTAATGCCACTCCTCCCCCTTTCATCCCTCCCCCGTATCATGTGTGAAACAACAGAACCCCGGAACATTAAGCTGCCAGTCCTACCCCTCCTGCAGCCAAGTCTCACTAATAGCAATAATGTCGTAATCCCATGTGTCAATTCACGCCCCAAACTCATCTGCCTTAGCTACAATACTCCTTCCATTGAAATAGATGCACCTGAGAACATTTCTATCACATACAAGCCTTTGATTTCTGTCTATACATGCAGTCCCTGCATGACCTTTATCCTCCTCCACCTCACTATCAGCTCTGGTTCCTCTCCCCCTGAAAATCTAGTTTAAACCCCCAGGGGAAGCACTAGCAAACCTACCTGCAAGGATGTTAGTCCCCCTCCAGTTCAAGTGCAAACTGTCCTGTCGGAACAGGTCCCACCTTCCCTGGAACAAAGCCCAATTGTCCAGAAACATGAAGCCCTCCCTCCTGCACCATCTCTGTAGCCACATTTATGAGCCGGGAGCAGAGTGAAGACTTAAGGGCTTCGGCTCAACGAGCTTAGGCGGAAGCGGGCGAGGCGAGGAAGGTTTGACATTCATTTTCTGTTGCTATTTGAGGAGAGGGGCATTATGACTGTGAGGGCAGTTTGCTGTTCTCGGTGTCGGATGTGGGAGGCCCTGGAGTCTCCAAGCCTCCCGGACGTCTACATCTGCACCAAGTGCATCGAGATGCAGCTCCTAAGAGACCGCGTTACGGAACTGGAGCTGCAGCTCGATGACCTTCGTCTGGTCAGGGAGAGCGAGGAGGTGATAGAGAGGAGTGGAAGGCAGGTGGTCACGCCGGGGCCATGGGAGGCAGACAAGTGTGTCACGGTTAGGAGGGGGAAGGGGAAAAATCAGGTGATGGGGAGTACCCCAGTGGCTGTGCCCCTTAACAACAGGTACTCCTGTTTGAGTACTGTTGGGGGGGACAGCTTACCCTGGGGAAGCGACAGTGGCCGTGCCTCCGGCACAGAGTCTGGCCCCGTAGCTCAGAAGGGTAGGGCAAGGAAGAGGAGGGCAGTTGTGATAGGGGACTCGATAGTAAGGGGGTCAGATAGGCGATTCTGTGGACGCAGTCCAGAGACCCGGATGGTAGTTTGCCTCCCTGGTGCCAGGGTCCGGGATATTTCTGATCGTGTCCAAGATATCCTGAAGTGGGAGGGTGAGGAGCCAGAGGTCGTGGTACATATAGGTACCAATGACATAGGTAGGAAAAGGGATGAGGTCCTGAAAGAAGAATATAGGGGGCTAGGAAGGGAGTTGAGAAAAAGGACCGCAAAGGTAGTAATCTCGAGATTACTGCCTGTGCCACGCGACAGTGAGAGTAGGAATGCGATGAGGTGGAGGATAAATGCGTGGCTGAGGGATTGGAGCAGGGGGCAGGGATTCAAGTTTTTGGATCATTGGGACCTCTTTTGGTGCAGGCGTGACCTGTACAAAAAGGACGGGTTACACTTGAATCCTAGGGGGACCAATATCCTGGCAGGGAGATTAGCGGGGGCTACTGAGGTGACTTTAAACTAGAATGGTTGGGGGGTGGGAATCAAATTAAAGAGGCTAGGCGTGAGTTGTGTACAGGCCATCTAACAGTAGTAGTGAGGTTGGAGATGGTATTAAACAGGAAATTAGAAATGTGTGCAATAAAGGAACAGCAGTTATAATGGGTGACTTCAATCTACATGTAGACTGGGTGAACCAAATTGGTAAAGGTGCTGAGGAAGAGGATTTCTTGGAATGTATGCGGGATGGTTTTTTGAACCAACATATCGAGGAACCAACTAGAGAGCAGGCTATTCTGGACTGGGTTTTGAGCAATGAGGAAGGGTTAATTAGCGATCTTGTCGTGAGAGGCCCCTTGGGTAAGAGTGACCATAATATGGTGGAATTCTTCATTAAGATGGAGAGTGACATAGTTAATTCAGAAACAAAGGTTCTGAACTTAAAGAGGGGTAACTTTGAAGGTATGAGACGTGAATTAGCTAAGATAGACTGGCAAATGACACTTAAAGGATTGACGGTGGATATGCAATGGCAAGCATTTAAAGGTTGCATGGATGAACTACAACAATTGTTCATCCCAGCTTGGCAAAAGAATAAATCAAGGAAGGTAGTGCACCCATGGCTGACAAGAGAAATTAGGGATAGTATCAATTCCAAAGAAGTAGCATACAAATTAGCCAGAGAAAGTGGCTCACCTGAGGACTGGGAGAAATTCAGAGTTCAGCAGAGGAGGACAAAGGGCTTAATTAGGAAGGGGAAAAAAGATTATGAGAGAAAACTGGCAGGGAACATAAAAATGGACTGTAAAAGCTTTTATAGATATGTAAAAAGGAAAAAACTGATAAAGACAAATGTAGGTCCCCTGCAGACAGAAACAGGTGAATTGATTATGGGGAGCAAGGACATGGCAGACCAATTGAATAATTACTTTGGTTCTGTCTTCACTAGGGAGGACATAAATAATCTTCCAGAAATAGTAAGGGACAGAGGGTCCAGTGAGATGGAGGAACTGAGTGAAATACATGTTAGTAGGGAAGTGGTGTTAGGTAAATTGAAGGGATTGAAGGCAGATAAATCCCCAGGGCCAGATGGTCTGCATCCCAGAGTGCTTAAGGAAGTAGCCCAAGAAATAGTGGATGCATTAGTGATAATTTTTCAAAACTCGTTAGATTCTGGACTAGTTCCTGAGGATTGGAGGGTGGCTAATGTAATCCCACTTTTTAAAAAAGGAGGGAGAGAGAAACCGGGGAATTATAGGCCGGTTAGCCTAACGTCGGTGGTGGGGAAACTGCTGGAGTCAGTTATCAAGGATGTGATAACAGCACATTTGGAAAGCGGTGAAATGATCGGACAAAGTCAGCATGGATTTGTGAAAGGAAAATCATGTCTGACGAATCTCATAGAATTTTTTGAGGATGTAACTAGTAGAGTGGATAGGGGAGAACCAGTGGATGTGGTATATTTGGATTTTCAAAAGGCTTTTGAGAAGGTCCCACACAGGAGATTAGTGTGCAAACTTAAAGCACACAGTATTGGGGGTAAGGTGTTGGTGTGGGTGGAGAATTGGTTAGCAGACAGGAAGCAAAGAGTGGGAATAAACGGGACCTTTTCAGAATGGCAGGCGGTGACTAGTGGGGTACCGCAAGGCTCAGTGCTGGGACCCCAGTTGTTCACAATATATATTAATGACTTGGATGAGGGAATTAAATGCAGCATCTCCAAGTTTGCGGATGACACGAAGCTGGGCGGCAGTGTTAACAGTGAGGAGGATGCTAAGAGGATGCAGGGTGACTTGGATAGGTTGGGTGAGTGGGCAAACTCATGGCAGATGCAATTTAATGTGGATAAATGTGAAGTTATCCACTTTGGTGGCAAAAATAGGAAAACAGATTATTATCTGAATGGTGACCGATTAGGAAAAGGGGAGGTGCAACGAGACCTGGGTGTCATTATACACCAGTCATTGAAAGTGGGCATGCAGGTACAGCAGGCGGTGAAAAATGCGAATGGTATGCTGGCATTTATAGCGAGAGGATTCGAGTACAGGAGCAGGGAGGTACTACTGCAGTTGTACAAGGCCTTGGTGAGACCACACCTGGAGTATTGTGTGCAGTTTTGGTCCCCTAATCTGAGGAAAGACATCTTTGCCATAGAGGGAGTACAAAGAAGGTTCACCAGATTGATTCCTGGGATGGCAGGTCTTTCATATGAAGAAAGACTGGATGAACTGGGCTTGTACTCGTTGGAATTTAGAAGATTGAGGGGGGATCTGATTGAAATGTATAAGATCCTAAAGGGATTGGACAGGCTAGATGCGGGAAGAATGTTCCCGATGTTGGGGAGGTCCAGAACGAGGGGTCACAGTTTGAGGATAGAGGGGAAGCCTTTTAGGACCGAGATGAGGAAAAACTTCTTCACACAGAGAGTGGTGAATCTGTGGAATTCTCTGCCACAGCAAACTGTTGAGGCCAGTTCATTGGCTATGTTTAAGAGGGAGTTAGATATGGCCCTTGTGGCTACAGGGGTCAGGGGGTATGAAGGGAAGGCTGGGTTCTGAGTTGGATGATCAGCCATGATCATAATAAATGGCGGTGCAGGCTCGAAGGGCCGAATGGCCTACTCCTGCACCTATTACCTATGTTTCTATGTTTCTATATTTAGCTGCATTATCTTCCTATTTCTAGCCTCACAAGCACGTGGCACGAGTAGCAATCCTGAGATTGCAACCCTGGAGGCCTGTCCTTCAACTTTGCACCTAACTCCCTAAACTCTCTTTGCAGGACCTCCTCCTCCTTCCTATCTATGTCATTGGTCCCTACATGGACCACGACATCTGACTGCTCACCCTCCCTCCTGAGAATACTGAGAACTCGATCCGAGATATCATGGACCCTGGCACCAGGGAGGCAACAGACCATCCGGGATTCTCGATCTCTCCCACAGAACCTCTTATCTGTCCCCCTAACTATCAAATCCCTTATTACTACTGCTCTCTTCTTTTCCCTCCTTCCTTTCTGAGCTGAGGGTCCAGTCTCGCTGCCAGAGACACGACCACTACAAGTTGTCCCTGGTAGGTCATCCCAACCAACAGTATCCAAAACAGTATACTTAATGCACTGAAAATCTTTTCTCCCCCAAAAATAAACTTTATTCATAGCAAAAGAATAAACAGGGAGCAAAGTCTTTTACTTTATTAATGTCATTTGGTTAAAGCATTCAGCAATGTTAATGCTTTTCTTTAAAAAAATGCATAGTGCCATAGCCACTCATGTGGCTCATTGGGGTGATGCTCCTTTTGGAAGACAAATTGGTACAGAATACTCCGTGTGGGATCAGAGAGCTGTGTGTGCAAAGCAAGCAACTATACATCTCTTTAGCTACAGACCAAGTATTACTTGTTCATGCAAACATTAAAACTCCGCCGTGGATGGTTCCAAGCCTGGCTGTGAAATGAGGGTTGGGCATGGGGCTAGATACTCCATCCCATAAAAACCCAGGGTTACAGAAGCTCCAAAGACCCGGTTCCTGGGAGAGGAAGGATCGTCAACTGGAAGACTTATTAAGTTGTGTTTTGAAAGCAGAAGCCACAAAGCCAATCAATCTATTGGCCTAGGACAGAGAGTTCTGGCGAGATGCTCTCAGCAACCTATGCCCCTGTAGGATTGATGAGCTTAAGAAGAAGAAGATGCAGCCATTGAACTAGGAACTACCAATTGAAACAATAAATACAAAATGGAACAACAAGGATCAAATTCTTTCAGAATTAATTTGAGGTTTTTTTGAATAAAATGCCAGTTTCAAATCTCAAAGGGAGGTCAAGATTTGAGATTGACATTTTTTAAATGAAGTCTCCTGAAGTAGTTAAATTTGATCCTGTATTTGATTTAAATTTACTGAATACCCTTTTTCTTGAATCATTGATATTCAAAGCTGCCTTGGTGACTGCTTCAATCAATAGCTCCTTTGGTAGATGCCATGGATTAATTACTGTGTAAACATGTCTAAAAATGTATTCAGATCTATGGCCTATTCTTCAACTTCACCTAAGGAGGGAGCTGAAAGGAAGCTGGTGCATTCCTGTCTTTCTCAGAACTCAACAGTTACTCACAAACCTCCATCTTAACAAGCTTCCAGTGTCCCTAGACCATCCTGTCCAACACAAAATGCTGAGGAACTCAACAAGCCAAGCAGCATTTATAGAGCGGAATAAACAGTTGAAGTTTCAGGCAGCGACCCCTCATCAGGGCAGGGCAGGAAAGGGGTAGAAGCTGAAATGAGCTGGTGAGGGAGGTGAAGGAGAGCAAGCTGCAGATCACAGGTGAGACAAGGTGAGGGGCAAGATGGGTGGGTGGGGTGAAGGGGATGTGAAATACGAAGCTGGGAGGTGATAGTTGAAAGCAAATATAGTTAGTGATAGGTCGTCCTTACATTTTTGTAAGACCATAAGACATGGGAGCAGAATTAGGTAATTCGGCCCCTCAAGTCTGCTCTGCCATTCCCAGGGTCATGGGTGATTTGTTAGCCCACCTAACTCCATTATCTTGCCATATTCCTGTAACCACAAGGCCATAAAACATAGGAGCAGAATTAGGCCATTTAGCCCATCAAGTCTGCTCTGTCATACAATCATGGCTGATCCATTTTCTCCCCTCCGCGGCTCTACTCACCGGCCTTCACCCCGTAACCTTTGATGCTGTGTCCAATCAAGAACCTATCAAGCCCTGCCTTAGATACACCCAACAACCTGGCTTCCACAGCTGCCTGTGGCAACAAATTCACCACCCTCTGACTAAAGAAATTTCCCCGCATCCGTTTTATAGGATGTCACTCTATCCTGAGGTTGTGCCCTTTTGCCCTAGACTCTCCCACCATGGGAAACATCCTTTCCACATCTACTCTGTACAGGCCTTTCAACATTTGAAAGGTTTCAATGAGATCCCCCTTCCTTATAAATTCCAATGAGTACAGATCCAGAGCTATCAAACTTTCCTCATACGATAACCCTTTCATTCCCAGAATCATCCTTGTGAACCTCCTCTGAACACTGTCCAATGCCAGCACATCTTTCCTTAGATGAGGAGCCCAAAACTGTTCACAATACTCAAGGTGAGGCCTCACCAGTGCCTTATAAACCTCAGCATTACATTCCTGCTCTTGTATTCCAGACCTCTTGAAGTGAATGCTAACATGACATTTGCCTTCCACACTACCGACTCAACCTGCAAGTTAATTTTTAGGGTGTTCTGCACAAGGACTTCCAAGTCCCTTTGCATCCCAGATTTTAGCATTTTCTCTCCCTTTAGAAAATAGTCTACATATTTATTTCTACTACCAATGTGCATGACCATGCATTTTCCAATCTTGTATTTCATTTGCTACTTCCTTACTCATTCTCCTAATCTGTCCAAGTCCTTCTGCAATCTGCCTGTTTCCTCAACACTTACTGCCCCTCCACCCATGTTAATATCATCTGCCAACTTGACAAAACCATCCATTTCATCTTCTAAGTCATTGATATACAGCTTAAAAGGAAGCAGTCCCAACACCGACTGCTGTGGACCACTAGTCACTGGTGGCCAACCAGAAAAGGATCTTTTAATTCCAACATTCTCCTCCTACCAATCAGCCAATGCTCTAATCATGCCAGTAACTTTCCTGTAATACCATAGGCTCTTAACTTGGTAAGCAGCCTCACGCATGGCACCTTGTCAAAGGCCTTCTGAAAGTTCAAATATACAACATCCACTGCATCCCCTTTATCTATCCTACTCGTAATCTCTTCAAAGAATTCCAACAGGTTCATCTGGCAAGAGTTTCCCTGGAGGAAATCATGCTGACCATCTTGCCCGGTGTCACCAAGCACTCCATAACCTCATCCTCAACAACTGATTCCAACATCTTCCCAACCACTAAGGTCAGGCTAACTGGTCTATATTTTCCTTTCTGCTGCCTTCCTCCTTTCTTAAAATATAGACATTACCATGGACAGCTGTGGAGGCCAAGACAAAGTCCACAGATTAACCACTATCTAAAGACATTCCTCCTCATCTCTGTTCTAAAGGGATGTCTTTATATTCTGAGGGTGTGCCCTGTGGTCCTCATCTCCCCACTATAGGAAATATGCTCTCCACATCCACTCTATTTGGCCTTTCAATATTCAATGGGTTTCACTGAGATCCTCCCCTCATTGTCCTTGGAACTATTGTGGTAAATCTATTCTGCACCCTTCTGAAGATATTCACATCCTTCCAAAAATGCAATGACCAGAACATTATTAACTATAGAAAATATTCTGTCTGCATGCATAACAGCTTGGCATGGCAGCTGATTACACAAAGGTGCAGAGTTAAGGACACAGTTCAGCACATCACAAGAAGCATCCTCCCCTTAATGGACTGTGAATATTTTGTTGCCCCAGTAAAGCAGCCAGCATTGGGACCTCTTTTGGCGTTGGGACCTCTTTTGGCGCAGGCGTGACCTGTACAAAAAGGACGGGTTACACTTGAATCCTAGGGGGACCAATATCCTGGCAGGGAGATTAGCGGGGGCTACTGAGGTGACTTTAAACTAGAATGGTTGGGGGGTGGGAATCAAATTAAAGAGGCTAGGCGTGAGAAGGTTAGTTCACAACAGAGGGATGGGAACCAGTGCAGAGAGACAGAGGGGTGTAAAGTGAGGGTAGAGGCAAAAAGTACAAAGGAGAAAAGTAAAAGTGGCAGGCCGACAAATCCAAGGCAAGCATTAAAAAGGGCCACTTTTCAACATAATTGTATAAGGGCTAAGAGAGTTGTAAAAGAGCGCCTGAAGGCTTTATGTGTCAATGCAAGGAGCATTCGTAATAAGGTGGATGAATTGAAAGTGCAGATTGTTATTAATGATTATGATATAGTTGGGATCACAGAGAAATGGCTCCAGGGTGACCAGGGATGGGAACTCAACGTTCAGGGATATTCAATATTCAGGAGGGATAGACATGAAGGAAGGGGAGGTGGGGTGGCATTGCTGGTTAAAGAAGAGATTAACGCAACAGAAAGGAAGGACATAAGCCGGGAAGATGTGGAATCGATATGGGTAGAGCTGCGTAACACTAAGGGGCAGAAGACGCTGGTGGGAGTTGTGTACAGGCCACCTAACAGTAGTAGTGAGGTCGGAGATGGTATTAAACAGGAAATTAGAAATGTGTGCAATAAAGGAACAGCAGTTATAATGGGTGACTTCAATCTACATGTAGACTGGGTGAACCAAATTGGTAAAGGTGCTGAGGAAGAGGATTTCTTGGAATGTATGCGGGATGGTTTTTTGAACCAACATGTCAAGGAACCAACTAGAAAGCAGGCTATTCTGGACTGGGTTTTGAGCAATGAGGAAGGGTGAATTAGCGATCTTGTCGTGAGAGGCCCCTTGGGCAAGAGTGACCATAATATGGTGGAATTCTTCATTAAGATGGAGAGTGACATAGTTAATTCAGAAACAAAGGTTCTGAACTTAAAGAGGGGTAACTTTGAAGGTATGAGACATGAATTAACTAAGATAGACTGGCAAATGACACTTAAAGGATTGACGGTGCATATGCAATGGCAAGCATTTAAAGGTTGCATGGATGAACTACAACAATTGTTCATCCCAGTTTGGCAAAAGAATAAATCAAGGAAGGTAGTGCACCCGTGGCTGACAAGAGAAATTAGGGATAGTATCAATTCCAAAGAAGAAGCATACAAATTAGCCAGAGAAAGTGGCTCACCGGAGGACTGGGAGAAATTCAGTGTTCAGCAGAGGAGGACAAAGGGCTTAATTAGGAAGGGGAAAAAAGATTATGAGAGAAAACTGGCAGGTAACATAAAAACGGACTGTAAAAGCTTTTATAGATATGTAAAAAGGAAAAGACTGGTAAAGACAAATGTAGGTCCCCTGCAGACAGAAACAGGTGAATTGATTATGGGGAGCAAGGACATGGCAGACCAATTGAATAATTACTTTGGTTCTGTCTTCACTAAGGAGGACATAAATAATCTTCCAGAAATAGTAAGGGACAGAGGGTCCCGTGAGATGGAGGAACTGAGTGAAATACATGTTAGTAGGGAAGTGGTGTTAGGTAAATTGAAGGGATTGAAGGCAGATAAATCCCCAGGGCCAGATGGTCTGCATCCTAGAGTGCTTAAGGAAGTAGCCCAAGAAATAGTGGATGCATTAGTGATAATTTTTCAAAACTTGTTAGATTCTGGACTAGTTCCTGAGGATTGGAGGGTGGCTAATGTAACCCCACTTTTTAAAAAAGGAGGGAGAGAGAAACCGGGGAATTATAGACCGGTTAGCCTAACATCGGTGGTGGGGAAACTGCTGGAGTCAGTTATCAAGGATGTGATAACAGCACATTTGGAAAGTGGTGAAATGATCGGACAAAGTCAGCATGGATTTGTGAAAGGAAAATCATGTCTGACGAATCTCATAGAATTTTTTGAGGATGTAACTAGTAGAGTGGATAGGGGAGAACCAGTGGATGTGGTATATTTGGATTTTCAAAAGGCTTTTGACAAGGTCCCACACAGGAGATTAGTGTGCAAACTTAAAGCACACGGTATTGGGGGTAAGGTATTGGTGTGGGTGGAGAATTGGTTAGCAGACAGGAAGCAAAGAGTGGGAATAAATGGGACCTTTTCAGACTGGCAGGCGGTGACTAGTGGGGTACCGCAAGGCTCAGTGCTGGGACTCCAGTTGTTTACAATATATATTAATGACTTGGATGAGGGAATTAAATGCAGCATCTCCAAGTTTGCGGATGACACGAAGCTGGGTGGCAGTGTTAGCAGTGAGGAGGATGCTAAGAGGATGCAGGGTGACTTGGATAGGTTGGGTGTGTGGGCAAATTCATGGCAGATGCAATTTAATGTGGATAAACGTGAAGTTATCCACTTTGGTGGCAAAAATAGGAAAACAGATTATTATCTGAATGGTGGCCGATTAGGAAAAGGGGAGGTGCAACGAGACCTGGGTGTCATTATACACCAGTCATTGAAAGTGGGCATGCAGGTACAGCAGGCGGTAAAAAAGGCGAATGGTATGCTGGCATTTATAGCGAGAGGATTTGAGTACAGGAGCAGGGAGGTACTACTGCAGTTGTACAAGGCCTTGGTGAGACCACACCTGGAGTATTGTGTGCAGTTTTGGTCCCCTAATCTGAGGAAAGACATCTTTGCCATAGAGGGAGTACAAAGAAGGTTCACCAGATTGATTCCTGGGATGGCAGGTCTTTCATATGAAGAAAGACTGGATGAACTGGGCTTGTACTCGTTGGAATTTAGAAGATTGAGGGGGGATCTGATTGAAATGTACAAGATCCTAAAGGGATTGGACAGGCTAGATGCAGGAAGATTGTTCCCGATGTTGGGGAAGTCCAGAACGAGGGGCCACAGTTTGAGGATAGAGGGGAAGCCTTTTAGGACCAAGATTAGGAAAAACTTCTTCACACAGAGAGTGGTGAATCTGTGGAATTCTCTTCCACAGGAAACTGTTGAGGCCAGTTCATTGGCTATATTTAAGAGGGAGTTAGATATGTCCCTTGTGGCTACGGGGGTCAGGGGGTATGGAGGGAAGGCTGGGGCGGGGTTCTGAGTTGGATGATCAGCCATGATCATAATAAATGGTGGTGCAGGCTCGAAGGGCCGAATGGCCTACTCCTGCACCTATTTTCTATGTTTCTATGTTTCTATAATCAAACACCACACCCACCCCAGACATTCTCTCTTTCCCCCCCCCCACTCACATGGGGCAGAAGATACAAAAGCCTGAAAGCACGTACCACCAAGCTCAAAGGACAGCTTCTATCTCAGTTATCAGACTCTGGTATGATAAGGTGGACTCTTGGCCTCACAATCTACCCCATTATAATTTTGCACATTGTTGTTTACCTGGACGGGACTTTTCAGCAGCTTTTACACACTATTAAAGTCATTGACCACTGCAGCACAGGGCCAGGACCTTTGGCCCATCTAGTCCATGCCAAACTATTGTCCAGCCCAGTGCCATCGATCTGCACCTGGACCAAAGACTCCCATACCCCTCTCATCCATCTACCTATCCAAATGTCTCTTAAATGTTGAAATCGAACCTCCATCTGCCACTTCCACTGGCAGCTCGTTCCACACTCTTACCTCCATCCGAGTGAAGAACTTCCCCCTCATGTTCCTCTTACATTTTACCTTTCACCCTTAACCTACGTTGTCAAGTTCTAGTCTCACCCAACCTCAGTGGAAAAACCTGAATGAATTTACCTCATCTATTTCCTCTGTTTTATACAACTATCAAATATCCCCTCATTTGACTTAACCACCAGGAAATAAAGTCCTAACCTATTCAACCTCTCCCTATAACACAGGTCCTCAATTCCTGGCAATATCCTTGTAAATTTCCTCTGTTCTTTCAATCTTGTATCTTTCCTGCAAGTAGGTGACCAGAACTGCACACAATATACCAAATTAGACCTCAGGAATATTTTATACAACTTCAATATAGCATCCCAAGTCCTGAACTCGATACTTTATAAAGACCCATGTGCCAAAAGTGCTCTTTATGACCACACCTACCTGTGACACCACTTGCAAGGAATTACGGATCAGTATTCCGAGACCCCTTTGTTCTACCGCACACTTCAGTGCTCTACTAATCACCATGGATTCTACATTGTTATAGTTTAACTTATTCTAGTTCAATGCACCAATTAATGATTTTGATCTGTGTGAGCAGTATGCAAGACAGGCTTTTCACTGCATCGTAGTATATTGACAATAATAAACCAATAATAACAAGTTATGCAATAATCCAAATGTGCCGTAACCAAGTTTTCCTTTCAAAATCGAAGATTTGGCAATATGTTTCCCCCTTTTGTACTCAGTGCCTCAATTTATGAAGCTGTACTTCCACACACTTTGCTAACATCTGTCAATACACAATGCCACTCTCAAAGATTTATCTATACTTACATCCAAGTTCCTGAACACCAAATATAAACTACCATGGCATAAAACAATAACATTCCTACACCATACAAGAAAAATTCACAAGCAACTTTCTACAATAAACGGGACTTTTTGTCTAATTACCTCCCATATTGAGACAAATGTGCTCAAAGCTGTCTGGGTAGAATGGATTGTGGAAAAAGTGTGGTACTGCTTATTTGGAATATATACAAGACAGTGTATTCAATTCCTTACATGCTTAGTGGCCACTTTATTAGGTACAGGAATGAAACCCGTTCTGGTCTTCTGCTGATGCACCCCATCCACTTCAAGGTTCACCATGTTGTGCATTCAGAGATGCTCTTCTGCACACCACTTTTGTAACATGTGGTTACTGGAGTTCCTGGCAGCTTTAACCAGTCCGGCCATTCTCCTTCGACCTCTCTCATTAACAAGGTGTTTCACCTACAGAACTGCCACTCGCAGGATGTTTTGTGTTTGACCATATTCTGTAAACTCTGGAGTGCATGAAAATCCCAGGATATCAGCAGTTTCTGAGATACTCAAACCACCCTGTCTGGCGCCAACAATTATCCAAGGTCAAAATCACTTAGAATACATTTCATCCCCATTCTGATGTTTGGTCTGAACAATGACAACCTCTTGATCATGTCTGCATTGAGTTCCTGCCACATGATTAGATATTTGTATTAAAGAGCTTGAGTATGTGTATACTTAATAAAGCAGCCACTGAGTGTATATACAGTTTATACAAAAGCTCAGCCTCAGCTGAGGTGTTGCAATCATTTCAGGGCAGTTTCATTCAAAAGTAAACAGAGGAATGTTTTGGGGTGAATTATTGCAGGAGCAACAAGAGACTATAGCAGCATAGACTCCAGAAACTAAACTTGTTCACAGAATAATGTAGCCACAGTCAGAGTTGAGGATGGTGGTGAATATTGGTAATTAGGGTTGAGGGTTTGGATGTTGTAGTGATCACCAAGCTTGGCAATTAGCTTGCAGACGATTCATCACCAGTGATGACATCAGTGTGCAGTTGTTGGTGTTCAAGCCTACATTTGCATGCCTCGGTCCTGATTGGCTACTCCCTCCATTGACCTTTGAATTCAATTGACTCATGTTTCTTTGGCTTTTAGGGGTTTATAGATGGTGTCTATTTTGATGCTTATGGGGTTATTAGTAATCTATTTATCAGTAATACATTTATATTTATCAATAATATAGATGTTTAATTTATCATTTATATTTAATTCAGTCATAGAGTAATACAGCAAAGAAAGAGGCTCTTTGACCCACCTTGCCCATGCCAACCAAGACACCCATCTAAACTAGGCCCATGTGCCTGTGTTTGGTCTATTTCCATGTATATATCTTTCCTATCCATGTATCTGCCCAAGTGTCTATTAAATATTGTTACTGTATCTGTCTCAACCACTTTCTCTGGCAGCTCATTCCATATCCACACCTTCCTGTGTAGTTGCTGCTCAGGACCTATTTAAATCTTCTGCACCTCCCCTTAACCCATGCCCAATAGCTTGATTCCCTTTCACTGGGAAAGAGAGTCTGCCTTCACCCTTGCTGAGCCTTTGATGATTTTTTTTAAAAAACACCTCTATAAAACACACCTCAGTCTATGTCCCAAGGAATAATGTCCTAGGCAGTCCAACCTCTCTCTATAACCAAGACTCTTGTCACCCAAGAACATTCTCATAAATCATTTTCTAAGTTCAAAGTAAATTTATTATCAAAGTACAAACTGATATGTCACCATATACTACCTTGAGATTAATTTCCTTGTAGGAATTCACAGTAGAATATAGAAATTCAATATAATCAATGAAAAACTACAGTGACAAATGACAAACAACCAATGTGCAAAGGAAGGCAAACTGCATTCTTTGAGGGGTCAGCAGTGGAAAGGGTGAGGAGCTTCAAGAGAAGGTCTATCCTACACCTGGCGTGATACGCCAGTGGCTACATTTCATCCAGAGTTTGAAGAGATTCCGTACGTCACCAAGGACTCAATCAACATTCTACATATGTACGGTACAAAGTATCACAGCCTGGTATGGAGGCTCTACGACTCAGGATTGAAAGAGGCTGCAGAGTATTGTTGACTCAGCAAGCTCAATCACAGGCACAACACTCCCCACCAAAGACATCTTCAGAATGTGCTGCCTCAAAAAGTAGGCATCCATCACTCAGGACCCTCATTATCTGGGACATGTCCTCTTCTCATTATTACCTATAGGGAGGAGGTGCAGGAGAATGAAAACACACATTCACCATTTTAGACATCTACCATCAGATTTCTGAATGGTCTGTGAACATTATCTCACTATTTCTCCTTTGCATTATTATTTTCGTTTTAATTTATGGTAACTGTATTTATCTTGCTCTATACTGCTGCTGCAAAACCAAAAGACCACAAAACACAGGAGCAGAATTAGGCCCTTCGGCTCATCAAGTCTGCTCTGTCAAGGTGTCATGGCTGATTTGTTATCCCTCTCAACCACACTCTTCTGCCTTCTACCTGTAACCTTTGATGCCCTTATGAATCAACAAATTTCAGTGATAGTAAACCCGATCCTGAACTAAACTGCCCGACACCGGCCCCCTAGGCCTGAGTTGACGTAGTAGTAGTAGTAGTGAACTAAATATCTCAATGTCAGAGACAGGAAGGTAGTGCGATTAGCAGAGTTGGCTTACAGCTCCAGCAAGCCTGGATCAATTTTGACCTCAATCTGTTTGTGAAAAGTTCTCAGTAATCGTTTGATTTTTCCCAGATGCTCTGATTTCCTCTCAAACGTTAGATTAGATTCAACTTTATTGTCATTGTGCCGAGTACAGATACAAAGCCAATGAAATGCAGTTAGCATCTGACCAGAAATGCAAAGAAGTGTTATTTACAAAATAACTGCAAATAAAAAGTGCTACAGCACACAAATATAAAAGTAATATAAAACATGTGTGTTGTTCGGGTAAGATACAATAAATGCTGGTGAACACAGCAGGCCAGGCAGCATCTATAGGAAGAGGTACAGTCGATGTTTAGGGCCGGGACACTTTGACAGGACTAACTGAAAGAAGAGATAGTAAGAGATTTGAAAGTGGGAGGGCCTCTTACCATCTCTTCTTTCAGTTAGTCCTGACGAAGGGTCCCAGCCCAAAACGTCGATTGTACCTCTTCCTATAGATGCTGCCTGGCCTGCTGCATTCACCAGCATTTTTTGTGTGTGTTGCTTGAATTTCCAGCATCTGCAGATTTCTTATTGTCTGTGTTGTTCGGGTAATGGTCCACTGTAAATTATCACTAGTGAATAGGTGAAAGGAAAGAATTTGGGTGAAGCTGAAGAGAATGTGCAGGAATAAAACTAAATGAGTGAGGGTTTAGTATGATGGGTGCTTGATATTGAATGGGTTAAGAGCTATTTGCACACTACATCTATTAATTTGCTGAAGACACAACCATTGTTGGTAGAATCTCAGTGGTGATGAGAGGGTGTACAGGAGTGAGATATGCCAACTAGTGGAATAGTGCCGCAGCAACAACCTGGCACTCAATGTCAGTAAGACGAAAGAGCTGATTGTGGACTTCAGGAAGGGTAAGACGAAGGAACACATACCAACCCTCATAGAAGGACCAGAAATGGAGAAAGTGAGCAGTTTCAAGTTCCTGGATGTCAAGATCTCTGAGATTTAACGTGGTCTCAACATATCAGTGTAGTTATAAAGAAAGCAAGACAGCGGCTATACTTTATTTGAAGTTTGAAGAGATTTGGCTTGTCAACAAATACACTCAAAAACTTCTATAGTTGTACCGTGGAGAGCATTCTGACAGGCTGCATCACTGTCTGGTATGGAGGGGCTACTGCACAGGACTGAAAGAAGCTGCAGAAGGTTGTAAATCCAGTCAGCTCCATCTTGGGCACTAGCCTACAATGTACCCAGGGCATCTTCAGGGAGCGGTGTCTCAGAAAGGCAATGCCCATTATTAAGGACCTCCAACACCCAGGGCATGCCCTTTTCTCATTGTTACCATCAGGTAGGTGATACAGAAGCCTGAAAGCACACACTCAGCGATTCAGGAACAGCTTCTTCCCCTTTGCCATCCAATTCCTAAATAGACATTGAATCCTTGGACACTACCTCACCATTGTTTTTAAAAATATACAGTATTTTTGTTTTGCACATTTTAATCTATTCAATATATGCAATTGATTTACTTTTTTATTGATATTTATTATTATTACTTCTTTTTTCCCCTCTGTTAGATTATGTATTGCATTGAACTGCTGCTAAGTTAACAAATTTCACATTGTGTGCCGGTGATAATAAACCTGATTCTGATTCATCGAAACCTATTAAATATTGAAAGGGCCACATAGAGTGGACATGGAAAGCACATTTCGTATAGTGGGGGAGTCTTGGACAAGCGGACAGCCTCAGAATAAAAGGAAGTCCATTTAGAACAGAGATGAGGAGGAATTTCTTTAGATAGAGGGTGGTGTGGAATTCATTCCCATGAACAGCTGTGGAGGCCAAGTCATTGAGTATACTTAAAGTGGAAGTTGATAGTTTCTTGATTACTAAGGGTGTCAAAGGTTATAGGCAGGAGACAGGAGAATGGGGTTGGGGAATAATAAATCAGCAAAGATCAAATGGTGGAGCAGACTTGTTGGGCCAAATGGCCTAATTCTGCTCCTATGTCTTATGGTTTTATAATCTAAAGCTGTTTCTCAGCTTCAACGCAAGATAAATTTCTGTCTTCCCCAACTTTACTTCATCTAAAGCTGTCAGGGCCTAAATGTTTGCTACGCACTGCCACAGGGCATGCACAGGGAGCAAAGTTAACCTTTTGCATCTAGCTATGGAAGGTACAGAATTTCCCAGCCCAGAACACAGTGGTATGGTGAAAGTACTGATTGAAACGTGATGAACAGGACTGCTCCACAGAAGAACTGGCTCAGATGCAATGGGAAGAAGGGCCTCCTCAAGTGAGTGTTATTTTAGGGGTTGAAGCACAGATGGTTTTGTTTCCCTGCACAGCTGTGCTTTTAAACAACTGTTCATCATAGCACTGGCCAGACAGGAAAGACAGTGCAGTCGGAAAACAGAATGTACTGTTGGAGTGAGAAACTTCTCAATTAACAGCCGGCTGGCAACACATGGGGTCATGCACTGAACTGAAGTGCTTGCAACTAGCACGCTAGAGGAAGAAATCTCAAAAAGAATCATAAATTGCTGTGAGTTCAAGGAATTAAATACATTATGACTGGGAAAACCCCTGAAGGTCCCAGTGAACATTAAATACCTTGATAACAACACTGTTGCGAATTTAAAGTAAAGCGCTCTACAGCCACGCAGCTCAGCTGTGTATAGTACACCCATTACCCTCGGGAAATTTACTTAAATTACACTCTCTTTCCTCTGTTATTAATTAAACAGGTAATGCTGATATCATTTTTCAGCATGCACACATTAGACTAAAAATATTACTCACAACTGCTAGAAATTTATTGAGACGGAAAGTACTTCATAAAGTCAAGAAGAGTCTTAAAAAGTAAATGAAACAAACTTGTTCTGAAGCAAAAGATCCCACACAGAAACTCACCTCCTCTTAACCGGCCAGAAGCTTTAATTCTTCCGCTGTGACAAGAAAAGAGAGTAAATCTCCCTGCCTTCGGCTGCCGACTTCTCGTGCTGTCAGCTGAGGGTGAGGCACGGAGAGAACTGCCTTTGAACCTGACTGCAGGCTTCTCTGAGGTCTAAAACTGGGAGGGCCTGAACTCTGGCACTTGAGAGTTCCTGTTGCACTATTTGCTGTGAGTTTTGAATACTGGGACCAGTTATTGACACAAACCCCTCCCACGCAAATTTGAAGCAGCTGCTTTCTGATCTCTGTAACAAGAAGCCAGTTTGATGAGAGATTCCTGTAGTTTCAATGCGATCCAGCCTTACATAGATTTATGCACTTAAATACAACTACCTCCCATCCCTTTGGCTCACAAAAACAATTCAGTTCATCCACTGTACTGCTTCATTGTAGAGTTACAGTTAATATCATAGAACATAGAAATAGTACAGCACAGTACAGGCCCTTCGGCCCACAATGTGGTGCCGACCCTCAAACCCTGCCTCCCATATAAGCCCCCACCTTAAATTCCTCCATATACCTGTCTAGTAGTCTCTTAAAATTCACTAATGTATCTGCCTCCACCACTGACTCAGGCAGTGCATTCCACGCACCAACCACTCTCTGAGTAAAAAACCTTCCTCTAATATCCCCCTTGAACTTCCCACCCCTTACCCCATGTAAATTTCATCTGGAATTGTGCCTTTCCTCCTATTATTTTAAACCAAAATAAAACACAGTTTCAAAATACAACACACACAAAATGCTGGAAGAAATCAGCAGGTCAGGCAGCATCTATGGAAATTAAGAAATAGTCGACATTTCGATCCGAGACCCTTCATCAAAATATAACGACTGGTTTTGAACCCAGACTAAAGTAACGTAAGTTTTGTGTAAAGATTATTGATAGGCTTTCATTATTTTTGTTCAGTCATGTTCAAAGTTCAAAGTAAATTTATTATTGAACTATATATGTCACCACATACTCCCTTAAGAATAATTTTTCCTGCAGGTTTTACAAGAAAATAAATAAATACAATAGAATTTATCAAAAACTATACATAAACAAAACCTGGCAAACAACTAATGTGCAAAAGAAGACAAATCGTGCAAATTATGAAAAAAAAGTAAGTAAATAATACTGAGAACATGAGTTGTAGAGTCCTTGAAAGTGAGTGTATGGGTTATGGAAACGCTTCAGTGCTGAGGTGATGATTTTGCCATGACTTGAGGGACTGAATTATGGAGAGAGGTTGAGCAGGTTGGTACATCTTTTTGGTGGACAGTAAGAGAATGAGGGATGACCTTATAGATATGTATAATATCAAGTTGTTTATGGATAGTGTAAATGAGCACAGCCTTTTTCCCAAGGTTGAGGAATCAAGAATGAGAGAATATTGATTTAAAGTGAGATCGACAAGATTTAATATGAACCTGAAGTTTTTTTTAAACCAGAGAGTGGTACATGTGTGGAAAGAGCTGTCAGAGGAGGTGGTTGAGACAGGTATGTTAAGAATATTAAAATGCACTTAGATATGTATGGAGATAAAAAGGATTCAGAAGGATATAGGCCAAATGTAGGCAAATGTAAATAGCTTCGATGGAAATCTTAGTGAAGGTTATGCCGAGGAGTCTGTTTCTGTGCTCTATGACTCTATAATTCCATAAGACATAGGAGCAGAATTAGGCCATTCAGTCCATTGAGTATGTTCCGCCATTCCATCATGGCTGGTCCCAGATCCCACTCAAGCCCATACACCTGTCTTCTCCCCATATCCTTTGGTGCCCCGACCAATCAAGAAACTATCAACTTCCGCTTTAAATATACCCATAGACTTAGCCTACACCATAGTCTATGGCAGACAATTCCACAGATTTACCACTCTCTGGCAAAAAAAATCCTCCTTACAGCTGTTCTAAAGGGTTGCCCCTCAATTTTGAGGCTGTGCCCTCTAGTTCTGGATACCCCCAGCATAGGAAACATCCTCTCCACATCCACCCCTTGGTAGGTTTCGGTAGATTTCAACGAGATCTAAATTCCAGTGAGTGCAGGCCCAAACTGCCATACCCTCCTAGTATATTAACCGCTTCATTCCCGGGATCATTGTCGTGAACCTCCTCTGGAATCTCTCCATTGATAACACATCCTTTCTGAGATATGGGGATCAAAACTGTTGACAATACCCCAAGTGTGACCTGATTAGTGTCTAATAAAGCCTCAGTATTATCACCTTGCTTCTATATTTTATTCCCCTTGAAATAGATGCCCATATTGTATTTGCCTTCCTTACCACAGACTCAACCTGTGAAATGTGAAAGGTAGTGGTCCCAATACTGAGTGCTGAGGAACACCGCTAGTCTCCAGCAGCCAACCAGTAAAGGCCCCTTTTAGTCCCACTCACTGCCTCCTGCCTGTCAGCCATTACTCCATCCATGCCAGTATCTATCCTGTAACATCACAGGATTTTATCTTGTTAAGCGACCTCAATGAGTGGCACCTTATAAAATTGCTTCTGAAAATCCAAGTAAATGACATCCACTGCCTCTCCTTTGTCCACCCTGATTGTTACTTCCTCAAAAAACACTAACAGATTTGTCAGGCAAGATTTCCCTATACAGAAACCATGCCCACTTTGACTTATTTTATCATTAGTTTCCAAGTGCCTTGAAACCTTATCATTAATAATAGACTTCAACACTTTCCCAACCACAGAGGTTAGGTTAACTGGCCTATGATTTCCTTTCTTTTGCCTTCCTCCCTTCTTAAAAAGTGGAGTGACATTTGCAATCTTCCAGTCCTCCGGGACCATGCCAGAGTCAAGTGATTCTTGAAAGATGCATCCGTTATCTCTTCAACAACCTCTCTCAGGACTCTGGGATTTAGTCTATCTGGTCCAAGTGACGTATCCACCTTACGACCTTTGAGTTTGCCTAGCACTTTTTCCTTTGTAATAGCAATGGCACTCACTCCTGCTCCCTGACACTCATGGACCTCTGGCACACTGCTTGTGTCTTCCACAATGAAGACAGATACAAAGTATCCATTAAGTTCATCTGCCAATTCTTTACACCCCATCATTACCGCACCAGCAACACTTTCCAGTGTTCCAATATCAACTCTCACCTCCCTTCTACTCTTTATAGAACTGACTAAACTTTTGGTGTCTTGCTTTATATTATTGGCTAGTCTGCCCTCATATTTCATCTTTTCCCTTCTTATAGCTTTTTTTAAGTTGTCTTTTATTGGATTTTAAAAGCTTCCCAAATCATCCAACTTCCCACTCACTTTTGATACCTTATATAGCCTTTCCTTGGCTTTTATGCAGTTCATAGCTTTCCTTGTCAGCCACAGTTGCCTACCCTTCCCATTTGAGAACTTCTTTCTCTGTGGGACTTAACTAACCCGCGCCTTGTTCACCAGGTTCGATAGGTACATTTAATGTCAGAGAAATGTATACAATATACATCCTGAAATTCTTTTTCTTAACAAACATCCATGAAAACAGAGGGGTGCCCCAAAGAATGGATGACAGTTAAACACTAGAACCCCAAAGCCTCCTCCCCCAGCTCCCCCTCCCACACACAAGCAGCAGCAAGGCAATGACCCTACCACTGGCAGAAAAACATCGGCGCCCTCTACTGAGTACTCGAGTGTGCAGCAAAGCATCATTAAAGACACAGACTTGCAGTACCTTAAAGACTTCTCATTCACCCGATAATTCGACATACCATAGGCTCTTTCTCTCTCTCCCCCAGTAATAAGGGAACAAGGGATGTCCCCATTTCACAGTGAGAGGGGAGACATAGCAAACAACTCGCAGATTTATGATGTTAAAAGTATGTTGTATCACTTGTTCTGAGCTCTGCCCCCAGAGAGTCGGCCCCAGGACACAGGTCTCTGGACACACAGCCCATGGCAGCTAACCCGCTGCTCCTAATGTTCCGTGTTCTCCCACGACACCTCAGATAGAGGCACTGGCCTTGAATGAGCCCAAATCCAGAGCCACGAAAGTCTGGCACCCTGAAGGCACACTAGTCTTCCAGCCCATGTCATTGGGTTATCAAAAAGCGGCTGGTCATGAGGCCCTGAAAGCGGGTACCATTCTCGCAAAGAGTATAATTCCAGGTCAGGGTCTTCAAAAGAACCCTGAAGAGGAAAAAAAAAGATATCAAAGATTTAAATAGAGCTGTTTCCGAAGATGCAAGCAAAGGGGTCGCTGTGAACTATTCTCAGAAACAACAGTCATCTTTGCTCTGCAGTTATTCCCGCCGGTATCCTCTTCCAATCCTCCTGGGCAAGCACCTCTCTCATGACTCTGTAATTCCCTTTATTCCATTGTGATACTGATACATGTGACTTACGCTTCTCTCTCTCAAACTGCAGTATGAATTCAATCATACTATGATCACTGTCTCCTAAGGGTTCCTTTACATTAAGCTCCCTAATATGTTCAGGACTATTACACAACACCCAATCAAGTAGGCTCAAGCACAAGCTGCTCCAAAAAGCCAGCTCATAGGCATTCAACAAATTCCCTCCCTTGCAGTGTGACACCAACCTGATTTCCCCAATTCCCTTGCATATTTAAGTCCCCCATTACAATTGTGTTATGATCACTATTACATGCCTTTTCCAGCTCCCTTTGCAATCTCAACCCCACACCTTGGCCTATATATGATTCTCATAATTTTTTTTACCCTCGCAATTTCTTAACCCCATCCACAAAGGTTCAGCATTCTCCGACCATATGCCACCTCTCTCTAAAGATGTAATTTCATCTCTTACCAACAGAGCCACACCACTGCCTATGCCTTCCTGCCTGTCCTTTCGATACAAAGTATATCCTTTATTGTTAAACTGCCAACAATGGCCTTCTTTCAGCCACGACTCAGTGATGCCGACCAATCTCTAACTACACCATGAGTTTGTCCACCTTATTCCACATGCTAGTTGCATTTAAATGCAGCACCTTCAGTCCTGTATTCTTTGTCCTTTTGGGTTTTGGCTCTGCAGTACAATTTAACTCTTTGCTTTGTCTGCATTTGTACCCAGTCATTGGCTTGTCCTTCCTTACATTCATGTTACACCCATCACCTACTTGTAAACCTGCTGGCTCATCCTCAGCTCTATCGTCCTGGTTCCCATCACTCTGAGTCCCCAGAACAAAAGATGGAGTTTTTATTCAACTGTGCTTGTCAACTGTCAGGATTATTTTTGTCAATAACAAACTAATAGGCCAGTGTGGTGGGCAGGAAGCTCCACTAACTGGCGAAATACGAAGATCCACCAGCCTCTTTCCATTGGCTGCTCACTCATCTCTTCAATAGTTCCAGAGTGCAGTCTTTCACTGAGAATACCAGCTGTTTAGACAGTTCCTGTCCCACACCTGGCTCCTCTCTGAGTGTAAGATACACAGCATCATAGACAGAAAAGATCTCATCCTTCCTTCATCATTCTGGGGTCTGAAGCCTGGAATTTCCTGCCTCTCCTTCACCAGAATGACTGTTACTTCAACCTGAATAAAATGATCAAATAAAAAATAAAACAAATGTAACTTACTTTTTCTTTAAAATCCATTTTGCAATTTAATCTCCCTCTCCTTTTCCTACAGCTTCTCACTTCCCTCCTTCCCCCTGCCACTTCCCCTTTCTCTATGCCACCCTCTCTTTTACTCTCTCCGACGTTCAATTTTCTGAAAGAAGTAAGATTTTGGCCAGATTTTCAGGTATCATCTGAAGGTTTTCTTTTATTTTTCATTTGATTATGTTTGTCCAAAGTTCCTCAGGATGTTTTCGAGATTAAAGGTGAATTATTGTCTACAAGCTCCTATGGTATATAGATCGATGTTTTAGTGTGGCCAGTGTCAGGATTTACAGGCTCATCTATGCATATAATTTTGTAAAATTAGGTTTGAGGATGCTTTATGCCTTTATCTTTGTTCTCATTGTTTCTTTGTGAGGTTGTGTATTTGTTGCTGAGAAGGAACAAGGCTAAATTCCTTTGAATAAAACTGACTTACTGACTTAATAAATGATTGCATAGAAGGAAAAAAAATCAATTAATTGAATATCAATATTTTCTGGACTGAAAGTCAATAATGGCCATTTTCACATCAGGTCCAATCTCTTTGAAAATTTAACCAGGCACTCCTAGACATCACTCATGTACCTAAGCATGATTTCTGCATCATTCATAAAAACAAGAGATTCTGTAGATGCTGGAAATCCAGAGTAACACACACAAAATGCTGGAGGAACCCAGCAGGTCAGGCAACATCTATAGAGGAGAAAAAACAGTTTGGATGAAGGGTCTTGGGTCAAAATGTTGACTGTTATTGCTTTCCATAGATACTACTTGTCCTGCTGAGTTCCTGCATCATTTTATGTGTTGGTGGGCACCATTTAAGCATGGGTCGATGTGATTTTGTCCTCACTGCTCCTTTCCCAGTGTCAGAGGTCTGCCTTTCCTTTCACTGGTCTGCATCCCAGAGTGCTTAAGGAAGTAGCCCAAGAAATAGTGGATGCATTAGTGATAATTTTTCAAAACTCCTTAGAATCTGGACTAGTTCCTGAGGATTGGAGGGTGGCTAATGTAACACCACTATTTAAAAAAGGAGGGAGAGAGAAATCGGGGAATTATAGACCGGCCTAACATCGGTGGTGGGGAAAATGCTCGAGTCAGTTATCAAAGATGTGATAACAGCACATTTGGAAAGCAGTGAAATCATCGGACAAAGTCAGCATGGATTTGTGAAAGGAAAATCATGTCTGAAGAATCTCATAGAATTTTTTGAGGATGTAACTAATAGAGTGGATAGGGGAGAACCAGTGGATGTGATATATTTGGATTTTCAAAAGGCTTTTGGCAAGGTCCCACACAGGAGATTAGTGTGAAAACTTAAAGCACACGATATTGGGGGTATGGTATTGATGTAGATAGAGAATTGGTTGGCAGACAGGAAGCAAAGAGTGGGAATAAACGGGACCTTTTCAGAATGGCAGGCAGTGACTAGTGGGGTACCGCAAGGCTCAGTGCTGGGACCCCAGTTGTTTACAATATATATTAATGACTTAGATGATGGAATTAAATGCAGCATCTCCAAGTTTGCAGATGACACGAAGTTGGGTGGCAGTGTTAGCTGTGAGGAGGATGCTAAGAGGATGCAGGGTGACTTGGATAGGTTAGGTCAGTGGGCAAATTCATGGCAGATGCAATTTAATGTGGATAAATGTGAAGTTATCCACTTTGGTGGCAAAAATAGGAAAACAGATTATTATCTGAATGGTGGCCGATTAGGAAAAGGGGAGGTGCAATGAGACCTGGGTGTCATTATACACCAGTCATTGAAAGTGGGCATGCAGGTACAGCAGGCGGTGAAAAAGGCGAATGGTATGCTGGCATTTATAGCGAGAGGATTCGAGTATAGGAGCAGGGAGGTACTACTGCAGTTGTACAAGGCCTTGGTGAGACCACACCTGGAGTATTGTGTGCAGTTTTGGTCCCCTAATCTGAGGAAGGACATTCTTGCCATAGCGGGAGTACAAAGAAGGTTCACCAGATTGACTCCTGGGACGGCAGGACTTTCATATGATGAAAGACTGTATTGACTAAGCTTATACTCACTGGAATTTAGAAGATTGAGGGGGGATCTTATTGAAACGTATAAAATCCTAAAGGGATTGGACAGGCTAGATGCAGGAAGATTGTTCCCGGTGTTGGGGAAGTCCAGAACGAAGGGTCACAGCTTAAAGATAAAGGGGAAGCCTTTCAGGACCAAGATGAGGAAAAACTTCTTCACACAGAGAGTGGTGAACCTGTGGAATTCTCTGCCACAGAAACAGTTGAGGCCAGTTCATTGGCTATATTTAAGAGGGAGTTAGATATGGCCCCTGTGGCTAAAGAGATCAGGGGGTATGGAGAGAAGGCAGGTACAGGGTTCTGAGTTGGATGATCAACCATGATCATACTGAATGGCGGTGCAGGCTCGAAGGGCCGAATGGCCTACTCCTGCCCCTATTTTCTATGTTTCTATGTTTTGGAGCAACCTGAGAGAATTTCCCAGGATCCAACGCAGAGACAAGTGGTTCCGCTGTAGCAAGGCCTAACTGGGGAGGAGGTCAATCACCTACTGATTTCCTTTGTCATTTCTCTTCACCACCTTGTCATTTCTCTTTCACTCCCCAAAATCCAACTCTGTCACCCCTGAGTTGCATTCCTAATCAGCCTCTACACCATGGAAGTATTGCCAGTTTTGCTGCATTCACCCACCAGCCAAGCTCGGTGCTGGATGCCTTTACATTCTTGGTGAAACGTCTGGGTGCTGACCATCTGGACTTAATTTTCAAAGATGCTGAAACTGTGCATGATTTGGTCACTTGTATCTGAGCTCTGAACTAAAGTCTCGATCTGAATATCGGCAAATGAAATGGTCAATGACGTCCTGATACTCCAATGAAGGGAACTCTCAAACATTTAGGTCTATAATTTTATCGTAGCATTGTGAGAAATGTTCACGGCATTACAGAAAAAACACATTTTCCCCTTTGTGGTTATAAATATATAATTGTACATTACTTTGGTTAAGATAGCACTGGTGAATCTCAGTGACTTCCAGCCTGTGGCTAATGAAACATGGATAGCAACTAAATACTTTGTTAACCACACTTCTTCTGGCAAATGATTATCGCCAGTAATAGTCTATAGCTTCCCTTTGGATTTGAAGGCAATTTGATATGGCAGAACTGAGGCAAGGCAAGGTGGCAGGCCCGTCACCGAGAGCATGGAAGAGCACGAGAGATTGGGCATATGCCGAGTCAAAGATGTGGGGTCCAGGCCCCAGACACGACCCAGTATGATGTGCGGATGAGGTTTCCAGGCCGAATCGAAGCGGTGAAGTCCAGCGTATCCAAATGGCAGAACCTGTTATTCAGACGGAGAGTTAAGAACCAGGCCAGATTGAAAATATCAGGATGTCAAGGCCCGAGGCGAGGTACAGGACAGTTTAGGTTGTTGCTCAAAGCAGCAGAACCCAATGTTTAGATGGAGCTGGGCCAGATTAAAAAGGTCAAGGTGTCAGAAAGGTCAGGATGTGGGTCACAAGGCAAGGTACAGGTGATTAAGATTGGTGCTCCATGGTGTTTATTCAGCTCTCGCAGAACTATGGGACTTTCTTGCTGACTTCAGTTCAGAAATACTACAAATGTATTTGCTTGCAATTACTGTTTGCATGATGTCTTTTTTTCATTGCACTTTGGGTGTTCAACAGTCTTTTTTTATGGGTTATTTTATTCTTTTATTTTCTGATAGACATGATGTGTTTTTTTACTTTCTGCTCATTGGTGTTAGACAATCTTTCTTCATATAAATGGAGTTTGATTTTGGATTTCTTTGTTTCGTGGTGCCTGTTAGGAGACAAATCTCAAGGTTGTATAATGTATAAATACTTTGATAATAAATTGTATTTTGAACCTTTGGACTTTGATAATTAGTTATCTTCTGAAGCCACTTCAATCCAGATCTGTTGTCCAGATGAAGGGTCACGGCCTAAAATGTTAATTATTTGTTTTCCTCCTTTTATACTGCCTGATATCCTGAGTTCCTCCAGCCTTTTGATTGTGTTGCTCATGATTTCCAGCATCTACAGACTCTCTTCTGTTAAGTCCAAACTTGTAGATCAATAGTGCTGATGGAGATTTTTAATTAATATGCTTAGAAATAAGCCATTTGGTCAACTGGCCCATGCCATTGTTCAAGGTCTTTTAAGAGACTTCTGGATAGGTACACGGAGTTTAGAAAAATAGAGGGCTGTGGGTAACCCTAGGTAATTTCTAAAGTGAGGACATGTTGGGTACAGCATTGTGAGCCAAAGAGCCTGTATTGTGCTGTAGGTTTTCTCTTTTTCTATGTTTCCATGCAAACATGGCCCCACTTCATCTCACTAATCTCCTCAGCTCAATTTAGGAAAGATCTCATAAAAACATGAAGAATATGGAAGCTTTAGAGAGGGTGCAGAGGAAATTTACCAGAATACTGTCTGGATTAGAGAACATGTCTAATGAGGAAAAATTGAATGAGCTCTTTGGGGCAAAAGAGGATGAAAGGTGACTTGACAGAGGTGTATAAGATAATGAGTAGCATAGCGAGAGTGGACAGCCAGCACCTTTTCCCCAGCATCAGAGGACACACATTTAAGAAAGCAGCATGGTAGGGAAGCAGTTTGTGCGTTGTTTGACAGTGCCAGCAACAGGGGTTCAATTCCCACCGCTGTCTGTAATAAATTTATAATTTCTCCGTGACCATGTCGGTTTCTTCTGGGTGCTCCATTCAGTAGGTTAATTGGTTACGTAGGTGTAATTGGGAAGTGTGAACTTATTAAGTCCGAAGAGCCTATTTCCATGCTGTATCTCCAAAGTTAAAAAATAATAATTAATTAAAAATTTGAAAAGTAAGTCAAGGGAAGTTTAAGGGAGATGTCAGAGGTAATTTTTTTTTTACACAGACAGTGGTGGATGCCTGGAAATGACTGCCTGGGTGGTAGAGGTTAATGCAATAGAAAATTTTAAAGTCTCTTAAAAAGACACATGGATGTAAGAAAACTGGATAGTTATGAGCTGTGCAGGAAGGGAGGGATCGTGGAGTGGGTTTATATTCACAGCGTGAACCTTCGGGGGAGAGGAGAATCCAAGATAATCCCACTGTTTTATATGATAACATGACGCTTTATACTTCGTCAAAGCAAAGATAACAATGTCTAACTCCAGTTGCAGTTGTTATAATCACCTGACATTAATATTTGGGATATAGTCAGGTAGATTTACAGAATTACATATTTACAATGGCACTACATCCCAAATGACAGAACCCCTTTGGTGTCTGTTTAAATTAGCCTCTGTGAGCACAAACTGCTGAAACAGTATACCTTTTGTTACAGTATTGAAAGATCGGTTAATGAATATGTAACAAAACTGTCCTGAGCTGTCAAGTGGCAGGGATACATTTTAACAATGTGCTAATGGCAGGAACAGGCATATATTGTCTTTCCCTAAGTATTTTCAATAAGACAGTATCAGAATGTCCCGTTAAATTAGAACATAGAACATAGAATAGTACAGCACAGTACAGACCCTTCAGCCCACAATGTTTTGCCGACCCTTAAACCAATGTGCACAGGTTTTATTTCCCAAAGACTGGTTCTCACTTTAGTTAATCCATCATTATAGTATTTATAATATCACAACACCAGAATGATCCACAACAGCAAGTTCACCATTCTAGCAACACACATAAAAAATCCTGGTGAACGCAGCAGGCCAGGCAGCATCTATAGGAAGAGGTACAGTCGACGTTTCGGACGGGGACCCTTCATCAGTTCACCATTCCACTCATTTACTAGGGAAGGAAGATTTTCTGTATTCTCTACTGGATATATTTGTGACCAAATTATAGCAATTACTTCTGGTTCTAGATTCCAACCACTTGTCTAAATATCTTTTCCATGGAGATCCAATAAAACCCTTTAGAGTTTGTAGAAGACTCCAATAATAGCCATGCTTTGCATCTTACTCAACTCAACTCTATTACAATTCCTGTGCGAGTCAAAAGAACTAAGACCCCTGTGGATATTTTTAAATAGTGAAGACCCAAGTATTTATACACTATTCTTTCTTGCAAAGCCCCTCATGACTGGAAACTCACCATTTTCAAAAAAATCTTTTGATTGTTTCATTAAAAAGTTTCCTGAAAGTAAAACAGATGTGAGACACCAGATACTTAGTGACATCTGAACTCTCTGATTGTTAGCATGACCAACAGCGCATCAGTCCTCATTAATGGGAGGAAATCGAACTTGGCCCGGGGATATCCAATTATTTAACTGCTCTGCTTGTTCATCATTAGAAACCCTCTCTTAACGTGTGTTAGTTCTTCCTTCCCTAATGTACACTGCATGACAAAGTTGGATGAAAACATAATACATTTACTTACAAAGCAGGCTTTCTGTCTCAAATAGGAGGAAGTCTAATCTGATAAATTAATTTCCACAGTACTGTACATGATTGTGTAGCCAAGTTTCCATCGAACTCAATATATAATTTTTATATTATATTTTATATATAGAAACATAGAAACATAGAAAATAGGTGCAGGAGTAGGCCATTCGGCCCTTCAAGCCTGCACGACCATTTATTATGATCATGGCTGATCATCCAACTCAGAACCCTGCCTCAGCCTTCCCTCCATACCCCCTGACTCCCGTAGCCACAAGGGCCATATCTAACTCCCTCTTAAATATAGCCAATGAACTGGCCTCAACTGTTTCCTGTGGCAGAGAATTCCACAGATTCACCACTCTCTGTGTGAAGAAGTTTCTCCTAATCTTGGTCCTAAAAGGCTTCCCCTCTATCCTCAAACTGTGGCCCCTCGTTCTGGACTTCCCCAACATCGGGAACAATCTTCCTGCATCTAGCCTGTCCAATCCCTTTAGGATTTTATACGTTTCAATCAGATCCCCCCTCAATCTTCTAAATTCCAACGAGTACAAGCCCAGTTCATCCAGTCTTTCTTCATATGAAAGTCCTGCCATCCCAGGAATCAATCTGGTGAACCTTCTTTGTACTCCCTCTATGGCAAGGATGTCTTTCCTCAGATTAGGTGACCAAAACTGCACACAATACTCCAGGTGTGGTCTCACCAAGGCCTTGTAGAACTGCAGTAGTATCTCCCTGCTCCTGTACTCGAATCCTCTCACTATAAATGCCAGCATACCATTCGCCTTTTTCACCGCCTGCTGTACCTGCATGCCCACTTTCAATGACTGGTGTATAATGACACCCAGGTCTCATTGCACCTCCCCTTTTCCTAATCGGCCACCATTCAGATAATAATCTGTTTTCCTATTTTTGCCACCAAAGTGGATAACTTCACATTTACCCACATTAAATTGCATCTGCAATGAATTTGCCGACTCACCCAACATATCCAAGTCACCCTGCATCCTCTTAGCATCCTCCTCACAGCTAACACTGCCACCCAGCTTCGTGTCATCTGCAAACTTGGAGATGCTGCATTCAATTCCCTCATCCAAGTCATTAATATATATTGTAAACAACTGGGGTCCCAGCACTGAGCCTTGCGGTACCCCACTAGTCACCGCCTGCCATTCTGGAAAGGTCCCGTTTATTCCCACTCTTTGCTTCCTGTCTGCTAACCAATTCTCCACCCACAACAATACCTTACCCCCAATACCGTGTGCTTTAAGTTTGCACACTAATCTCCTGTGTGGGACCTTGTCAAAAGCCTTTTGACAATCCAAATATACCACATCCACTGGTTCTCCCCTATCCACTCTACTAGTTACATCCTCAAAAATTCTGTGAGATTCGTCAGACATGATTTTCCTTTCACAAATCCATGCTGACTTTGTCCGATCATTTCACCGCTTTCCAAATGTGCTGTTATCACATCCTTGATAACTGACTCCAGCAGTTTCCCCACCACCGACGTTAGGCTAACCGGTCTATAATTCCCCAATTTCTCTCTCCCTCCTTTTTTAAAAAGTGGGGTTACATTAGCCACCCTCCAATCCTCAGGAACTAGTCCAGAATCTAAAGAGTTTTGAAAAATTATCACTAATGCATCCACTATTTCTTGGGCTACTTCCTTAAGCACTCTAGGATGCAGACCATCTGGCCCTGGAGATTTATCTGCCTTCAATCCCTTCAATTTACCTAACACCACTTCCCTACTAACTTGTATTTCACTCAGTTCCTCCATCTCACTGGACCCTCTGTCCCCTACTATTTCCGGAAGATTATTTATGTCCTCCTTAGTGAAGACAGGACCAAAGTAATTATTCAATTGGTCTGCCATGTCCTTGCTCCCCATAATCAATTCACCTGTTTCTGTCTGCAGGGGACCTACATTTGTCTTTACCAGTCTTTTCCTTTTTACATATCTATAAAAGCTTTTACAGTCCGTTTTTATGTTCCCTGCCAGTTTTCTCTCATAATCTTTTTTCCCCTTCCTAATTAAGCCCTTTGTCCTCCTCTGCTGAACTCTGAATTTCTCCCAGTCCTCAGGTGAGCCACTTTCTCTGGCCAATTTGTATGCTTCTTCTTTGGAATAGATACTATCCCTAATTTCTCTTGTCAGCCACGGGTGCACTACCTTCCTTGATTTATTCTTTTGCCAAACTGGGATGAACAATTGTTGTAGTTCATCCATGCAACCTTTAAATGCTTGCCATTGCATATCCACCGTCAATCCTTTAAGTGTCATTTGCCAGTCTATCTTAGCTAATTCACGTCTCATACCTTCAAAGTTACCCCTCTTTAAGTTCAGAACCTTTGTTTCTGAATTAACTATGTCACTCTCCATCTTAATGAAGAATTCCACCATATTATGGTCACTCTTACCCAAGGGGCCTCTCACGACAAGATCGCTAATTAACCCTTCCTAATTGCTCAAATCCCAGTCCAGAATAGCCTGCTTTCTAGTTGGTTCCTCGACATGTTGGTTCAAAAAACCATCCCGCATGCATTCCAAGAAATCCTCTTCCTCAGCACCTTTACCAATTTGGTTCACCCAATCTACATGTAGATTGAAGTCACCCGTTATAACTGCTGTATGTAGAAGTCACCTATTATAACTGCTGTATGTAGATTGAAGTCACCCATTATAACTGCTGTATGTAGATTGAAGTCACCCATTATATATAACTCAATATAATTTTTATAGATGCACTGTAGAAAGCATTCTTCTAGGGTGCATCACAACCTACTATGGAAATTGTCCTGTCCAAGACCGGAAGAAGCTGCAGACGATCGTGAACACGGCGCAGCATGTCACACAAACCAGTCTTCCATCCTTGGACTCACTTTACACCGCACGCTATTGAAGAAGTGCTGCCAGGGTAATCAAGGACTCGACCCACCCAGCCAACACACTTTTCATCCCTCTTCCCTCCAGGAGAAGGCTCAGGAGCTAGAAGACTCGGACAGCCAGATTTGGGAACAGCTTCTTTCCAACTGTGATAAGACTGCTGAACGGATCCTGACCCGGATCTGGGCCGTACCCTCCAAATATCCGGACCTGCCTCTTGGTTTTTTTTGCACTACCTTACTTCCCATTTTTCTATTTTCGATTTGTGATTTATAATTTAAATTTTTAATATTTACTATCGATTTGTAATTCAGGGAGCGGGAAGCGCAGAATCAAATATCACTGTGATGATTGTACGTTCTAGTATCAATTGTTTGGTGACAATAAAGTATGAAGTATAAGTTTGCTGATGACACAACAACTGTAGGCCGTATCTCAGGTAATGATGAGTTTGAGTACAGAGAGGAAATTAAGAACCTGGTGGCATGGTGCGAAGACAATAACCTATCCCTCAACGTCAACAAGATGAAGGAATTGGTTGTTGACTTCAGAAGGAGTAGCAGACTGCACGACCCAATTTACATCGGTGGTGCGCAAGTGGAACAGATCAAAAGCTTTAAGTTCCTCAGGATCAATATCACAAATGACCTGACTTGGTCCAACCAAGCAGAGTCCACTGCCAAGAAGGCCCACCAGCGCCTTTACTTCCTGAGAAAACTAAAGAAATTTGGCCTGTCCCCTAAAACCCTCACTAATTTTTATAGATGCACCGTAGAAAGCATTCTTCTAGGGTGCATCACAACCTGGTATGGAAGTTGTCCTGTCCAAGACCAGAAGAAACTGCAGAAGATTGTGAACACAGCACAGCACATCACACAAATCAATCTTCCGTCCTTGGACTCACTTTACACTGCACGCTGTCGGAGCAGTGCTGCCAGGATAATCAAGGACACAACCCACCTAGCCAACACACTTTTCATCCCTCTTCCCTCGGGGAGAAGACTCATACAGCCAGATTTGGGAACAGCTTCTTTCCAACTGTGATAAGACTGCTGAATGGATCCTGACCCGGATCTGGGCTGTACCCTCCGAATATCTGGACCTGCCTCTCGTTTTTTTTGCACTACCTTCCTTTCCCTTTTCTATTTATGATTTATAATCTAAATTTTTAGTATTTCCTATCAATTTGTAATCCAGAGAGCGTGAAGCGCAGAATCAAATATCGCTGTGATGATTGTACGTTCTAGTATCAATTGTTCGGCGACAATAAAGTAAAAGTCCTTGGCACATATGTATAGCTAGGGTGTCTAAGACTTCTGCACAGTACTGTAGTAATTTTTATGTATTGTACTGTACTGCTGCCCACCCAAAAAAAATCATGACATATTGAGTGATGATAAACCTGATTCTGATATGTGTCTCTATCATGGACTGAAAGAGGGAAGGGGGCAGGGAGAGGGTAAAGGGAGAGGTGAGTGAGTGGAAAGCACAAGAGAAACATTCTACAATATCAATAAATCAATTGTTTGGAATCAAATGACCTTGCCTGTGTCTCAGGATTGGTGTGCTTGCACCCAAAGAAATTGTACAGAAGGCATATATAAGTAGAACACAGAAAAAGTTCCAAATGCACTTTGCAAGGAAGATACAGAACTCCTCTCAAAGGATAAATGCAACATTTAAGAGGTATCTGATAGGTAGATGGAGGGGAGGGACTTGGAGGGTCATATGGCAGGCATGGTCAACCGGGTGGGTGCTGTGCTCAGCACTGGCCACTTGGCAAAACACGCACAAAATGCTGGAGGCATGCAGCAGATTAGGCAACATCTATGAAAATAAATAAACGGTTGACTTTTCTAGCCAAGATCTTTATCAGGACTGGAAAGGAAGGGGGAAGATGCCAGAATAAAAAGGTGGGGGGAAGAGAAGGAGGGCAAACTAGAAGGTGATAGATGAAGCCAGGCAGTTGGAGAAGAAGGAATCTGATTGGAGTGGAGAGTGGACCATGGGAGAAAGGGAAGAAGGAGGGGCACCAGGGAATGGTGATAGGCAGGTGAAAAGAAGAGGTAAGAGAGGTAAGAAGAAGAGAGAAGGTGGAGAAAAGAAAAAAAGGAAGAACAAAGATTTACTGAAAGGAGAAATTGTTGTTTATGCCATCAAGTTGGAGGCTACATGGACAGAATATGCAGCTTTGCTTCTCCCAGGGTGGCCTCATCGGGGCAGTAGAGAAGGCTATGGACCGACATGTCGGAATGGGAATGGGGATAGGAATTAAAATGGTTGGCCATTGGGAAATTCTGCTTTTGGCAGATGGAGTGGAGCTGCTCGACAATGTGGACCCCAATTTATGTCAGGTCTCACCAATGCTGAGGAAGCTACATCAGAACACTTGGATACAATAGATGACCCCAATATTCACAGGTGAAGTGTTGCCTCACAAGGAAAGGCTGTTTATGGCCATGAATGGAGGTGAGGAAGGAGGTGAATGGGCAGCTGTAGCATTTCTGTCGCTTGCAGAGATATGTGCCTGGAGGGAGATTAATGGGGAGGGACAAATGGAAAGAGAATCGTGGACGGGGCAATTCCTGTGGAAAGCAGAGAGCGGGGGTTAAGTGAACATGTTTAGTGGTAAAGTCCCATTGAGGATGGTGAAAGTTGCAGAGCATGACGTGTTGCATGCAGAGGCTCTTGGAGTAGTGGGTGAAGACCAGAGGAACTACTGTTAAGGTGGTGTGAAGAAGGGGTAAGTGCAGATGTTTGTTGAGATGCAGGTAAGGATAGTATCAATGGTGGAGGAAGGGAAATGTGGTTCTTTGAAGGAGGGGGGCATCAGAATCAGAATGGGATTTAATATTACCCGCATATGTTGCGAAATTTGTTGTCTTTGCAGCAGTAGTGCAATGCAATATATAATAAGAGAAAAATCTGTGAATTGCAGTAACTATATATATAAAATAGTTAGATTAAACAAGTAGTGCAAACATAGAAATAAAAAAGGAGAGGTAGTGTTCATGGATTCAGTGTCCATTCAGAAATTGGATGGCAGAGGGGAAGAAACTGTTCCTGAATCACTGAGTGTGTGCCTTCAGGCTTCTGTATCTCCTACTTGATGGTAGCAATAGGAACAATGCATGACCTGGGAGATGTGGAACCGTAACAATGGAAGCCACCTTTTTGAGTCATCACTCCGTGAAGATGTCCTGGATACCATGGACGACAGTGCTCATGGTGGAGCTAAGTTACAACTCATCCTGCAGTGTAGCCCTCACTGCTCCCCTCTCCCCCCATACCCAACAGTGATGCAGCCTGTTAGAATTCTCTCTATGGTACAACTGCAGAAACCTGTGAGTGCCTTTGGTGACATACCAAAACTCTTCAAACTCCGTTTTGCCTTCTTCGTAACTGCATCAATATATTGGTTCCAGGTTAGATCCTCAGAGATATTGACAAACAGGAACTTAAAGTTGCTCACTCCCTCCACTCCTGATCCTACTATGAGGAATGGCATATGTTCCCTTGTCTTACCCTTCCTGAAGTCCACAATCAGTTCTTTGGACTTACTGACATTGAGTGCAAGGTTGTTGCTGCGACACCACTCAACTAGCTGATTTATCTCTCTCCTGTACACCCTCTCAGCACCATCTGACATTCTGCCAACAATGATTGTATCATCAGCAAATATTTAGATGGCAATTGAGCCATACTTAGCCACACAGTCATGGGTGTAAAAAGGGCAGAGCAGTGGGCTAAGCACACATCCCTGTGGTGCACCGGTGTTGAGCATCAGCGAGGTGGAGATGTTATTTCTGATCCGCATAGACTGTGGTCTTCTGGTTAGGAAATTGATGATCCAGTTGCAGAGGGAGGTACAGAGGTCCAGGTTCTGGAGCTTTTCGATCATAAATGTAGGAATGTGTGTGTTAAATACTGAGCTATGGACAATACGTTGCATTCTGACATAAATATTTGTATTGTTCAGCTGATCCAAGGCTGTGTGAAGAGCCAATGAGATTGCATATGCTGTAGATGACTTGTGGCAAGAGGAAAATTACAATGGGTCCAGGTCCTTGTAGAGACAAGAGTTAATCCTAGCCATAACTATCCTCTCAAAGCATTTTGTCACCATAGATGTGAGTGCTACTGGACAATAGTCTTTAAGGCAGCTCACACTGCTCTTCTTCGGCGCTGAAATAATTGTTGCCCTTTTGAAGCAGGTGGAAACTTCTGACTGTAGCAATGAGAGACTGATGTGCTGGAAAGGAAAGCCTTATCCTGGCAATAGATCTGGCAGAGGTGAAGGAACTGAGAAAAGGGAATAATATTGTAATAGGAAATGGTGGGAATAGGTATTGTCAAGATAACCATGGGAATTGGTGGGTTTATAAAAGATGTCATTAGATAGTTTTTAGCCAGAGATGGAGACAGAGAAATTGAGAAAGGGGAAAGAAGTGTCAGAAATGGGTCACATGAAAGGGCAGGATGGAATTTTTTTTTGAGTGTTTAGTTTTTTTTATTCAAAGAAGCCGCATAGACTTAATGAACTGAATGGGCTCCTCCTGCTTTATATGGTCTGCTGCATAACTCAAAGGCACAGAACATATGAAGCTGCTGAAAGTAATTACTTTAGTCCAACACATCACTGTAACATTCCTTGCCCCCATTGGAAGTATCTACAGGAGATACTGCCTTAAGAAGGCAACATCCATCATCAAAGATTCCACCATCCTGGCTATGTCACCTTTTGCAGTTATCATTGGGTGGAAAGTACAAAAGCCTGAAGTCCTACAGGACCAGCTTCAAGAATGGATACTTTCCTTCAACTATTCGGTTCTTCAACCAATCAGCGTAATCCTAGTGACTGCATCTGTTTAACCACTTTGCATTACAACAGACTTGTTTTTTTTTGTTTTAATTATGTTCTCACTTGTATAAATTTTGTATGATTTGTTTAATTTATGTTTTATTTGTGAATGTTACATAAAAGATGCTATACAAATTGGTAAATTATTTTTTGATTGTCACATGTACTGCGGTAGTTGAAAAGTTTGCCTTGCATACCATCCATACAGATCAATTCATTACAACAGTGTATTGAAGTAGTACAAAGTAAAATAACAGAGTTACAGTAAAGAGAAAGTGCAGTGCAAGTATTCAGTTAGGTGCAAGGTCACAGTGAGGTAGATTGTGGAGTTGAAGAGTCTATGTTATCATACTTGAGAACCACTTAACTGTCTTCCAACAGAGGGAAAGACGCTGTCTTTTAGCATGGTGATACATGCTTTCAGGCTTGTATCATCATGCTAAAAGTTTCCATTGCTTCTGTGCATACATGTATTTCTGCATATAACATTAAAATCAACATTAACTTAGCCAGATAGATTCAAGAAATGATGGGGTTGCTTTAGAGGAACATTTATGTAAATGAGTCATATAGAGGTGACTTCAACCTTTCTGGTGTATGTCCTCGCCTCATTAATGCAGATTGCACCTGCGTTTTGGCGGAGAGGGGTTAAGTTCCTCAAAAAAGCTGATATTTCAATTTTCCTTTACAGGAATCTGGGTCACCTGTTCATGCATCAAGAAACATGAACTGAAAAAAAAAACACATAACTTTTACATTAAGGCATTTATTTCTTTTTCTCACAGAATCTGGATGAGAGTGAATTTTCAAGTTCAAGTTCAAGTTTATTGTCATTCAACTATATAGATGTATACCGCCAAATGCTGTGTGGTGAAAAAAGCACAACAGCTCCTCTTTCGTCTCAGATGGTTGAGGAAATTTGGTGTGGGCTCCCAAATTCCACAAACTTCCTACAGGGGCACAGTTGAGAGCATCCTGATTGGCTGCATCACTGCCTGGTATGGGAACTGTACCCCCCTTAATTGCAGGACTCTGCAGAGAGTGGTGTGGACAGCCCAGCACATCTGTAGATGTGATCTTCCCATGATTCAGGATATTTACAAAAACAGGTGTTGTAAGAAGGGGCTGAAGGATCAAAGTCACCCCAACCACAATCTATTCCAGCTGCTCCCTTCTGGGAAACAGTACAGCAGCATAAAAGCCAGGACCAGCAGGCTCTGAGACAGCTTCTTCCACCAGGCCATCAGAGTGATTAACTCATGCTGATTTAAGTGTATTTCTATGTTACATTACTACTACGTCGACTCAGGTCTAGGGGGCAGGCGTAGGGCATGATGATAGACTCTCCACTTCTCCCTCTCCCTCATCAGTGTGTTCAGTTCATCTACATTAGCCGTGCCGCTGTCTTCTAGGAGCGTGTTGCCCGTAGTCTTGGGAGGGCGCCCAGGGTTCATCCTCCCGTGCTTGGGCTCCCATATGATGACCAGGCTGGTAGGTAGCTCGGGGTGGCGTAGACAGTGCCATGCTAGTTGCAGTCTTCTCGCCTCAATTTTAGTGGTGAGCATCGGTAGGTCATTATAGAGCTCGACGTTCATCATGTGCTGTTGCCAACTCACGTCAAGAGCTATGTTATATTGTCTGTTCTATTTACTATGATTGCACATTTAGATGGAGATGTAACATAAAGATTTTTACTCCTCATGTATGTGAAGGATGCAAGAAATAAAGTCAATTCAATTCAAAATGAAACAATGTTCCTCCAGGGCAAGATGCACAAGACATTTTCTTCTCTATCTTAAATTTTTATCAGTAAATTCTTAATTCTGTTAGCATGAGCTTCCTTTACTCAAATGCCCATACTTTCTGGACTTTAGGAGAATTAAAGATGACCTTTAAGTGTATACAAGAGAGACTTGACAGAATCAATTATTTTCCTGATAGTTGTGGGGGAGTTGCAGAATGAAGTTCAGGACTCAGACACCTCACCATAAGGTAATGAGGAAATTCTTCTCGCAGAGGGTTGAAACTCTGCAATACCCCACACAAGAAATTACTGAATGCTGAGAGGTACAGTGAAGGCCAACTTTCAAACTTCAGGAAATGGGGGTTATGACATCATTAAACAGAGCTTGATATCAACATCAAAAGTATCATGATCTCATTGAATTGTGAAAAAGCCTCAAGACCTTCTCATGTTCCCATTCTTTTTAGATGTTATGATGGGAAATAACTCTGGGCATAAGTATTCCCGGACAGCACACCATCACAGCAAGTAATACTGCTGTCTCATACCTCCAGTAACCAGGGTTTTGTGCTGGACTCTGATGGAGACTGGATGTTCTTCTTGTGAATACAAGTCAGTCCTTCAGATTCTAGTTTCTTCCCACATCCCTAAGACATGCTGGATGGCAGATTAATTGACAACTACATACCTGTATTTTCACTTGTGTCACTGTGAAGTAGAGTTTGATTGGAGTTAATCGGCATGTGAGACAGAAGAGGTTGCAGTGAAAAAGCTGTGGGGGGAATAAGATTAATGTGGTTTCTTTAAGAGCCTGAATAGGTTTGATTTCTTTTGTAATGGCCTCTTTTCCCATTGTAAGACAATGTGTACAAGCCATAGATCAAGTGGCTAGTAAGAGACATTTCTTTGAGTGGAAATGACTTACACGAGGGCATAGTTTTGTTGAGATTGCAGGAAATATCAGGGTCAAATTTTTTTTGCACAGGGATCAGTGAGTGCACGGAATGCCCTGCTAAGAGTGATGGTAGAGGCAAATATGTTAAAAGCATTTAAGAAACTTCTAGATAGGCACATGGATGATAGAAAAATAGAAGGCTATGTAGGAGGGAAAGGTTAAATTGATGTTAGGGTAGGTTAAAAGGTCAGCACAACATTATGGGCTGAAGGATCTGTACTGTGCTGTGCTGTAAAGTTCTATGTGTTCTAAGTGCTTTATGTATTATTGGGTACATAAGATGACCCGAGTACATGTTCTTCATCTTCTGTAGCAAGAGACCATCCACTTCAAGGTTTGACATGTGCCTTCAGAGATGCTCTTCTGCACACCACTGTCGCAACATGTAGTTAATTGAGTTACTGTCACCTTCCTGTCAGCTTGAACCAATCTGACCATTCTCCTCTGACCTCTCATTAAGGCATTTTCACCCACAGAACTGTCGATCACTGCATGATTTTTGTTTTTCACACCATTCTCTGTAAACTCTAGAGATTGTTGTGTGTGAAAATCCCAGGAAATCAACAATTTCTGAGATACTCAAACCAGCCTGTCTCGCACCAAAAGCTATTCCAGTCAGTCAATTAGATCACATTTAGAAACGTAGAAAATCTGCAGCAGCCTTCGGCCCACAAAGCTGTGCTGAACATGTACTTACTTTAGAAATTACCTGGGGTTACCCATAGCCCTCTATTTTTCCAAGCTCCATGTACCTATCCAGGAGTCTCTTAAAAGACCCTATTGTATCCACCTCCACCACCACCGCCACCAGCAGCACTTTTCATGCACTCACCACTCTCTGCATAAAAAAAAAACTTACCTCTGACATCTCTCCTGTCCCTACTTCCAAGCACCTTAAAACTGTGCCCTCTCATGTTAGCCACTTTAGCCCTGGGAAAAAGCCTTTGACTATCCACAAGATCAATGCCTCTCATCATCTTGTATACCTGTCAGGTCACATTTCATCCTCTGGTGCTCCAAGGAGAAAAGGCTGAGTTCATTCAACCTATTCTCATTAGGCACGCTCCCCAATCCAGGCAACATCCTTGTAAATCTCCTCTGCACCCTTTCTATAGTTTCCACATCCTTCCTGTAGTGAGCTGACCAGAACTGAGCACAGCACTCCAAGTGGGGTCTGACCAGGGTCCTATATAGCTGTAACATAACCTCTCAGCTCTTGAACTCAATTCCACTGTTGATGAAGGCCAATGCACCATATGCCTTCTTAAACACACAGTCAACCAGTGCAGCAGCTTTGAGTGTCCTATGGACTCTGTACCCCAAGAACTCTTTGATCCTCCACACTGCCAAGAGTCTTACCATTAATACGACATTCTGCCATCATATTTGACCTACCAAAATGGACGAGCTCAGACATAACTGGGTTGAATCCTATCTGCCACTTCTCAGCCCAGTTTTGCATCCTATCAATGTCCCGCTGACAGCCCTCCACACTAGCCACAACCACTACCCCCCCCCCACCTTTGTGTCATCAGCAAATTTACTAACCCGTCCCTCCACTTCCTCATCTATGTCATTTATAAAATCACGGAGTAAGGGTCCTAGAACAGATCCTGAAGCACACCACTGGCCACAGACCACCATGCAGAATATGACCCGTCTACAACCACTATCTTCTGTGGGCAAGCCAGTTTTGGATCCACAAAGCAATGTCCCTTTAGATCCCATGCCTCCTTACTTTCTCAATAAGCCTTGCATGAGGTATGTTATCAAATGCCTTGCTGAAATCCTTGTGCACTACAACTACTGCTCTACCTTCATCACCGTGTTTAGTCACATCCTCAAAAAATTCAATTAGGCTCATAAGGCACGACCACCTTTGGCAAAACTTATGCTGACTGTTCCTAATCATATTATGCCTCTCCAAATGTTCATAAATTCTGCCTCTCAGGATCTTTTCCATCAACTTACCAACCACTGAAGTAAGACACACTGGTCTATAATTTCTTAGGCTATCTCTACTCCTTCTTGAATAAGGGAACAACATCGGCAACCCTCCAATCATTTAGAACCTCTCCCATCCCCATTGATGATGCAAAGATCATTGCCAGAGGCTCAGCAATCTCCTCCCTCACTTCCCACTGTAGCCTGGGTATATCTCATCTTGTCCCGGTGACTTATCCAACTTTCCAAAAGCTGCAGCACATCCTATTTTTTAATGTCTATATAGTCAAGCTTTTCAGACCACTGTAAGTCATCCCTACACCAGCCAAGTTTCTTTTCCGTAGTGAATACTGAAGCAAACATTTTTTTCCCCCATTCTGATGTTTGGTCTGAACAACAACTGAATATCTTCTTTTTCTTCTATTTCCAGCTATTTAGGCACATCTAGATGTAGTACAGCCCTCCACAGGATGTATAATTAATTATAGAACTTCAAGGAACTCAAATTCTCGAAAACAACCTAGTCTCACGTATGAACTGAATAATACTCTTCAATCAGATGTTGATTCTCTTGATGGCCAAACAAAGATTGAATGGAAAAGCAAAATAAATTTAAGCCAGATAGCCTCTTGAACAGCATGTTTCTGTCAATTTTGTATCGATTACAGCTCTGCAAAATATGCTGGATTGTCTCTAGACTACCAGAGTCACATAATCCAGTAGGATGCTTTCCTATTATCTTTAAATAATAGTTTAGCCCACAATGCCCCAACCTCAGTCTTGTAAATTTCACCATATCTCTACAACTTAAAAGGTAACAGTCTGAAACCTTTTTAACTAGTAGGTGACTAGAAAAATAATACCTGTCCCTTAATTCATTTTTCCAATCCTCCTACCCCTTCTTCACTACAGCTTTTTAAAATTGTACTTCTCAATTCTCCTCTGCCCAGGGGAACTCTAATTTCTATTTGCCTGCTCTGTAAGGAAGACTTTGCAATGCCATCCACAACTTCTTTTCCCTCCACCCCAGCATGCCAAAGTATCCATGAAAATCTAACTGCACAACCCATCTTCCCTACTCTAAACAACACTAAGAGAATCTCAATAACTATGTCAGGACAAGCTTTTGATTTACTCCCTTTTATAGACTGTAAGGCAGCAGTAGAATCCAAACAGATGAACTGAATATCTTGACCAGGTCTGCATGTTTTTATCAACCACATAATTGGTTGATTAGATATTTGCATTAACAAGCAGATGCACAGGTGTACCTAATAAAGTGGCCACTGAATGTATGTTTTCAATTAGGAATGTATTTTGGAAAAGGCCATGCAAATAGACAATGGAAAAGGAGTTTGTGGGTGATAACGTTCCACTATTACAGTGCCAGTATCTCCATGGTCACGTGGATTTCCTCCAGGTGATCCTGTTTCTTTCCAATATTCAACGGCATACAGGTTAACCGTTCATGTGGGTGTTATTGGATGGTGTGGCTTGTTGGACAGGAAAGTCCTGTTACAATGTTATGTCTCTACCTCTAAACTCTGAAAAAGTTACACGGCATACTTGCCTTCACTGTTTAGAGTTTTGAGTATAAACATAAAGAAGTCACTTTGCAACGATATAAAGATTTGATTAGGCTGCACTTGGAGTACTGTGTGCATCTTTGGTCGCTCATTTCAGGAATGATGTGGAGGCTTAGGAAAAGAGATTTACCAGGAGGTAAATCTACTACCTCCAAGTTAGAGTATATAAACAAAAGGAAGAAGCTGGGATTTCTTCGAGAGCCAACATGGACTAGATAGACCAAAGGGTCTCCTCTTATGCTCTAAGGGAATGTTATGAGAATGCAGAGCCATCAATATTTATTGATTACCTATACATGATTATGGATAAAAGTTCAATTGCAGCATGTTAGTTCCAAATGTATGAATAACTGGTATAGATTTACACAAAGTTTTATTGGGACTAGTCCTTGATATCAACTTCAGAAAGACCTAGTAATAGGGTTACTTCAGGAGAGACCTGGAGTCTTAGAGATGAAAATTTAATCTACTTGATAGAGAAGGGAATTAAATAGGAATTGACCATGTTAGTTATACTTCCGGTAATTTTTCTTTTAATCTTTTCATTCACTTAATTTAAATATATTGGAAAACTGGGGAAGCTGTCACTTGAACGGGTGGATAGCAATCTGCGGTCAGCTGGTGAAACCTACAACGGTAGGACCAAATGCAGCTGGCAAACCTGTGCCATAAAAGGGAGTGTGAAGGGTTAGTATTTGGAGAGAATGGGAATGAATGAGCCTTTTGATATGTGCTGATCTTGTGATTTTATGAACATGGGATTTAATTATCCGTGAAAGTGAACACAATGACTGTCTCAGAAAAAGACTGACGTATTTTTTAGAAGACTTCCAATGCATGAAAATAAAGTGGCTACAAATCACACAAATTAAGTCATCTTGTGCATTCTTTTTTGCACTAGTGACACCAATAGTTTGCAGATCTCAAGCTGTGAATTAAGTACAACAGAAACCAAACATAGTAGGGGTCTCTGTGACAAATTCCAACATCTCTGACCTTTTTGCTACTTCTAATCACATTAGATGAGCCATAATTAGAAAGATCAAGAGAAAATTGTTCCCAGCCATCCATGGAGCTCTACAGCACATTTGAGACTTTGTTTTACAATTATATTAATAGGGCAGATGGTTTTTGTGGCCAGAGATGGTGCCAAAAGCATTAATCTAATCCTTTGAAAATTGATCTGCACTTAATTGATTTACATCTGGATTGGTCATATGGAATTCTACAGAACAAATGCACATAATCTAAGGGAGGGCCTAGGTTAGGCAGCTAACAGTTCAGTAAGATTACCTAGTAAGGTAAATATACAGCTTTCTTTTGCATGCTGTGAATAAAATGCTCAGAAAATGTGAAAGAAAGATAAGGACAGATAAAGACAATAAAGATGTATTTTTGAAGAATGACTTTCCTTTTAGAAAGTTTCAAGTTATCAGACAAATAAAATACTATTTGAAGAGTAATCAGTACTTTAAGAATATTATATGGGGCGTCGACCATGGGTATCACATTGTCGCTCTCTACCTGATAAGCAAACCAGAGCAGTAAAATGTGGAGAGCAAGTTGTTGCCGATGCAGCAGGCTCGCTCTCTCCACACAGCTGATGAATTCAAAGGAGCGACAGACACCGATACAGTTTGACACCAGCAGCAACACAGAAGTTTCCAGTCAGTGTTGAACTCAAGTAGGAGTGCTTTAGGGAGTTGGGCTCCAGATTTTTCCCTGGGGTTTACTCCTGAAGCCTCCCCCCTGAGTGGGTGTAGCCACAAGGTAGCAGAGGTTTGAAATCAGTTTTCCTTCTCCTGGATGAGCTGCCAATCACAACTGCTGAGCCCTGTGTGCTCAAAGCTACTGGTTTTAAGAAGCCAATAACCCGCCTTTTTCCCTTTTCTTGTCAGTAGAAATAGTTCTGCTGAGTTTAGTAGCTCAGCCACATGTGAAGGCCAGGAGCTGGACTTGATTTTCAGAGGTGTTGTTGAGACACATCCTTGGGAGGATTTGATAGGCAGTGGGAGCTTATCCCGACTATTTCATCGGTTGAAATAACCCTAAGGAAGACCGTAAGACCATAACATTTCGGAGTAGAATTAGGTCATTCAGCCATTAAGTTTACTCCACCATTCCACTTTAAAGATACCCAGTGACTTGGCTTCACACCCTTCAGAGGCAATGAATTCTACAGATTCATCACATCTGGCTAAAGATACTCTCCTCATCTCTGTTCTTATGGGATGTCTTTGTAGTCTGAGGCTGTGTCCTCTGGTCCTAGACTCCACCATTGTAGGAAACATCCTCTCCATGTCCACTCTAAGCACGGAACTCAGTTTGCATCCAATGTGTTTACTAATGTTGTTGATGGATAGTTCAAAGTAAGTTTATTATCAAAGTTCATATATGTCACTATATACAACCCTGAAATTCATTTTCTTGTGGGCATTAATAGTAAATACAAGAAACAAACAATAGAATCAATGCACCCAACAGAATGGAGAAACAACCAGTTGTCAAAAGACAAAAAACTGCAAAAACAAAAGGAAAGAGAAAAAATAAATAATAATTTTAAAATAAATAAATAAATAAATAAATAAAAAAGAAAGAAAGAAAGAAAGAAAACAATAAATATTGAGAACATGAGATGAAGAGACCTTGAAAGTGAGTCCAAAGCTTGTGGGAGTAGTTCAGTGATCGAGTGAGTGAAGTTGTGTGAAATTATCCCCTCTGGTTTAAGAGCCTGATGGTTGAAGAGTAATAACTGTTCCAGGACCTGGTGGTGTGGGTCTGGAAGCTTCCATACCTCTTTGCTGACGGCAGCAGCGAGAAGAGTCAGGGTGCTTGATAGTGGATGCTGCTTTTCTCCATGTAGATACGCTCAATGGTGGGGAGGGCTTTCCCTGTGATGGACTGGGCCATATCCACAACTTTTGTAGAATAGTTGAGAAATAAGGAACTCCACTGCCCTTCTTCAAAATATTGTCATACATTAGAGTTACGGTTAGGGCTAAGTCCATTATGTTCATTTGAGACAGAAGACGTGATCACAATTTAATATCTGAGTGATAGCCCTTCCAAAAATATAGCAATCATCTAGATCTGCGTAGGTCATCACACTCAGATTTTTGACTGGTACTTGAGCATACAACATTCCAACAATAATAACAAAGTTCTTTTTGTATTAAGAAGTTCTCAGAATTTGCAGCACAGAAGCAAGATAATGTGCCCCAAAAAATAGATAGTAAAGATCTTCATATCCGTCATACGAGGGGTGATTGATAAGTTCGTAGCCTAAGGTAGAAAGAGTCAATTTTAGAAAACCTAGCACATTTATTTTTCAACATAGTCCCCTCCTACATTTACAACCTTAGTCCAGCGGTCGTGGAGCATACGGATCCTAGACTTCCAGAAAGTGTCCACGGCAGGGGTGATTGATAAGTTCGTGGCCTAGGGTAGAAGGAGATGAGTTATACAGCTCCCGTTACATGCAGGTCAACTCTTTGAGTGATTATGCAGAAAGTTTGAAGATAATAACTTATCGGGGTGATTGATAAGTTTGTTGCCTAAGGTAGAAGGAGATGCATTATTAACTTCAAACTTTCTGCATAATCACGCAAAGAGTTGAACTGCATCTGCATGTAACAAGAGCTGTATAACTCATCTGCTTCTACCAGAGGCCACTAACTTATCAATCACCGCTGCCATGGTCACTTTCTGGAGGTCCAAGATCCGTATGCTCCACGACCGCTGGACTCAGTGTGTACGTGTAGGAGGAGACTATGTTGAAAAATAAATGTTGTAGGTTTTCTAAAATTGACTCCTTCTTCCTTAGGCCACGAACTTATAAATCACCCCTCATAAGTCTGGAATTAGAATTGGTTTATTATTGTCATGTATATCAAGATAAAGTGACAAGCTTTCATTTGGAGTTGGAATTGGTTTATTATTGTCACATGTGCTGAGGTACAATAAATTCTTGTCTTGTATACCGTTCATGCAGATCATTCAATACACAGATCACTGAGGTGGGACAAGGTAAAACCATAACAGAATACAGCATAAAATATAACAGCTCCAGAGAAAGTTAAGTGTAAGATTACAATGAGGTAGATTGTGAGGTTAAGAAACCATCGATGGTACCACAGAGCCATTTAATATTCTTATTACAGTAGGGTAGAGGCTGTCCTTGAGACAGGTGGTATGTGCTTTCAGGCTTTTGTATCTTGTGCCCATGCCACCCCAGTAGATACTGTACATAAGTACATTATTGGAGTGAAAGGGAATGCAGAAAGCAGACTATGACATTACAGTGACCACCTACCCTTTCTAGATACATTTCTGTTCCTTTTCGCTCTGAAGATGTCTGGCTGCTTCTTGAGAAAAGTGACATGTTCTTGTGGAGGGAGTTCTGCCTCTGCCACTGAAGAACTTGGAATAAGGTTTTTTTTCCTGCTTATTTCACTTTCAAACTGCAATTATCTTCCCTAAGATTAGATTCTCCCACTGGTTGAGCAGGGCCAAGGGACTGATGGTTTTCTCGACAAAAAACAGGAACAGTGCCACAGAGCAACACTCAAACACAGAAGATTCTTTAGATGCTAGAAGTCTTGAGCAACAGCCATAGAATAATGGAGGAACTCAGCAGGTCAGGCGGCATCTATGGAGTGGAATAAACAATCCATGTTCTGGGCCGAGACCCTTCTTCAGACTGGAAAGCAAGAATAAGAAGGTTGAGGGAGGCGGAGGGAGTAAAAGCTGGCAGGTAATAGGTGAGACCACGTGAGGCAGGAAGGTGGGTGGATGGATGAGAGAGATATAGTAAGAAGCTGGGAAGCGATAGGTGGAAGAGGCTAAGAACTGAAAAAGAAGGAATCTAATTGCAGAGGACAGTGAAGAATAGAAGAAAGGTAAGAGGAGGGAAATCAGAGGGATGTGATGGGCAAGTGAGGAGGTAATCAGAATTGGGAAAGGAAAAAGAGTGTAGAAGAGAGGGGGAGAAATTACTGGAGGTGAGAGAAATTGATGTCCATACCATCAGGTTGGAGGCTACCCTGACAGATGTGAGGTGTTGCTCTTCCAATCTGAGTCTGGCCTCATCATTATGCTCGACGAAGTAGTCCCCCAATCTACGCCAGGTCTTACCCATGTACAGGAGGCTGCGCTGGGAGAACAGGATACAGTAGATGACTCTGAGCAACTCGCAGCTGAAGTGTCACCTCAATTGGAAGGACTGTTTGGGACTCTGAATTGTGATGAGGGGAAAAGTGTCAGAAGGAAGATCAGTAAGGAAGGATGAGTGGACAAGGGCAACACATGATGCACTACATTTTGTGGTGAAGTGTGGAATCCATGAAACAAATAAAATATGTAATCCTGTTTGCAACACCAATCTTACATGCTACAAATGAAATGAATGAATAACAATGAAGTGGTGAACATCCAAAACTCCCATCTGCTTGGAACAGAATCAGTCATGATTTTTGAAATGGACATAATGGAAAATAATTTAGAGAACAATTGGGAAAGAGACCATAAGACCATAAGACATCGGAGCAGAATTAGGCCATTAGGTCTATTGATTCTGCTCTGCCAATCGATCACGGCTGATTTATTTTCCCTCTCAACCTGTTCTTTTATCTTCTCCCTCTCAGCCCTGTTCTATTATCTTCTCCATGTAACCATTGATACCTTAACTAATCAAGAACCTATTAAATTTAAATATATATTAAAATATTTCAACCTCTACTTTAAATATACTGAATGACATGGCCACCACAGCCATCCCTGACAATCGATTCCATAGTTTCACCACCATATGGCTAAAAAAAAATTCCTCCACACCTCTGTTCTAAAGGGGCATCTTTCCATTCCATATTGCTTTACCAGTGCAGATATGGAACTGTAGGGTTAAAGGACCATACTCTGTACTAGAACAGCAATTCTAAAATTAACCAGCTGATTTATCACAATGCCCTAGCCTTCTATGCAATTCAGCCTTGAGCTGTTTATTCAATGAGACTGTAACATCTGTGACATTTATAATACTGGTTGCTGCAATTTTAAGAATTATCATGTGACTAGCTATTGCCTATATATAACAATATCTTGCCACAACCTTTAAGGTAGAAAACTCCAAAGTCTCTGCTTGGGAATATTTACAGCCAAGTTTGGTAGGTTCTTGATTAATAAGAATGTTGAAGGTTATGAGGTGAAGGCTGGGAAATGGTGTTGAGAGGGAAAATACATAGATCAACTATGATTGAATGGTGGAACAGACTTATTGGGCCAAATTGCCAAATTTTGCTCCAATATATTTTGGTCTTATTGGAGATGCTGCTTGCCTGTTTGGTGGGAGGCAAACACTTTTTTTTAGCAATTTAAGTTTATTTTACAGATAAATTATACTTGTTCATTCAAATTACTTGCTTTCTCCCAATACCTTACTGAGAGAATGAGAGACAGATACTTTGCCAGGCTCAAGCACCCATCCCTTCATCCCTTTGTCACCTTGCTCCTGTGAAGCAAGTTGAGTGCTCAGTGCCTGATTCCTGATCTAGTGATGAGTGAACTGAACTTGCTCATTATGGAAATCTCAGATCAATTGACCATAAAGGCATAAGACATAGGAACGGAATTAGGTGATCTGGTTCATTGGGTTTGCTCTGCATTTGATCAATGTTGATTTATTATACCTGTCAACAATATTTTTCTGCCTTCTCCCTGTAACCTTTGACGGTCTTACTAATAAAGAATTTATCAATTTCCAATCTGTTGCTGTGGTAGCAGAGATGGATGCGAGTAAGATAACAGAAGGGCTTGCATTTTTTGCAAAGTTTTTATTGATTTTGTGGCACAAAGTCACAGAGAGATACAACGCAGGAACAGATTCTTTGGCCCACTGAGTCCGGAATGATCGTGAGCAGCCACTTACATTAATATTATATAACTGACTGTTGATGACTAGTGATGTTCCACATGGATCAGTATTGGGTCTACTACTCTCCGCACTATATGTTAATAATCTAGATGATAGCATTTAGCACTTAGTGGCCATGCTTGTGGATGATACAAAAGGTAGGAATGGGGGCTGTTGGTGTTGAGGAATCAGGGGGGCTGCAGAAGACTTCGACAGATTAGGAGAATGAGCAAAGATCTGGCAGATGGAATACAATGGAGGGAAATGCACGGTTATGCATTTTGGTGGAAGAAATAAGGGCATAGACTATTTTCAAAATGGAGGGTGAATTCAGAACTTGGAGGTGAAAAGAGAGTTGTGAGTCCCCGTGTAGGATTCCTGAAAGGTTAACTTGTAGGTTGTGTTGGTAGTAAAGGGACAGATACAATGTTCCACCCTGCCCTTAAATTCACCTGGTCCATTTCTGTCACCTCCCTTCCTTTCCTTGATCACACTTTCTCTATTTCTGGAGACAGCTTATCCACCGATGTCTATTACAAACCCACAGCTACCTGGACTATAACATGTCCCACCCTATTACTTGTAAAAACGCCACCCCTTCTCTCAGTTCCTCCGTCTACACCGCACCTGGCCTCAGGATGAGGCTTTTCATTCTAGAACCAGGAGATGTCCTCCTTTTTCAAAGAAAGGGGCTTCCTTACCCCCACCACCAAAGCTGCCCTCAACCGCATCTCTTCCACTTCACTTGTCTGCTCTTGTCCTCACCTACCACCCCACCAGCCTCCATGTCCAGCGCATAATTCCCCGAAACCTCTGCCACCTCCAACAGGATCTCACCACTAAGCACATCTTTCCCTTCCCTCCGCTCTCTGCTTTCCGTAGGGATGGCTCCCTACCGGACTCCCTTGTCCATTCATCCCTCCCCACTGATCTCCCTCCTGGCACTTATCCTTGCAAGTACCTTTCCCTACACCTCCTCCCTCACTACCATTCAACACCCTAAACAATCTTTCCAGGTGACACGACACTTTACCTGTGAGTCTTTTGGAGTCATTTACTGTGTTTGGTGCTCCTGGCGTGGCCTCCTGTATATGGTGAGACCTAACGTAGATTGGGAGACTGCTTCACGAAGCATCTACACTCCACAGAATCTCCAGTGGTCAACCATTTTACTTCCACTTCCCATTCCCATTCTGATATGTCTATCCGTGGCCTCCTCCACTATCATGATGAGGCCACACTTAGGTTGGAGGAAAAGCACCTTATTATCTGTTTGGATAGCCCCAACCTGATGGCATGAACATTGATTTCTCAACCTTCCAGTAATGTCCCCCACTCCCCTTCGTCCACCATTCCCCATCCCCTTTTCCCTCTCTCACCTTATCTCCTCGCCCATCCATCACCTCCCTCTGGTGCTCCTCCCCCCATTTTCTTTCTTCCATGGTCTTCTGTCTCTTTCATCAATCAACTTCCCAGCTCTTTACTTCATCTCTCCCCCTCCAGGTTTCACCTATCGCCTGATGTTTCTCTTTCCCCTCCCTCCAGCTTTTAAATCTACTCCTCAGTTTTTTCCTCCAGTACATTGACTGTACTTTTTTCCATAGATGCTGCCAGGCCTGCTAAGTTCCTCCAGCTTTTTGCGTGTATTGAGTGTAATGTTAGCATTCATTTTGATAGGACAAATATAAAAACAAGGATGTAATGCTGAGGCTTTATAAGGTATTATGAGCAGTTTTAGAACATAGAACGTAGAATATAGAGCAGTACAGCCCAGGAACAGGCCCTTTGGCCAACAATGTTGTACCAAATCAAATAAATTAGTAATCAAATTGCCAACTAAACTAATCCCCGATGCCTAAGCAATGCCCATATCCTCCCATTATCCTCCTGTTCGTGTGCTTATGTAAATATCTCTTAAGTCCCTGATGTATCTGCCTCTACCACCACCCCAGGCAGTGCGTTCCAGTCACCCACCGCTTTCTATGTAAAACATTTGCCCTTCACATCTTCTTCGAACTAACCCTCCCTCACCCCTTCCACCTTAAATGCATGCCCTCTGGCTTAAGGTCTTTCAACCCTGGGAGAAAGGTACTGTCCGTCTACACCATCTATGCCTGTCATAATTTTATTGACCTCTGTCAGATCTTCCCTTGGCCTCTGCCACTCCGGACCAAGCAACCAAAGTTGTCCAACCTCTGGTTATGGCACATTCCCTCAATTCCAGGCAGCATGCTGGCAAACCTCTTCTGTGCCCTCTCCAAAGCCTCAATATCCATCCTGTAACAGGGCAACAAGAACTGTATGCAATACTCCAAGTGCAGCCTGACTGGAGTTTTATAAAGCTGCAACATAACTTCCTGACTTTTGAATCAGTGCCTTGACTAATAAAGGCACATATGCCATATGCCTCCTTAACCACCCTTTCAACCTGTATAGGTTGCTATGAACTTTCAGGGTGCTATGAACTTGAACCCCAAGATCCCCCTGCTCATCAACACTGTACACTAATAAGGACAAGAACTTTCTTGTCCTTATTACTGTATTGTTTCTTTATGTCTGACCTATTTAAAGGTTGCATGGATGAACTACAACAATTGTTCATCCCAGTTTGGCAAAAGAATAAATCAAGGAAGGTAGTGCACCCGTGGCTGACAAGAGAAATTAGGGATAGTATCAATTCCAAAGAAGAAGCATACAAATTAGCCAGAGAAAGTGGCTCACCTGAGGACTGGGAGAAATTCAGAGTTCAGTAGAGGAGGACAAAGGGCTTAATTAGGAAGGGGAAAAAAGATTATGAGAGAAAACTGGCAGGTAACATAAAAACGGACTGTAAAAGCTTTTATAGATATGTAAAAAGGAAAAGACTGGTAAAGACAAATGTAGGTCCCCTGCAGACAGAAACAGGTGAATTGATTATGGGGAGCAAGGACATGGCAGACCAATTGAATAATTACTTTGGTCCTGTCTTCACTAAGGAGGACATAAATAATCTTCCAGAAATAGTAAGGGACAGAGGGTCCAGTGAGATGGAGGAACTGAGTGAAATACAAGTTAGTAGGGAAGTGGTGTTAGGTAAATTGAAGGGATTGAAGGCAGATAAATCCCCAGGGCCAGATGGTCTGCATCCGAGAGTGCTTAAGGAAGTAGCCCAAGAAATAGTGGATGCATTAGTGATAATTTTTCAAAACTCGTTAGGTTCTGGACTAGTTCCTGAGGATTGGAGGGTGGCTAATGTAACCCCACTTTTTAAAAAAGGAGGGAGAGAGAAACCGGGGAGTTATAGACCGGTTAGCCTAACGTCGGTGGTGGGGAAACTGCTGGAGTCAGTTATCAAGGATGTGATAACAGCACATTTGGAAAGCGGTGAAATGATCGGACAAAGTCAGCATGGATTTGTGAAAGGAAAATCATGTCTGACGAATCTCATAGAATTTTTTGAGGATGTAACTAGTAGAGTGGACAGGGGAGAACCAGTGGATGTGGTATATTTCGATTTTCAAAAGGCTTTTGACAAGGTCCCACACAGGAGATTAGTGTGCAAACTTAAAGCACACGGTATTGGGGGTAAGGTATTGGTGTGGGTGGAGAATTGGTTAGCAGACAGGAAGCAAAGAGTGGGAATAAACGGGACCTTTTCAGAATGGCAGGCGGTGACTAGTGGGGTACCGCAAGGCTCAGTGCTGGGACCCCAGTTGTTTACAATATATATTAATGACTTGGATGAGGGAATTAAATGCAGCATCTCCAAGTTTGCGGATGACATGAAGCTGGGTGGCAGTGTTAGCTGTGAGGAGGATGCTAAGAGGATGCAGGGTGACTTGGATAGGTTAGGTGAGTGGGCAAATTCATGGCAGATGCAATTTAATGTGGATAAATGTGAAGTTATCCACTTTGGTGGCAAAAATAGGAAAACAGATTATTATCTGAATGGTGGCCGATTAGGAAAAGGGGAGGTGCAACGAGACCTGGGTGTCATTATACACCAGTCATTGAAAGTGGGCATGCAGGTACAGCAGGCGGTGAAAAAGGCGAATGGTATGCTGGCACTTATAGCGAGAGGATTCGAGTACAGGAGCAGGGAGGTACTACTGCAGTTGTACAAGGCCTTGGTGAGACCACACCTGGAGTATTGTGTGCAGTTTTGGTCCCCTAATCTGAGGAAAGACATCTTTGCCATAGAGGGAGTACAAAGAAGGTTCACCAGATTGATTCCTGGGATGGCAGGATTTTCATATGAAGAAAGACTGGATGAACTGGGCTTGTACTCGTTGGAATTTAGAAGATTGAGGGGGGATCTGATTGAAACGTATAAGATCCTAAAGGGATTGGACAGGCTAGATGCAGGAAGATTGTTCCCGATGTTGGGGAAGTCCAGAACGAGGGGCCACAGTTTGAGGATAGAGGGGAAGCCTTTTAGGACCGAGATTAGGAAAAACTTCTTCACACAGAGAGTGGTGAATCTGTGGAATTCTCTGCCACAGGAAACAGTTGAGGCCAGTTTATTGGCTATATTTAAGAGGGAGTTAGATATGGCCCTTGTGGCTACGGGGGTCAGGGGGTATGGAGGGAAGGCTGGGGCGGGGTTCTGAGTTGGATGATCAGCCATGATCATAATTAATGGCGGTGCAGGCTCGAAGGGCCGAATGGCCTACTCCTGCACCTATTTTCTATTTTCTATCAAGGTGCAGTATTTCACATTTGGCTCTGTTAAACTCCATTTGCCATTTCTCCACCTATATTTGCAAATGATCTATATCTCTCTGTATTCCTTGCCAATCATCTACCCTATCCACAACATCACCAATCTTCGTATCCTCTACAAACTTGCTAACCCACCCATCCGCATTTTCATCCAGGTTATTTAAATACATCACAGAGAGCAGGGGTCTCAGTACAGATCCCTGAAGCAGACCAGTAGTCACAGAGCTCCAACTAAAGTCAGTTCATTCAACCACTACCCTGTCTTCTTGTGGGCAAGCCAGTTCTGAATCCAACAGCCAACTCACCATCGATCTCATGCATCTTAATATTGTGAGTGGGCCTCACATGGGAGACCTTGTCAACTGCTTTGCTAAAAACCATGTAAACAACATGAAAACTCTATTTCCTCATTCACTCTCATTACCTCATCAAAAAATTCAATTAAGTTAGTAAGACTTGATTTGCCCCACACAAAGCCATGTGAGTTCTCCCTAAGTAGCCCATAGTTTTCCAAAAGCTCATAAATCCTATCCCTAACAATGCTCTCAGTAACTTCACTACCACTGATGTGATACTCACTAGTCCGTAGTTTCCAGCATTATCCCGGGTTCTCTTGTTGAACAATGGAACAACATTAATTACTCACCAGTCCTCCAGGACCTCACCTGCGGCTAGAGAAGGCAGAAAGATGTTGGTCAAGGCCCCAGCGATCTCTTCACATGCCTCTCTCAATTACTGGAGTATATCTCATCAGACCCTAGGGACCTATCCACCTTTGACTCAATGGGCTGAATGGCTAATTTGCTAAATACGTCATTTTTGTATGTTCTAATCCCTTTCTTAATTCTCTCATCATCATCATCATCATCAACAACCCCCTCCAGGTTCTGTCGCTCACAACTTTTGAGTTTACTTAAAGCCACCAATTGGCATATTAACCCACATGTCCTTGGAAGGAAACTAGAGGACCTAAAGGAAACCTAAGCAGTTACAGTGGGAATTGTACACAGAAGATCCCAAGGTGAAGGCTGAACATATGTATTGAGCCCAGCAAGGGAGTGGCTCTACCATTTGGCCATATTCAGTCCTTCATAACAGAATGGAATATTGAAAGTGCACTCAGTTAACGTTAAGAATATCAGTAGAACTAAAGAGCTGATTTTTGACACTGTGAAGGGGAAGGAGGATGAACATGGACTAGTTTACATTGGTGGATTGACAGTGGAGAGAGAGAGAGCAGTTTTAAATACCTGTCCTGAGACCAGCACACAGATGCAATCACAAGGAAGATGCACCAGTGTCTTTACTTTCTTACAAGGTTAAGGGATGTTCAGCAAATCATCATACATCCTAACAAACCTCTACAGATGTTCTCTTGAAAATATTCTGACTGGGTGACATCATGCCTACAAAACGTATTGGATACAGCCCGATCCATCACAGGTAAAGCTATCCATACTATTGAGATGGAGCACTGCAGCAGAAAAGCAGCATCCAACATCAGCGACCGTCACCATTCAGGTTGTGCTCTGTTCTGGCTGCTGCCATCAGGACGAAGGTACTGGAGCCTCCGGACCCACACCACCAGGCTCAGGAACAATTATTGCCCCTCAACCATCAGGTTGTGCTCTGTTCTGGCTGCTGCCATCAGGACGAAGGTACTGGAGCCTCCGGACCCACACCACCAGGCTCAGGAACAATTATTGCCCCTCAACCATCAGGGGATAACTTCACTCAGCTTCACTTACCCCATCACTGAACTGTTCCCACAACTTCTGGACTCACTGTCAAGTACTCTTCATCTCATGTTCTCAATATTTATTAATTTATTTTTGGTTTTGTTTCTATAAGCACAGTTTGTTGTCTTTTGCATATAGGTTGCTTGTCCATCCTGTTGGGTGCAGTCTTCATTGATTCTGTTGAGTTTCTTGTACTTACTGTGAATGATCACAAGAAAGTGAATCTCACAGTTGTATATGGAGACACACACACACACATATATACTTTGATAATAAGCTTAATTTGAACTTTGAACTTGAGTCTGGTATCACAATTAGAATACGCAGAAATGTAAGAAGCTGCAGGGAGTCATAGACTCAGCTCAATACACCACCTCTTCCCTCACCATTGAAAATGTATACACGAAGCACTGCCTCAAAGATCCCCAACATCTGGGCCAGGAAGTTCAAAAGCCTGAAGTCCCACACCACCAGATTCAAGAACATATCATTTCCTTCAGTCAGTTGGCTCTTGAACCAACTTGCACAACCCTAATTGCTACCTCTTTACAGCAATAGTCTGATTACTTGGAACAGTAATAGACTTCCATTTTGTGAATGTGGTGTCTCTGATGTTATGTCCCTGTGTTGTTGTTATAAGTAAAGTTTCCCTTGCACCTGTTCAGTCATGTACTTGTTCATATGATAATAAACTCAACTTTGACTTTAATAAATTTAACATAGGAATTAAAACAGTTAATTTGTAACCAAGAATGCTGAATGATAAGCGAATTCATAGTAGTGATATTGATTGAGTGATAGGTCTTAGAGCATAAAACAGTACAGGAACGGACCCTTTGGCCAACAGTGTTGTGCCGAACCAGTTAAATTAGCAATCAAATGGCAAACTAATCGTTTCTGCCTGCACAATGTCTATATCCTATCATCTTCCACAAGTTTACGTGCCTATCTAAATGGTGGACACGTGGCCAAGTGGTTATGGCATTGGACTAGCGACCTGAAGGTCGTGAGTTCGAGCTTCAGCCGAGGGATCGTGTTGTGTTCTTGAGCAAGGCACTTAATCACACATTTCTCTGCAATGACACTGGTGCTAAGCTGTATGGGTCCTAATGCCCTTCCCTTGGACAACATTGGTGTCGTGGAGAGGGGAGATTTGCAGCATGGGCAACTGCTGGTCTTCCATACAACCTTACCCAGGCCTATGCCCTGGAGAGTGAAGACTTTCCAGGCGCAGATCCATGGTCTCACAAGACTAACGGCTGCCTTTATTTTAATTAAATGGCTCTTAAAAGGCCCTAATGTTTCTGCCTCTGCCACCGTCCCAGGCAGTGTATTACAGGCACCCACCTCTCTCGTACAGAAGTGTACAAATTTCAGAGGGATATAGAAAGGGTGAATGCATTCAGGCTATCCCCCCTCAGACTAGAAGTGGCGGTTATAGGTTTAGGATGAAATGTGAAATATTTAAGGTGAATCTGAAGGGGAAATAAGCTGCCAGCAGAAATCATAGACGTAATTTCAAAGTTTAAAGTTCAAAGTAAAATTTATTGCCATAGTACATACATGTCACCACATACAACCTTGAGGTTCTTTTTCCTGCGGGCAGACTTGGCAAATCTATAGAACAGTAACTGCAAACAGGATAAATGAACAATAAACTGTGCAAATGTAAATATAAATAAATAGCAATAATTAATGAGAGCATTAAATAACAACATAAAGACTCCTTGAAGTGAGATCATCTGTTGTGGGAACACCATAAATAGAATGAGTGTAATTATCCTCTTTTGTTCAAAAGCCTGATGGTTGAGGGATAGTAACTGTTCTTGAACCTGGTGGTTCGATTTCTGAGGTTCTTCTACTGTCTACCTGATGGCAGCAGTGAGAAAAGAGCATGGCCTGGGTGGCAAGGATCACTGGTGATTTCATTTCAAACTTCAAAATTCAAATTAAATTTATTATCAAGTTAAGTATATGTCACCAATACTAACTTTAGATTCATTTTCTTACAGGCATTCAGAGTTGAACAAATAAAAATTCAGACGGGTACATGGAACTGAAGGGATTGGAGGGCTGTGGTCAGCATGTAGGTACTTGGAACTAGACAGACGATCAATTTGGCATGAACTAGTTGGGCCAAAGGGCCCATTTCTATGCTAAAGTATTCTGTGATACTATGAGGACTTTAAAGGCCGCCATGGTAGTGCAGCGGTTGGCACAATGCTGCTGTAGCTCAGGGTGTGGGAATTCGTAGCTCAGAGATCAATCCCAGCCTTCTATGTAAGGAATCTCTGTATGTGCTCCCTGTGGAGTTCACAGGTTTTCTCCAGGTGCTCTGGTTTCCTCCCACAGTCCAAAGACACACCAGCTGGTGGGCTAATTGGACATTGTAAATTGTCCCTTGATTAGGTTATTGTTAAATCAAGAGGTTGTCAACAGTTGCTTGATAGCAATGGTTTGAAGGGCCTAATCTGTGCTGTACAGTTAAATAAATAGACAGATACAGTAGATAGCTGGATAAATAAATGTTTGAATGAATGAATGGAACCTCCCTGCACCCCTACCCAAGATATATACAGGCTCTTGATTTAACATTACACCTACCAGCCGTGGCAAGCACTCTCAGCTCTCCCGAAGCAGCTTCAAACTATAATTTTCTGCACAGTTCACTGCAGTGAGAACCCTTGACCTTTCACCTATGGAATGAGGAACTTAACTAACGAAGTCAACACCCATAAAATGCTGGAGAAACTCAGCAGGCCAGGCATAGTTACAAGCAGTGTCTTCAGCAGAAGGCTGATTTTATGACTTACAAGACTAAATGTAAAATCTGGAAAGCAAAGAAATAGATAAGCAGTGATGTTTGCCTAGTGCTGCATGCAATGCTGACCTTAAATAATACAGATGAAATAAACGCACATTAAAAACCTAAAGTGTAGCAAAGCTCAGGGAGACTCTATTATTGAATGAAATGGTAAATCATTTATAAAGGACAATTGCTGCAGGGAGGGATTATTACTTCCTTTACTTTTTGGTTTAAAACATCTTCCAGCTACATTTTGGCCTCAGGGTGAACAACATTAAGCTATTAATGCATAATGGCTTCTTTAGCTACGCTTGGTCACCATTAAATTTGCATTTAACCACTTTAATTTTGCAGTGTAGATCATTGTGAAATTAGAATAGGGTGAAAGGGGTTTGTGACAACAGCATTTTTATTATGAAAAGGATCATGGATGTCATGTGCAAAGCCTATTTCTTTTTTTACCCAGCCTCACTTGTCCTTGAATGGAAAAACTTTCTGGTTCATTTCAGAGGGTGACTGTATGGGTGTTGATCTCAAACCATGTACATTCCTCTATTTGAAAATTTAAGAGAAATTTGGATAAGTACATGGATGGGAGGGGTATGGAGGGATATGTTCTGGGTGCAGGTCGATGGCACTAGGCAGATTTATAGTTTGGCATGCACTAGAGGGGCTGAAGGGCCTGTGTCTGTGGTCTAGTGTGCCCTGACTCTATTTCTATAGACTGAACAGTGTGAATGAGTAAAAAACCGGGTAAATCCCAATGAAGTGTCTTGGCCCAAAACGTTGATTGTTTGTTCATTTCCATGGATGCTGCCTGACCTGCTGTGTTCTTCCAGCATTTTGAATTTGTTGCTCTGGATTTTCAGCTTCTATATAATCTCTTGTGTTGGAGGTAAAGAAAGCTGGATTTCTTCACACGAGGTTAATGAAAGAGGGTCAGAATCAGGTTTAATGTCACTTGGCATATGTCGTGAAAGTTGTTTTGTGGCAGCAGCAGTACACTGCAATACATAAAAACACTATAGATTACAATAAGAAAAATATAATATATTGTAGCGGTGTGCTACACACAGCGCTAGAATAACGACATGTAGTCAGTGAGTTATAGTTGCGAAAAAAGAGGTTTATTCAAACTTCGCGGCCTCCTTTAAAGTCTTTCCGTTCCCACCCTCCCCAGGCGGGACTGCTGTGGGGAATGCACATTCGCAGACCCTTCCCATGCGCAGGTTTTTCCCTCCGCTGGTGAAGATGGCCTGGCGCCCTTTTTGGGGCTGGCCTCTCTGCCGACGCATGCCGTTTTGTGAGCTGGTTCGAGTGCGCTGGAAAGTGGGTCACCACATAACCCCCCCCCCCCAGAACCGGCGATACACCCCCCAATGTCCACAGTCTAGACCGGCCTCTGCTTGGGAGGTCTGCCTCTACGCTGCGGTGCCTGAGCCTGGACCGGCTGCGCCAAGTCTACATGGGCCAGTTTGAGTCGGTCCACTGTGAAAACCTCCCCTCTCCTCCCTGGCATTCCACAGCACATCTACCCGGGCCGCCACCTTCCGGGGATCGCTGAAATCTGCTTCAGACAGCAGCAGGCATACGTCCTCGGGCAGTTGCTCTCAGAACGCCTGCTCAAACATGAGGCAGGGTTTGTGTCCTTCAGCCAGGGCCAGCATTTTGTTCATTAATGCTGACGGCGGCCTGTCTCCCAAACCATCCAGGTGCAGTAAGCGGGCAGCTCGCTCACGCAATGAGAGTCCAAAAGTCCTTATGAGCAGGGCTTTGAATGCTGTGTATTTGCTGTCCTCCGGGGGTGACTGTATAAACTCCTTAACTTGTGCAGCTGTCTCCTGGTCGAGGGAGCTCAGCACGTAGTAGTAATGAGTGAAATCCGAGGTTATCTGCCGAAAGTGGAATTGAGTTTCTGCTTGTTTGAACCATAGGCAAGGTCACAGCGTCCAGAAGCTTGGCAGTTTTAACAAAACTGCATGAACAGATGCGGCGTTGGTCATCTCTGGTCCAAATATCTTTTGGGCTGTCAGGGTCACCAAATGTAGCGGTGTTCTACACACAGTGCTAGAATAACGACACGTAGTCGGTGAGTTGTAGTTGCGATAAAAGAGATTTATTCAAACTTTGCGGCCTCCTTTAAAGCCTTCCCATTCCCGCCCTCCCTGGGTGGGACTGCTGTGGGGAATGCATATTTGTAGACCCTTCCTGTGCGCGGGTTTTCCCCCTGCTGGTGAAGATGGCCTGGTGCCCTTTTTGGGGCCGGCCTCTCTGCCGGCGCACGCTGTTTTGTGAGCCGGTTCGAGTGCGCAGGAAAGTGGGTCGCCACAAAATATTAATTATACATAATTATTATATACAGGATATATAATTAAATAAGTAATGCGAAAAGCTAAAGTAGTAAGTTAGTGTAGATGTCTGATGGTGGAGGGGAAGAATCTGCTCCTCAAACATTGAGTGTGTGTGTCTTCAGGCTCCTGTACCTGCTCTCTGATGGTAGCAATGAGAAGAGGGTATATCTGAGTGGTGTGGGCACTTAATGATGGATGCCACCATTTTGAAGCTTCACCACCTTTTGAATATGTTCTTGATGGTGGGAGGCTAGTGCCTGTGATGGAGCTGGCTGAGTTTACAAGCCTCTGCAGCTTTTTCCGATCCTGTGCAGTGGCCCCTCCATACCAGACGGTGATGCCACCAGTCAGAATGCTCTCCATGGTACATCTGTAGAAATTTGCAGGAGTCTTTGGTGACATACCAAATCTTCTCAGACTCCTAAATAAGTATGATGAAATTTCTGATATTTGTCTATTACTGCAAATAGCATTGCATTCTATATTCCAACTAAATCAGTTAAATTTAAATTCCCTATCATGATTTAGGAAATGTATTCCAAGCCTTTGTATAATATGTGAAGAAATTGAGTACAACCATCCTAAGGTCCCAAATTTAAATTTAGACCTTAAGTTTTATGGGTTGTAAGTGTCTAAAGTAAGATAAGATTAGATTCGTGTTATTTGTCACATGTATATTGACACATTAAAACACGCAATGAAAGGCATCATTTGCGGCAAATCAGATCAGCGAGGATTGTGCTGGGTGCAGCTCGAAATTGTTCTCATGCCTCCAGCATCAACATCACACACCCACAACTCTCTGACTCTAATCGTATGTCTTTGGAATATGGGAAGAAACCGGAGGAAACCCATGGGTAACAGGGAGAATGTACAGAATCCTCTCAGACAGCAGCATAAATTGACTCCTGATTGCTGATGGCTGGCACTGTAAAGCAATTGAGCTAACCACTGCACGAATGTGTCATGTCTACTAGCACCCTCACTTTACGGAGATTTTACTGCATCAACCTATAACTTACCTCACTACTTTGGATTTAGCTGTTCATAATCACAATGAGTGACAGGTGCTCCCTCCCAGCCAAGGCAAGATACCTCCAGCTGACAAAGCAGATTAAACAGTCTGTTTATTTTAAATGAAGCACATTTTGCTTTGAGGAATAAATTTGAACAGATATTGTAATTCTAAACTGGATTTTTAAAATGTAAGAGGAATTCTTACAAATTAAAAAAAAGCAATGAGATGAACTAGCTGTCCATCACAGAAAGATAGCTCTGGGCATAGACATTTCTTGGGTTGAAAAAGGATTCTATGTCTTTATCTCTGTAACTCCTAACAATGCTTACTGTCATCAACAGATGTTTCATAACAGTATTGATCAGGTCAAGTGGAATGAGTATCAGTTAAGTAACACACACAAAATGTTGGAGGAACTCAACAGGCCAGGCAGCATCTTTGCAAAAGAGTAAACAGTCAACGTTTTGAGCTGGGACCCCTCATCGGGACTGATCAGGAAGAGGGAAGGAGTCTGACTAAGAAGGTGGGGACAGTGCAGGAAGAAGTACAAGGTGGCAGTCGACAGGTGAAACCAGGAGATGAGGAAGGGTGAAGTAAAGAGCTGGTCCATCCACTTGAACTGTCCATGTTAACTAAGACACAAGAGCTTCTGCAGATGGTGGAAATGAGAAACACATACAAGATGCTGGAGGAACTCAACTGGTCTAGCAGGATCTATGGAGGGAAATGAGCAACCAATGTTTTAGGCTGACAGCCAGGTAGGTTCTCTGCACAGAGCAATTTTTCTGAGCAGGCCAACTTGTTTTTCTAGTTTGTAGGAATTATTCTAATAGTTTGAAAATACTTCATAGAATTATAATCTCTGTTAGAATTTATCCTCAAAATGAAGGATCTTGGCATGGTACCACAGCGGTTACTGCAATGCTTTACAGCAGCTAGCTGTAAAATCAGGGTTCAATTCCAGCATGTGTCTGTAAAAGGTCCGTATATAATCAATGTATATTGAAATATATGGAAAAATTTGTCGATTGTGTCAAATCAAATCGGAGAGGATCGTGCTGGGAGCAGCTTTCAAGTGTTTCCACGCTTCCACCGCCAACATAGTATGCCCACAACTTGCTACACGGTAGCATAGTGGTCAGCGCAATGTTGTTACAGCTGGGAGAGTCAGAGTTTGGAGTTCATTCCCAGCGTCCTCTGTAAGGAGTCTGTGTACTTCCTCTCTGTGGACTGCCTGCGTTTTCTCCAGTTCTCCAGTTTTCTCACACGTTCCAAAGACGTTCCAGGCAGGTTAATTGATTTTCATTGTCGGGAGTTGTAGGGCAGTGTAGCTCGAAGGGCTGGAAGGGCCTATTCCACACTGAATCTCTAAATAAATTCTATTTTAAATTCTAACTTTCAAAAAATGCACATCTTTGGAATGTGGAAGGAAACCAGAGCACCCAGAGAAAAGCCACCTGCTCTCGGGGAGAACTTACAAACTCCTTTCAGTGATCACTCGTGCTGTAAAGTAACTGCAGTAAACATTTCCGTGCCACCCGTAGCTCAATAACAACGTACTGGTGATGGTGGTTGTGCACCTGGCTATTGTTACCCCATTTTACTACGCCAAGTCAAACTCGGCAAAACAATGTCGGCAAGCTCTGAACTCTCAACAGGATTCATTCCTCATTAGATGGACCAAATGTCTCATAGAAGCTTTTAAAATTGTCCTTGCTAAAATTGGCTAAACTGGCTGAGTCATGGAGGATTTTAAAGAAAAAGCAAACCTGAGACTCTGCTTAATATGACCCAATTTATGCCATTCGCTGCAGGTGTGATGGACGAACAGGTCTTGATATGAATTAAAATACACTATGAAATATATTTTATTGGTAGTGCAAACAAATAGACCATCTGATTCTGTTTGTTGACCATTTTACAGTGAGGACTGACATTCAATCATTCTCTTTAGAACACTGAATAGTATTCCTCCATACACAAAAATACAGAGTTTATGTACTTTTAACAGCAGGTGATTGAATACAATTTCAGTCACTACAATGGCATTGTTTACTACAATACTTTGATTTTGACAAATGAATCCATTGAATTAAATATTTACAACGGAGTATAATGTAACTGTCAAGACACTCTGCTCAAGGATTAACTTTATTTACCATATCTGTTTACATGTACTAGGAATTTGCTCTGGTGTGTTGGTGTGACATGCAACAAAAAACAGCAATTTTCAGCAATTATAAGAATAAAGAATTATATAAAAATAAGCAGAGTTTAAAGTATAAAATGGAATAAAATAAGCATCAATCCATAAATATCAGCATGTATTACAATATAAACAACATTTTAAAAGTGCACTATAAAAACACCTTTGCTCGGACAAAATAGCTCATGTGGATGATCTAAGTATTTTTGATGGAGGACAGAGATCACAGATGATGTTGTAGGGCAGACTCTCTATGCATACAAATCTCTCAATTACTGATTCAAAAACAAATATGGCCATGATCATGTTTGATGTGGTATGTGACAAAATAAGTCTGGTCTGGAGCTTTCCTTGGTCTCTATTACAATATACAAAGTAACTGCACTGTTGATGTCTGATGCCTGGTTTGATGTAGACCAATTAACGCACCCCAGTTGTCTCTGCAGCACACATCAAAGTTGCTGGTGAACGCAGCAGGCCAGGCAGCATCACTAGGGAGAGGTTCAGTTGACGTTTCGGGCCGAGGCCCTTCATCAGGGACTAACTGAAGGAAGAGCTAGTAAGAGATTTGAAAGTGGGAGGGGGAGGGGGAGGGATGGAGCCAAGAGCTGGACAGTTGATTGGCAAAAGGGATATGAGAGGATCATGGGACAGGCGGCCTAGGGAGAAGGAAAAGGGGGAGGGGGGGACCCAGAGGATGGGCAAGGGGTATAGTCAGAAGGACAGAGGGAGAAAAAGGAGAGAGAGAAAAAAAATGTGAGACCCTGGAATCCTGAGAAGGTCCAAATTGAGAGGCTCGAAAACAAATCCTAAAGCCAACTGGAGTAAGTTGACGACAGGGGCATGTTCCAAGAAAGGATATATGGCTATGATAGCGAGTCTGAGTCAAAATGTGGTCGAAAAGTTGAAGTGCTGAAGAAATTGCAGATGGGGAGCAGTGAGAGATGGTTTCACTGAACTCCCGTCAAAGAGAAGATTGAAACTTCTTCAGTGTAGGCATCACCGGAAGAGGCTTCGCAGTAGTGAATATAAAAACACAAACTTGAGGAATTCTGCAGATGCTGGAAATTCAAGCAACACACATCGAAGTTGCTGGTGAGCGCAGCAGGCCGGGCAGCATCTCTAGGAAGAGGTACAGTTGATGTTTCGGGCCGAGACCCTTTGTCAGGACTAACTGAAGGAAGAGCTAGTAAGAGATTTGAAAGTGGGAGGGGTTCAAGCCTCTCAATTTGGACCTTCTGAGGATCCCAGGTACTCACATTTTCTCTCTCTCTCCTTTTTCTCCCTCTGTCTCTCTGACTATACCCCTTGCCCATCCTCTGGGGATCCCCCCCCCCTTTTCCTTCTCCCTGTGCCTCCTGTCCCACGATCCTCTCATATCCCTTATGCCAATCACCTGTCCAGCTCTTGGCTCCATCCCTCCCCTCCTGTCTTCTCCTATCATTTTGGATCTCCCCCTCCCCCTCCAACTTTCAAATCTCTTACTAACTTTTCCTTCATTTAGTTCTGACGAAGGGCCTCGGCCCGAAACGTCGACTGTACCTCTTCCTAGAGATGCTGCCTGGCCTGCTGCGTTCATCAGCAACTTTGATGTGTGTTGCTTGAATTTCCAGCATCTGCAGAATTCCTCGTGTTCCAGTTGTCTCTGGTTTGCTTGATACAAGTGAGAACATCACACAGTCAAAAGCCAGTTTGCAAACAATATGGCTTGAGCAGCCAGCTTCATGTTGGTCACCAGGCTGTGTCTGTACACTGTGCTGTCTGTTTACAAAACTGTCCTTTTAACTTCAAAACTGGTTAGTGCTTGCAGTGCCTTTATATGTATGCTCAGTGGTCACTTCATTAAGAACAGGAGTTACCTAATTTCAAGGTCTTCTATTGCTGTAATTCATCCACTTCAAGGTTCAACATTTTGTGCATTTGGAGATGCTTTTCTGCACATCGTTGTTGTAACACATTGTTATTTGAGTTACTGTCACCTTCTTGTCAGCTTAAACCAGTCTGGACATTCTCCACTGACCTCTCTCATTAACAAGCACTTTCACCTATGGAAATGCTGATCACTTCTCACGCTATTCTCTGTAAACTTCAGAGACTATTGTCCATGAAAAGCCCAAGAGGTCAGCATTTTCTGATACATTCAAACCACCCCATCTGGCACCAACAACCATTCCACGGTCAGAGTAAATTAGACCACATTTCTTCCCCATTCTGGTATCCAGTCTGAACAACAACTGAACTTCTTGACCATGTCTGCATGCTTTTATGCATTGAGTTGCTGCCACATGATTGGCTGATTAGATTTCTGCATTAACGAGCAGGTATTCCTAATGAAGTGGCAACTAAGTGTACATATGACAAGTTATTTTTAAAGACTGGTTCTAGTTTGTATTCCTATCCACATAATTCCCAAAGAATGTTTTGTGATAATAATCTCTGACATAATCACTGTATTTCCTGTACTTCTATGACTCCAATTCAATGGGAAGATCACCACACATAAAACCCAGAGTTTGGCAAAGTTCAGAGGGAAAAGAAAAAGGCTGAAATCCGGAGCTTAGTGAATCTTGTGGTACAAGCCCATAGGTCAAAGACAGAATTATCTGAGTCTGTGACTGGGTGGGTTGTTGGAACGGAGAGAAAGGGGCTATTTTGCTGTTGTTGTCATATATGTCACCATAGAAATACTGAGATTTATTTTCCTGTGGGCAAAGTCAATAAGTCTATAACAGAATAATTACCATAATAGAATCCATGAAAGATCACCCTAAATTCAGCATTCAACCCAATGTGCAAATGACAACAAACTGCAAGTATAAAAAGAAAGAAATAATAATAATAAATAAGTAACAAATAAATATCAAGAACATGAGATGAAGACTCCTTGAAAGTGAGTCCATAAGTTGTGGGAACATTTCAGTGATTGGGCAAGTGAAGTTGAGTTCATTATCCTCATTGATTCAACAGCTTGATGGTTGAGGTTATAATAACTGTTCCTGAACTTGGTGATGTGAGTCCAGAGGCTCTTATACTTTCTTCCTGATGGCAGCAGCAAGAAGAGAGCATGGCTTTGGTGGTGGGGCTCCTGATGATGGATGCTTCTTTTCTGTCCGTGTAGATGTGCTCAATGGTAGGGACTTATGATAGCTATTCCTTTGCCTCTGCAACCACTTCTGCTAAATTGGGTAGGGATTTCTTTAAACAAACCTGACTAAAGTTGCTGACTATGATTTGAAATGTATGGGGTGGATTGTTTCTTGTATGGAGGTGACATCACGCAGTGTCTCAAGTGCTTGATTATGGTCGGCCACTGGTGGCATGTAAATTATGGTGAGGATCATGGATGAGAACTCCCTAGGTAAATAGAACGGATGGCATCTAATCATTATGTGTTCAAGGTCTGGGGAACTTGAGCTCGACAAAACTGCCACACCAGAGCACCATTGAGAGTTTATCACGAAACACATAGCTCCACCTTTTGCCTTTTCTGAATCAGCAGTTTGGTCCATCCTGTGAATCAAGAAGCCTTCGGATCTGATCACCATATTTGGCATGCTGGGAGTAAGTAATGTCTCAGTCAAACATAGAACACAACAATCTCTCGTTTCCCTCCAATAAAGCAACCTTATCCTCAGGTTCATAATTTTGTTCATTCATGCAGTTAATGAGCGGAATTCTCCACTATCAAGACCAAGCTCTCCTCTCACTGCAGTCATCAGTAAGGAAGCACAGGAGCCTCAGGTCCCACACCATCAGGTTCAGGGACAGTTATTACCCTTCAATCATCAAGCTCTTGAACCTGTATGGATAACTTCATTCACCTCAACATTGAACTGATTCCACACTTATGGATTAACTTTTGAGGACTCTACAATTCATGTTCTCAGCATTATCTATCTCTCTATCACTCCTATCTTTTTCTATCTCTCATCATTTTTTTTGAATTTGCACAGTTTGTCTTCTTTGACACATTGATTGTTTGTCAGTCTTTGCAGCTTTCGTTGATTTTGTTATGTTTCTTTGTTTCATTATGAATACCTGTGAGACAATGAATCTCAGGATATTATTTACTTCTACTTTGACTTTGTCTTTAGTTTGCAGCCCTGTAATCACTCGTGATCATGATTCCTTTCCATCTTTGAGCTATGTCCATTTTCTCTTCTACATTTGTTCATTATCAGTCTGTACATGCCTCATTTTATTTGGCCAACCAGCTGTCCTTGCTTATCTGTGTAATGATGCTATCTTTAGTTCACACTCATTTTACAAGCTTTACTCCTTTCTCGCAGTAACCAGCAAGAGTAACACTGCTAGTTAAAGATTAGTGCTTGAGTTCACTTGGGTTGTCAAAAACACAATAGAGAGCTGTATTAATTTAATGTCTTATTGCAGCTTTAGGCTGTGTCTCTAAGCACTTCACAAAGTATGATCCATTTTGTGGCAAAAGGAACTCAGACAGAATTGTGAGGTTATTATTTTCTTACAAATGTACTTGGGAAGCACAAACAAGCTGAGCGAATCTATGATAAGTGTTAGCACAAAGGAAAATGCTAACAAAATCTTGGGGTACATGTTAGCAGATCCTTGAAGCTCGCAGACCCATAAACCCAGCTGCTAACTGTTGTTTGAAAGATCTTGAACCAAGTGGAACAGCCCTAAAGTCTGCAATTCAGCAACACTATAACCACTTTGATCACGCTGCACTAACAGATTTTTTTTCTAATTGTGTCCTATCTTTAAAAATTGCATACAATTGTGATGCTTCATAAGGCATTGGTAATAGCTAAAATGGAATATTGTGAGCAGTTTTGGGCCTCTTTTTTAAGAAAGCATGTGCTAGCATTGGAGTGGGTTCAGTTTACAGTAATGATCCTGGGAATGAAGGTGTTATTGTATGAGGAGCATGGTTCTGGGCCTCTAACTGCTGGACTTTGGAAGAATGTGGAGATCGCTTTGAAACCTTTCAAACATTTTACTTTGAACTTTGAGCTTCGAGAGGGATAAAAATCAGCCTATCACCTACACACTCCTCCCACTGGTTCCTCTCTTCCACAGTTCCTGACTGTTCTCCCTCCTCCATCCCACCTCCCTCACTTGATTCCATACTCCATCTTCCTCTCCTAACTGATACGATTACCTTCAGCCTTTTATGGCCTCCTATCATCTCCCAGCTTTTACCACTCTTCTCATCTCCATCTGCCTATCTCCTCTCCTTGCCTGGACACAAAGGCTTGCCAGCTCTTACTTCATTTCTTCCCTTCACCTCTTTATACTGGCTATTTTCCCTCTGTACTTCAGTCCAGATGAAGGGTCTTGACCAAAACCATTGGCTGCCCATTTCCCTCCCAGCTGCACAAGGGATTCTGCAGATGCTGGAAATCTTGAGCTAGAGGAGCTTGGCAAATCAGGAAGCACCTATGGAGGGGAATAAACAGATAATGCTTTGAGCCGAGACACCTTGGAACATTGATTGTGTATTTCCATCCTAAGATGCTGCCTGACTTTCTGAGTTCCTCCAGCACTCTCGGAGATGGGGTGTATTCTGCCTGGAGATCGGTGGTCAGTGGTGTTCCGCAGGGATCTGTTCTCAGACCACTACTCTTTGTGATTTTTATAAATGAATGCCATGAGTAAGTGGAAGTATAGGTTCATAAGTCTGCAGATTCTACAAAGGCTGGTGGTGTTGTGGATAGGGTAGAAGGATATCGAAGGTTATGAGGCATTGATAGGATGCAAAGTTAGGTTGGAAAGTGGCAGATAGAGTTCAATCTGGAAATGTGAGAAGTATTACACTTTTGGAATTTCAAACTTGAACATTAATGTCAGGACTCTTATCAGTATGGAGTAATAGATAGATCTTGGGGTCCACATCCATAGAGCCCTCAAAATTGCCATACTAGGTGATATGCTGGCTAAGAAGGTATATAGTGTGTTGGCCTTCAGTACTCAAGGGATTGAGTTGGAGATCTGCAAGGTAATGCTGCAGCTCCACAAAACTCTAGTCAGAACATTAGCTCAACTTGATTTGAACTTCCATACTACAGTGTCTGAGTTCAGGATTGAAGCCAGAGCCATGACTTTGTGAGGGGGCAGCTCTTCCAGTGAGGAGAGAGGATGTTGAAAGAACATGAAGACCAAGTTACTGCTTGTCTGAGAGCCTCTGAAGGTAAATGAGCAGAGAAATATCGATATTGGTATTGATTTATTATGCTTAAATGTACCACGATACAGTGAAAAACTTGTCTTGCACACTCTTTGTACAGATCAAATCATGATACAGTGCCTTGTGGGAGAACAAGGTAAAACCAAAACAATGCAGAGTAAAGTGTAGAAGCTACTAAAAAGATGCAGTGCAATTAAATGATAAAATCAAGTTCATTTTGAGATTGTTTGTACAGCCAAGAGACCATTTTATCGCACAAGAGATCTGTTGAAGTGTATGATAACAGCTGTCTAGAGCCTGGTGGGATGTGCTTTCAGGCTTTTGTATCTTTTGCTTGATGGGGGTGGGGGAAAGAGAGAATGTCAGGGTTGGGTGGGGTCTTTGATTATGCTTGCTGCTTTACTTAAGCAGTGACAAGAATAAACAGATTCCATGGGAGAGAGGCTGGTTCCCATGACGTGTTGAGCTGTGTCTACAATTCTGCAGCTTCTTGTGATCACATGCAGAGTACTTGTCATACCAAGCCATCAACGTATCTGGACAGAGTGCTTTCTGCAGAACATTGATGAACATTGAGTGAGTGGATGAGACTTGGCACAAGCTTGGACATTACTTACTTAAACCCATCAACCCTTCTGGAGCGTAGGCTACTGACAATAACTCGTCAGAGTCATCTGTCCTGTGCCACCCTTCCAAGTTGTGTCTGGGTATAACCCATCTTCTTGGTGGCAGAGATCCTTCCTCTCTTGGGGAAGAGGTATTTTGAGTTTCTGTTCTTGCTTTCATAGCTCTGGGATTTTACGGGATGGGGTTGCTAGCCCTATGCCCAAACCTCCTCTTTTCTCAGCCGGGCTTGCGACCATCCATGGCAGAATTATGGGTTAGGACATAACAGTCGTATTATAAATGAGCATAAGTTTATTATGGCTGCAAGACTGAATTCTGGCCGTGAGAACATAAGAAACAGTCCACATTCAGTCACTGGTATTTTTCGGATAAAATTTATTCTTTATACAAGAATAAACTGTGCAATGCCTTTTCATTCATACATTAATATTGAATGTGTTAAGTTGTGCTCTCTTGCATGTCTTCAAACCAATATGACTGTTGTTACTCATGTGGACTCCCAGGGTAGTATGTTGCTGCAATACTTGTGGGGCTTCTTTACCCAATCCAGGCCCTCCCTGTCATCCCACTGAGGCCTTACAGTGGCTGCACCATTTTTCAGTACGTTTGGCCATTGGACAACACCAAGTTACATCTCACACAAAGCAATGTACTCAAATGCTGGAGGAGCTCAGCCAGTCCGGCAGCATTTACGGAGAGGAAAAAGTCATCATTTCGGGCCAAGACCCTTCATCAAGACTGGAAAGGAAGGGGAAGTCACATGAAAGCAAACAAATGAACAATCTAGAGTTGAAAATCTACATTCAGTGGCCACTTTATTAGGTACACCTGTATACCTGCTTGTTAATGCAAATATATAATCAGCCAATCGTGTGGCAGCAACTCAATTCATAAAGGCATGCACACATGGTCAAGAGGTTCAGTTTTGGTTAAGACCAAACATCACAATGTGGAAGAAATGTAACCTAAGTGGCTTTGACTGTGGACTGATTGTTGGTGCCAGATGGGATAGTTGAGTATCTCAGAAACTGCTGATCTCCTGGGATTTCCATACACAGGCGTCTCTAGAGTTTACTGAGGGTGGTGCAACAAACAAAAAACATCTAGTGAGCTGCAGTTATGTGAGTGAACAACATACATCAAAGTTGCTGGTGAACGCAGCAGGCCAAGCAGCATCTATAGGAAGAGGTGCAGTCGACGTTTCAGGCCGAGACCCTTCGTCAGGACTAACTGAAGGAAGAGTGAGTAAGGGATTTGAAAGTTGGAGGGGGAGGGGGAGATGCAAAATGATAGGAGAAGACAGGAGGGGGAGGGATAGAGCCAAGAGCTGGACAGGTGATAGGCAAAAGGGGATACGAGAGGATCATGGGACAGGAGGTCCGGGAAGAAAGACAAGGAGGGGGGAGTGTGACCCAGAGGATGGGCAAGAGGTATATTCAGAGGGACAGAGGGAGAAAAAGGAGAGTGAGAGAAAGAATGTGCGCATAAAAATGAGTAACAGATGGGGTACGAGGGGGAGGTGGGGCCTTAGCGGAAGTTAGAGAAGTCGATGTTCATGCCATCAGGTTGGAGGCTACCCAGACGGAATATAAGGTGTTGTTCCTCCAACCTGAGTGTGGCTTCATCTTTACAGTAGAGGAGGCCGTGGATAGACATGTCAGAATGGGAATGGGATGTGGAATTAAAATGTGTGGCCACTGGGAGATCCTGCTTTCTCTGGCGGACAGAGCGTAGATGTTCAGCAAAGCGGTCTCCTAGTCTGCGTCGGGTCTCACCAATATATAAAAGGCCACATCGGGAGCACCGGACGCAGTATATCACCCCAGTCGACTCACAGGTGAAGTGATGCCTCACCTGGAAGGACTGTTTGGGGCCCTGAATGGTGGTAAGGGAGGAAGTGTAAGGGCATGTGTAGCACTTGTTCCGCTTACACGGATAAGTGCCAGGAGGGAGATCAGTGGGGAGGGTTGGGGGGGACGAATGGACAAGGGAGTTGTGTAGGGAGCGATCCCTGCGGAATGCAGAGAGGGGGAGGAGGGAAAGATGTGCTTAGTGGTGGGATCCCGTTGGAGGTGGCGGAAGTTACGGAGAATAATATGTTGGACCCGGAGGCTGGTGGGGTGGTAGGTGAGGACCAGGGGAGCCCTATTCCTAGTGGGGTGGTGGGAGGATGGGGTGAGAGCAGATGTACGTGAAATGGGGGAGATACGTTTAAGAGCAGAGTTGATAGTGGAGGAAGGGAAGCCCCTTTCTTTAAAAAAAGAAGACATCTCCCTCGTCCTAGAATGAAAAGCCTCATCCTGAGAGCAGATGCGGCAGAGGCGGAGGAATTGCGAGAAGGGGATGGCGTTTTTGCAAGAGACAGGGTGAGAAGAGGAATAGTCCAGATAGCTGTGAGAGTCAGTAGGCTTATAGTAGACATCAGTGGATAAGCTGTCTCCAGAGACAGAGACAGAAAGATCTAGAAAGGGGAGGGAGGTGTCGGAAATGGACCAGGTAAACTTGAGGGCAGGGTGAAAGTTGGAGGCAATGTTAATAAAGTCAACGAGTTCTGCATGCGTGCAGGAAGCAGCGCCAATGCAGTCGTCGATGTAGCGAAGGAAAAGTGGGGGACAGATACCAGAATAGGCACGGAACATAGATTGTTCCACAAACCCAACAAAAAGGCAGGCCTAGCTGGGACCCATACGGGTGCCCATAGCTACATCTTTAGTTTGGAGGAAATGGGAGGAGCCAAAGGAGAAATTATTGAGAGTAAGGACTAATTCCGCTAGACGGAGCAGAGTGGTGGTAGAGGGGAACTGATTAGGTCTGGAATCCAAAAAGAAGCATAGAGCTTTGAGACCTTCCTGATGGGGGATGGAAATATATAAGGACTGGACATCCATGGTGAAAATAAAGCGGTGGGGGCCAGGGAACTTAAAATCATCGAAAAGTTTAAGAGCATGAGAAGTGTCCCGAACATAGGTCGGAAGGGATTGAACAAGGGGTGATAAAACAGTGTCGAGGTATGCAGAAATGAGTTCGGTGGGGCAGGAGCAAGCTGAGACAATAGGTCGGCCAGGACAGGCAGGTTTGTGGATCTTGGGTAGGAGGTAGAAACGGGAAGTACGGGGTGCGGGGACTATAAGGTTGGTAGCAGTGGATGGGAGATCCCCTGAGCGGATAAAGTCGGTGATGGTGTGGGAGACAATGGCCTGGTGCTCCTTAGTGGGGTCACGATCGAGGGGTAAATAAGAGGAGGTATCCGCGAGTTGTCGCTGTGCCTCAGGTTGGAGGAACAACACCTTATATTCCGTCTGGGTAGCCTCCAACCTGATGGCATGAACATCGACTTCTCTAACTTCCGCTAAGGCCCCACCTCCCCCTCGTACCCCATCTGTTACTCATTTTTATGCGCACATTCTTTCTCTCACTCTCCTTTTTCTCCCTCTGTCCCTCTGAATATACCTCTTGCCCATCCTCTGGGTCACACTCCCCCCTCCTTGTCTTTCTTCCCGGACCTCCTGTCCCATGATCCTCTCGTATCCCCTTTTGCCTATCACCTGTCCAGCTCTCGGCTCTATCCCTCCCCCTCCTGTCTTCTCCTATCATTTTGGATCTCCCCCTCCCCCTCCCACTTTCAAATCCCTTACTCACTCTTCCTTCAGTTAGTCCTGACGAAGGGTCTCGGCCTGAAATGTCGACTGCACCTCTTCCTATAGATGCTGCCTGGCCTGCTGCGTTCACCAGCAACTTTGATGTATGTTGCTTGAATTTCCAGCATCTGCAGAATTCCTGTTGTTATGTGAGTGAAATTGCCTTGTTTCTTTCATATGAAGAAAGACTGGATGAACTGGGCTTGTACTCGTTGGAATTTAGAAGATTGAGGGGGGATCTGATTGAAACGTATAAGATCCTAAAGGGATTGGACAGGCTAGATGCGGGAAGATTGTTCCCGATGTTGGGGAGGTCCAGAACGAGGGGTCACAGTTTGAGGATAGAGGAGAAGCCTTTTAGGACCGAGATTAGGAAAAACTTCTTCACACAGAGAGTGGTGAATCTGTGGAATTCTCTGCCACAGCAAACTGTTGAGGCCAGTTCATTGGCTATGTTTAAGAGGGAGTTAGATATGGCCCTTGTGGCTACAGGGGTCAGGGGGTATGGAGGGAAGGCTGGGTTCTGAGTTGGATGATCAGCCATGATCATAATAAATGGCGGTGCAGGCTCGAAGGGCCGAATGGCCTACTCCTGCACCTATTTTCTATGTTTCTATGTTTCTATGTTTTTAAATCTTTTTATTAAGTAAGTATACAAAAAGGTAAGCCATATAGACACTAATACATTGTTAGAATATAATAAAATTACAGAAGATATTAATACAAAAAAAATACTACAAACAATGTAATTTAAACATAACATACCAAGGTAACATAATAGTATACTAATTTTATATATATATCAATAGAGAAAACGAACCCCCCCCCAAAAAAAAACCACCGTGCAACTAACTAAAAGCAACGCAAAGCAATGGGCTAACTTGAAACCAAACAGAGTTGAACTTAAAATCACGTCCTCAATCCCGACCTCCATTAAAAACAGTGAAAAAAACAAGAAGGGTATATATTACATTAAATGAAAATATTGAATAAAAGATCTCCAAGTCTGTTCAAATTTAAATGAGGAGTCATAAAGATTGCTTCTAATTTTCTCCAAGTTCAAGCATAATATCGTCTGAGAAAACCAAAAAAAGGTAGTTGGAGCATTAAGCTCTTTCCAATGTTGTAAGATACATCTTTTCACCATTAAAGTAAGAAATGCAATCATTCTACGGGCTGAAGGGGAGAGATTACTGGAAATTTTAGGTAGTCCAAAGATAGCAGTAATAGGGTGAGGAGAGATATCTATATTCAGTACCTTCGAGATAATATTAAAAATGTCTCTCCAAAAAGTTTCCAAAGTAGGGCAAGACCAAAACATATGAGTTAAAGAGGCTATCTGCCCCGGACATCTATCACAAAAAGGATTAATATGAGAATAAAAGCGCGCTAACTTATCTTTGGACATATGTGCTCTATAAACAACTTTAAATTGAATTAGGGAATGTTTAGCACAGATAGAGGAAGTATTAACTAATTGTAAAATCTGCCCCCAGTCATCCACAGAAATGGTAAACCCCAATTCCTGTTCCCAATCTACCCTAATCTTATCAAATGGAGCTTTCCTAAGTTTCATAATAATATTATAAATCATAGCCGATGCACCTTTCTGACATGGATTAAGGTTGATTATAGTATCTAAACTGTATGTAGGAGGGAGCATTGGAAAGGAAGAAAGTATAGTACTTAGAAAATTTCTAACTTGTAAATATCTAAAAAAATGTATTCTTGATAAATTATATTTATTAGATAATTGTTCAAAAGACATAAGGGAACCATCTAAAAATAAATCCAAAAACCGTGAAATACCCTTAGTCTTCCAAATTTGAAAAGCACGATCCGTAAAAGAGGGAGGAAAAAATATGTTACCTAAAATAGGAATCGCTAACCCAAATTGATTAAGATCAAAAAATTTTCTGAATTGAAACCAAATACGCAAGGTATATTTAACTATCGGGTTAGACACCTGTTTAAGGCGTTTCCAATCAAAAGGAAGAGAGGAACCTAAAGTGGAGCCAAATGTAAAACCTTGAACAGATTGCAAAAATTGCCTTGTTAATGAGAGAGTTCAGAGGATAGTGGCCAGACTGGTTCTAGATGACAGGAAGGCGACTGTAATTCAAATAGGCATGTGTTACAACACTGGTGTGCAGAAGAGCATTTCTCAATGCACAACCTGTCGAATCTTGAAATGGATGGGTCATAGCAACAGAAGATGACAAACATAAACTCAGTGGCTACTTTATTAGGTACAAGTGGTACTGAATAAAGTGGCCATTAAATGTAGAGTTGAAAATCTATAACCCAAAGCTCAGAAGTGCAAACTGCATTCTCAGTTAAACTGATGCAGGATATTTTTGTGAGAACAGTAAGAATTTATCCACTGAGTTCAGCCAATAAATGTGATTTACAGCAACACAGCAGCAGGGATTGTGTTGGAGTCATTGGTGTACCCACCAGCTCTGGAGTGTGGGTTAGTTGGCTTTGGAAATCAGCCAATAACATGAACAAGGGCCCCTCATTTATCCTGTGAAGTCAGATTCAATAAGTGCACAGGATTATTAACCGAAATCATGGGAACCCAGTGCCCCTCCATTCATGAACAAAGAGTCCCCTCTTTCTCTCAGCCAAAGTAAATAAATGCATGAAGAAGCAAATTCCCTATTCTGTCATTGATCAGCTTGCAGTAACTTTGTCCACTGTATACTAAAGAGCAGTGACTATGGAAATGGCTACTGAATGAACAGTGATATCAAGGACTTCTTCAAGAGATGGTGCTTCAAGACGCCAGCATTTATCAATAAGAACTTTCATCATCTAGAACACACACTCTTCTCAATATTACCATCGGGGAGGAAGTACAGGATCCTCAATTCACGACTCGACAACTCACATTCTGAATATCATTTATTACTATTTGTTTTTCTTTTTGTATTTGCACAATATGTTGTTTTTTGAACATTGGTTATCCATCTTTGTGTATAGATTTTCCTTGATTCTCTTGTGTTTCTTTGTATCTACTGTGAATATGCCCACAAGAAAACGAATCTCTGGGTAGTATATGATGACATATACATAGTTTGATAATATATTGACTTTGAACTTTGAATACCTGCACTCAAAAGTAGATTTTTCCCCTCTACCATCAGATTTCTGAACATTACCATAACATTTCTTTTTTGTACTATTTACTTATTTTTGTAATTTATATTAAATTTATATTTCTCTATTGTACTGCTACCACAAAATACATGTAACTCTCAGGTTCTGTGGGCTGCATAAGTCTAGGGAAGACAATCTTTGGCCCCGCCAAATGGGTGAGATTGAGGTGTAAGCTCACCCGAAACCCCGTTTGTGTAATTTGTTACCCTGTTACAAATCAGTACCACAAAATAACAGACAGTACACCACATATGATTAAACGATTTAGCTTTATAATTCTTAAATTGACCAAAGGGTTAGTAAAGAAAAAGCAAAAAAAAAGAAAAGGGCCCATTTTAATGAAACAGTCTAACGTGCACAAGTTGGAGCTCATGGTTTCCCCTTTACCAATCCTCCATTGATTTCCCAGGGCTTTGTCAAGTCCTGGCCCCACTCCAGGTCCACTCCTACGACCTCTCCTATCCGGCGTGTTCTCTCTTCATCTCCCGCCAAACAAAAGACCCAGATCACCCCGCTGTCAGGCGCACAGCACGAAAACACACTCCCTTCATTGGATGGCTCACATTCCAAGGCACCCGTTATCCCTAGCCGTAAGCCAAACACTGCTTCTACAGAGAGCCCATTATGTTAGCAGTGAAACCTTTTCCAGGGTGTTACTCACTAAGTTCATGTTATATAAATCAGTGATAATTAACCTGATTCTGATTCTGGTACAGTTATGGGGACTCTGAATATGACATAGTGTATCCAATAATTTATTGGTTCTACTTTACCATACCAGATACGTTGAGAGAGTGCGAAGGTGCATTGCCATTTTTGACCCCCTTGGAACTTGTGCTCCAGCTGTGTAATTGGGGGAGGTTGTTGCTGTCTGGTCCATGTAAGTCACAGCCAAGCCGCAGTCAGGAATCAAGTTTCAAGATTCATGGTGCAGGGTTACTTAACGTCATTTCCAGTACACAAGTGTAACGGAGAACAAAATAATTGTTATTCTGGATCCAAATGCAGCACAACAGAACACAATAATAATAAAAAAAACAATAAATATATATACAGATGATATGTACACAGATAGATTATATGTCCATAAAGAGATGCCAGGAACAGGGGTGTTTGTACGTAAGGTGACTCTGACAGGAAATGATAAAATTCTGGTGGTTGGGGGGTGTGGAGGGGTGTGTTAGTGGGTGGAGGTATTGATCAGCCTTACTGTTTAATAACTGCTTGTGAGAACGATGGTCCAGACGTAGATGCTTCGTAGCGTCCTCCCTGATGGGAGTGGGCCACCAGTCCACGAGCAGGGTGCATGGGATCCTTTACGATGTTGCTGGCCATTTTCCACCATGTTTATGTATATATGTCCTTGATGGTGGGTAAGGCTGGTCTGGTGATGCACTGGGCAGTTTTGACTATCCATCGTAGACCCTTCTTGTCCACTGCAGTGCATTTTCCATACCATGCAGTGATGCAGCTTGATTGGATGCATTCGGCTGCATGAATGATGTGAGTACAGATGTGCACAGAATGTCACGAGACAAAAGAAAGCAAGAGCTACACCCTCTCCAAGTCTGCACAACTTTCACTAGTACAGTGGAAAACTTCCTTTCACATTCCACCCATACAGATCGTTTCATCACATCAGTGCGTACAATGCAGTGGTTCAGCAAGCAAACTGCTGCCTCAGTATCCTAGTGAGACAAGGTCAATCGAGAGAGAGAGCGAGAGAGAGATTGAACGTCTTTACTGAGGATTAGAACATAAAACATAGAAAATCTGCGGCATATTACAGGCCCTTCAGACCACAATGTTATGCTGACCATGTAACCTACTCTAAAAGCTGCCTAGAATTTCCCTACCGCATAGTCCTCTATTTTTCTAAGCTCTACGTACTTATCTAAGAGTCTCATAAAAGACCCTATTGTATCCGCTTCCATCTCCATCGCCGGCAGTGCATTCCACACACCCATCACTCCGTGTGTGAAAAACTTACCCCTGACATCCTCCTCCGTACCTACTTCCAAGCACCTTAAAAGCCTCATGTTAGCCATCTCAGCCCTGGGAAAAAACCTCTGGCTAACCACACGATCAACGCCTCACATCATCTTGTGCACCTCTGTCAGGTCACCTCTCATCCTCCGCTGCTCCAAGAAGAAAAGACCAAGTTCACTCAGCCTATCCTCATAAGGCATGCTTCCCAATCCAGATTGCCAGCAATCTTTTCACTGCAGCCCTACTGCTGAATTTGGAAAAGTTTCCAATCAAAGTCACGAGGGAAAAAAGGAACACAATGAGGAAAACCTCCACCAACTCTATTTGATGTTTCCCATTTATTTAAGCTGAATTTAGAGATAGAGCAGGGTACCAGGCCTTTCCGGCCCAACGAGCCTGTACCGCCCAGTTACACCCATGTGACCAATTAACCGACAACCCACACGTCTATGTAAACATGAAATCAAGGAAAAATGAAGCTAATCACGCTGGCAGTCTCAAAAGCAGGTGTCAAATTTGAAAATAAAATAAACTCTAACTATACTCAGTGAGTGTCAGATTAATCTTATGAGTACAGACAGCAGAACAGAAATGGGCAGGGAAACATAAACTTCCTCCTCACACCATCATCCATTTGGATGTTTGTTCAGGTGCTTTGCATTGGGTTCATGTGACCCATATTTAAAGGCTACATTCATCTTTCTGTTCGGTTGTTTTGCTTTTTAGTGTCGGATAACACGACATCTTGTTGAAGGTCTGATTTAAGATTGAAGCACGAATGAGACATTGACAAAATGGGCTGTTTTTTATAAGCATTGAAACTGAAACATAACACGTCTGAAAATCAGAAGTAGTCCCAGTTGAGTTAGATTAAAAGTGCTTTCCAAGGTAGTTGGTAAAGAAAACTGGAGGGCTATGTGGGAGAGAAGGGTGAGATTGGTCCTGGAGTAGAATAAAAGTCAGTACAACATTGTGGGCCCAAGGGCCTGTACTACGCTGCACTGTTCTATGTTCTGGTTCCTGGGCTGTACTTCAACCCCTGCTTTATCGTCACATCTGTTGAAGCAAAAAGATGTTCAACATTTTCAGCCAAGGCCCTACATCAGGACTTGATCTAAAATGTCGACCATTCCTTTGCAACCACAGCTGCTGTCTGACCCACTGAGTTCTTCCAGCAGTTTGTCTGTAGCTTCAGATTGCAACACCTGCAGTCTCTTAGAGCCATAGTCACAGAATTCTACAGCACAGAAACAGACCCTTCAGCCCATTTAGTTCATGCTGACCTGATTTTCTGCCCAGTCCCATCTACTTTCACTCAGACAATATCCCTCCAAACCCCTCTCATCTGTGTACCTATCCAAACTTCTCTTAAACATTGCAATTGAACCCGTATTCATTGCTTCTACTGGCATCTCATTCCACACTCGCACCATCCTCTGAGAGACGAGTTTTTCCTCTTGTAACCCCTGCTTCATTGTAATTGTGTACCAGGTGAAGCCCGCCAAATTCATGCGTCACTGTGTGAGTACTGGGCTGGCAACGGTAGAACCAAAATGGTAAATTATTGTTTATTATTGTCACAAGTTCAGTGAAAAAATAAAATCCAGTGACAAATTTCGTTACAACAGTGCACTGAAGTACTGCAAGGGAAAATGATAGCAATGCAGAATAAAGTGTTACAGTTACAGAGAAAGAGCAGTCAAACTAGATAATATGGTGCAAGGCCAAAATAAGACATGTGAGGTCCAGAGTGATGCTCCTCCGAAGGTGAGTACGTGCACGTCTTTTGTTTCTAGCACACAGAGGGATTTAAACTGCACACTAAAGGTTGTCACCCTCTACCTTGTTGGCATGTTAAGTATATTTCACAATCATACACAACCACATTTCTTTTTCCGTTTTCTGATGTGGATGGTGTTGACAATGTGGAGTTCGCAACGATTTGTCTGCAGATGATAGAATTGGCTTACTTATACTGTTTTATTGAAGAAATTATTGATTCACTACGTCGAATTCCAAAGAACCAAAGTACGTGAAGTGCAAAAGAACTGCTAGTTCATTTGAAGCAGAATGGCTTATTATCCTTTGAATAGCTTCAGGTTTACTTCCACTTAAAAATTCAGTGCGCATATGTTGTCACTAGACAAAAGAATTGCAGAGCACAAGGTTTTTGCACTCACTGTTCATTACAAATTTGAGGAACATTGGTCAGGAGCTCATCTTATCATATTAGGGGACCATTCAACAGACAAATACCAGCAGGAGGGAAGCTGTGCTTGGGCCTGGTGGTACATGCTTTCTGTCCGAGGGGAAGAGGGGAGAATACCCAGGGTGGGTGAGACAGTGAGAAGCGTAGTCCTTGGAGGGACGGCTGGTCTCTGTGATGGGCTGAGCTGTGTCCATATTCTCCACACTTTCTTACCTATTACTTAATTAGTGAGACAGCACAGAATAGGCATTCCCAGGCCTTTGAGCCACACAGACTCTGCAACCTCTGATCCAACCCTAGAGTAATCACAGGACAAGTTACAATGACCAATTGATCTTCCATCTGGTATATCTTTAGACTGTGGTAGGTGACTGGAGCACTCGGAGAAAACCCACATATTCCAAGGGGAGGACATACAGATTCCTTACAGCTAACATTGGAACTGATCTCCAAACTCCGACGCCCCCAAGCTGTAATAGCGTCACACTAACCACACTGCTAATCCTGGACAGAGCAGTTGCCATGGAAAGCCTTGATGCATTCATATAGGATGCTTTCCAGGGTTCTTTGAGAAAATTTTGTGCTGGTCGAAAGGGACATGCCAAATTTCTATAGCTTCCTGAGGAATTGGAGATGCTGGTGAGCTGCGGAACGACTCGAGGGTTTGTCTGCTTTCTCAGCCAGCCAGATATAAGATCTCATGGAATTAATTCAGAAGAGTAGAGAAGCTCTGTCTAAATTCCTTCAATCAATATTGCTATAAAAGCTGATTATTAGCTATTGCCACATTGCTGGCTGTACAAGCTTACTGCATATAGGATGACTGCTAGCTTCTTGACAGCTGGATAGGTTTTAAAACTACTTAATTGTCTATAATGTGCTATCAAGATGCCCACAGTTCAAAGTAAATTTAATTTTCCACTTATATACTGTATATGTTACCTTATACTACCTTGAGATTTATTTTCTTGTAGGCATTTACAGGGGAAAAAGAAGTACAATAGAACATTTATGAAATAAAACTATACCTATAAAGACTTATTACCAACCAATGTACAAAAGAATAATTTGAGAACATGAGTTATAAAGAGTCTTTGAGAGTGAGTCTATAATTTATAGAATCAGTTCAGATTAGTGGTGAATGCTGGTTCAAAGTTCAAAGCTCAAAGTAAGTTTATTATCAAAATGCATATATGTGATTTTCTTGTAGGCAATCATAGGAAATTCAAGAAAGATAATAGAATCAATGAAAGCCTAATGGTTGCAGTGACCTGGTGATGTGGGACCTAAGGCTCCTGTACCACCTTCCTGTTGGAAGTAGCGAGGAAAGAGCATGAACCAGATGGTAGAGGTCCTTGATGATGGATTCTACTTTCTTGTGGCAGAGCCCTGTGAGTAAAGGACATTCTCCCTAACTCCTTCCTAAAAGGCTGATCTCTTAATATTCAAAAATTCAAAGTGCATTTATTATCAAAGAGTGTATAAATTATACAACCTTGAGATTTGTCTGCTTACAGGCAGTCACAAAGCAAGAAACCCAAAAGTACCCAATTAAAAAAAAGACCAACCCCCAGTGCCCCAGAGAAAAAGAAAAAACACAAAACAATTATGCAGACAATAGAAGGAGCAACAACAACAGCATACTGAACCAAATTAAATCCTTAGACTCAAATCCCGGGAGTAGGCCCAAAGCCTTGGTACTCAGTTCATCACATTGGCGGGGCAAGTTGCTGCAAAGTTCACAGACATGCAGCACAGCAGCCAGGGGCAGTCTCACAGCCTTAGCATTGTGCAGAGAGGAGCTGCCAGACTATCTGGGTCAGTGAGTGAATTGTCCTAATCTTGCACTAGGATCTGAGCCTCGCCATGACAAATCGTTCTGGGCCTAGGTTTTGCTGCTGGAGAGGCCATTCTCAACCTGTCCAAATTGGTTTGGCAAACACGAGGAAATCTGCAGACGCTGGAAATTCAAGCAACACACATCAAAGTTACTGGTGAACACAGCAGGCCAGGCAGCATCTCTAGGAATAGGTACAGTTGACATTTCGGGCGAAGGGTCTCGGCCTGAAACATCGACTGTACATCTTCCTAGAGATGCTGCTGCGTTCACCAGCAAACTGGTTTGGCGTTTAGGGTGACACAACTTCGCCCAACTCTCGACACTCTGCCTTACCAGTCTATCTGGGCTGGCATTTAGATTGTCCAAACAGAGTATTTTACCTCTCATTAGGATCACGGACCTCGCCACAGCGAATCGCTCCAGGCCTAGAACACGCCACCCAGCTATTTGGTCCGGGCCTGGATTTCGCTGCTGTAGAAGCTGTCCTCAACTTCACCAAATCTGCTCGATGCTTAGAGTGATCCACCTCCGTGGCTGGATTAGTTGGACAGGCACCTGTACTCCTCTATGCCATCTTCTCCCCTTTGAATCATCCACTCCAGCCAGCACAGTTCCAACTCCAAGTGCATCAATTTTGCAGCATACCTGCAGGGCACATCTCTCGAGTTCGCTTTGCCCTCACTAGACACTTCATTGTTTGCGGTGATAGTTTAACACAATTTACTTTTTAAAAAAGTCAAAAAGTGTTATTAATAGGTTTCAATAGGGACATTTAATGTCAGAGAAATGTATACAATATATATCCTGAAATTCTTTTTCTTCGCAAACAGCAACGAAAACAGAGGAGTGCCCCAAAGAATGAATGACAGTTAAATTTTTGAACCCCAGAGCCCCTCCCCAGCTTCCCCCTCCCACACAGAAGCAGCAGCAAGGCAACACCCCCCACCCGCACCAGCAAAACTAGCATCGGCACCCTCCACTGAGCACTCAAGTGTGCAGCAAGCTTCAATGAAGACACAGACTTGCAGTACCCCAAAGGCTACTTGTTCACCTGGTGATTCGACATACCACAGGCTCTCTCTCTCTCTCCATAATAAGGGAAAAAAAGGCATCCCCATTTCACAGCGACAGGGGAGACATAACAAATAACTCACTGATTTTCGATGTTAAAAGTTTGTTGCGTCGCTTTTTCAGAGCTCTGCACCCAGAGAGTCGGCTCTAGGAAGGGACAGCACTCTGGACACATAACCCCGGCAGCTAACCAGCTGCTCCCGATGTTCCGTGTTCTCCCACAATACTTCAGTCAGGGGCATCGGCCTAGAATCAGCACATCTCCAGAGCCATAAAAATCTAGAACTCTGAAGGTGCACTTGCCTTCCAGACCACGCACTTGGCCGATCGTGAGGCCCTGAGAGTGGGTCTCATTCCCACAAAGAACCAAAGTCAGAGTGTAACTGCAGGTCAGGGTCTTCAAAAGCACCTTGAAAAGGGAAATAAGAGATATCAAACATAGAAATAGAGCTGTTTCCGGAGATGAAAGGAAAGGAGTTGCTGTTTAGCACCATCTTAACTTTGCTCCACCCCTACAATTTGATTAAAACATTATTAATGCTTTAATCAAATTCCTTTGCTTTTGAACTAACAGTAAGCTGTCCCATGTCTTCGGTAGCACCAATATAAGCCCATGTCTTCTGCTTCTACCTTCAGAAGAAATTAAATCTGTTAATTAGATTTAGGCTTAAGGATACGGCATGTTTAGGTTTAAGGTTTCAGGATCCCAATCAAATGAGCCATCGCCATCCAATTACACCATCTGACAAATTAACCTACTAAACTGTAGGTGTTTGAAATGTGAGAGGAAACACATACAGTCACGGGGAGAAGGATCAAAGTCCTTACAGACAGAGGTGGGAATTGAACCCAGATCATTGGCACTGTAATATCACTGTGCTCACTGTGCTGCAACCGATTCAGAACTCAAAGTTCAAAGTAAATTTATTATCAATGTACATATACGTCACCGTGTATAACCCTGAGATTCTTTCTCTTGAGGGCAATCACAGTAAATACACAAAACACAAGAGAATTAATGAAAGACCGCCCCCAACAGCTAAAGTACAAAAAAAGCCAAACAACAAACTGTGCAAATACAAAAAAGAAAGAGAAAATAATAATAATAACAATGATAAATAAATAAAATTTAAATATTGAGAACATGAGATGAAGAGCCCTTGAAAGTGAGTCCCTTGTTTGGAGGGAACTGCCCAGTTCTGAGTCAAGTGAAGTTGAATGAAGTTATCTCCTCAGGTTCAAGAGCCTGATGGTTGAGAGGTGAAAGCAACTACAACTCCTAATGAAATCAGACAAATTTCTCCAGAAATACTCACTGACTGAAGAAGTGTTGCACCTAAATTTTGCACAGAAAATCAACCTCAATTACAGGAAGGATATGATTATGCAGAGAGAGTGCAGAGGAGGTTCACCGGATATTTCCCAGATTGGGGACCTTTAGTTATGGGGAGAAGTTGTATATGTTTTCCCTGGAATAGACAATAGACAATAGACAATAGGTGCAGAAGTAGACCATTCGGCCCTTTGAGCCTGTACCGCCATTCCGAGATCATGGCTGATCATCTACTATCAATACCCGGTTCCTGCCTTGTCCCCATAACCCTTGATTCCCCTATCTATAAGATACCTATCTAGCTCCTTCTTGAAAGCATCCAGAGAATTGGCCTCCACTGCCTTCTGAGGCAGCACGTTCCACACCTCCACAACTCTCTGGGAGAAGAAGTTCCTCCTCAACTCTGTCCTAAATGACCTACCCCTTATTCTTAAACCATGCCCTCTGGTACTGGACTGTCCCAGCATCTGGAACATATTTCCTGCCTCTATCTTGTCCAATCCCTTAATAATCTTATGTGTCTCAATCAGATCCCCCCCTCAATCTCCTTAATTCCAGCGTGAAAGAGGTGAAGGAGTATTTTTTCTATCTGGAGATACAGCATGGTGACAAGCTCTCCCGGCCCAATGAATGTGCACTGCCCAATTACACTCATGTGACCACCCAGCACATCTTTGGAATGTGAGGGGAAACTGAAGTAACCGGAGGAAACTTGCTAACTCACTTGGTCAAAGGGAGAATGTACAAACTTTTAACAGAGAGTGGAGGAATCACTGGCACTGTTATAACACTACGCTAACCGCTGCAGTACTGTGTCACCCAGTTGATCACTATATACTTCGGTCGAAGGGTACAAGATTATGAAGGACAGATGGAAGACTTAGCTTCTTTTGTCCTATGTTAGGAGTATCAGAAACAAAAGGACGTAGGTTTAAGGTGCAATAAAGGGGATCCAAAGGGGGGGGGGTATTTTTTAACCTAGTAAATAGTTGATTTTTATTTATTTAAGATACAGTGTGAAGTAGGCCCTTCTGATTCTTTGAGCTGCATCGCCCCAGCACCCCCTAATTTAACCCAGCCTAATCACCTGGCAATTTACAGACATCCCACCCTGCAAAAACTCATTTCAGGGAGGTAGCACCATCAATTTGCGGGAGAATTCTGGGAGAGGTGGGATGTCTGCAATAGAGTAGCTCCTTAGCAGCTAGCCAGCTAGTTTAAATAATGTTAGCCATGCTAATGAACGAATAACACCTGTTAAGCTCACCTCAACACGTCTTTTACAGTCTTAACCCACCATGGGCAATAGAAAAGTCACTGTTGCAAACAGTGCAGCGAGCAACACTGTCATTATTTTGACCCCTATTAGGCAGGGGTACACTTTAGTGTAGTCTGGGGTGATGTACGTTTTATATTTTCTTTGGAACACTCTGCCACTCTGACTTTTTTGGAACTCTGTCGCTCTTGCTCTTGCGCGCCCTCTCTCGCTCGTGGTCGCTCTCACTCGCGCTTGCTTTCTCGCTCTTGCTCTCGCTCGCTCTCTCTTGCTCTCTCGCGCTTGCTTTCTCGCTCTCACTCTCTCTCACGCTGTCTCGCTCTCGCGCTCGCTCTCAAAAAAATCAATTTCCAGGACATCGTATATAGTTTGCAGGCATCAGGGAGCCACTATTAATTTGCGGGAGACTCCTGGAACTTCCGGGAGAGGTGGGATGTCTGAATTTACAATGGCCAGTTAACGTACTAACTGGTACATCTTTGGACCGTGGGATGAAACTGAAGCACCCAGAGAAAACCCACACATTCCACGGGGAGGAGATGCAACTCCTCACAGATGATGTCGGAATTGAACTCCTAGCTCCAACATTCCAAGCTGTAATTGTGTCACAATGCTATTGTGGTATCAATATTTGAAATAGTCTTCCAGAGGAGGTGGTGGATTAGATACAATTACTTTGTGTGAGAGACACTTAGAAAGACATAGGCAAGGCATAGAAGGGTAATAGCCTTATGTGGAGGTAATGTGATGATTATAAATGGGCAAAAGGATTAGCATGGACAATGTGGGCTGACAGAAATGGTGGGACACAATCTCTGGCTGTACAGGAGTGTTCAATTACTACAACATTCAATTTCAACCTAGCTGTTCAGCCAATTTTTGTTGTTTGGATATTACATTACAGTTGTGCTCTCTGTGGGTTATATTTACCATTCATTAAAGCAAAACATTGCGTGCCTTTGTTACTCATCAAAGATTGGCTTGATAATTACACCCAACATATTAAACATACAATAGCTATTGCTTTGTAGTTTTACATTAGAAGGAAGCATAAAGTATAAAGAATTCAAAATATTTTTAAAGACACTCCTTACAAAGGTTGGCTAAGTTTGAAATGGACAGTTGCAGTGAGAGACTAGTTAATTAATGGCCTAGTTATCAGCAGCCTGGGCCTTGGGCTGAAGACAGGATCGTACTAATTTGGAATTTAAATGCTAGTGTCAATTCTGCTACCACAAAATCTCTGCATTCTCATAAAATCCTTTCTGGTTTATGAATGTCCTTCAACAAGGGAAACCTGCCCTCTCAGATTCAGATTCATATTTACTTATTACATGCAAATTCGAAACACACAGTGAAAGACATCGCTTGCATTAACAACAATACCCTTCAGACCGTGTTGGGGGCAGCCCGCGAGTGTCACCAACAAAGCATACCCACAATGCTCAGCAGAACAACATAGAACACAACAAGTAACAAAACAGCAGCAAAACAAGCCTCACCCTCCCTTCCACCCATCTACACACACAGACAGTCCTCCAACTCCAAGGCAGGACATCAAGCGTTGACTTCTGATCATCCTTCAAGCGTCGATCTTCCATATTTACCCCAGACTAGCTGATGATGGGATACCAAACTCAAAGCTCAAACCCCAGGTCCATGGACTCACTGGCCCTCGTTCCTCCTCTTGCCACCTGCTCACATGGACGTCTAATCCTGGGACAACCCAACATCCATTAATGTCCTGTGTCACCAGTTTACATTGCTGGCCTTTGAGCATGGAGCAGAGGCCTAGACTCTGGATGTCCTTTGATGTAGAATCAGAATTTCTTTTAATTAAATAAGTAGTGCAAAAAGAGAGCCAAAACAGAAAAAAAATGACCATTCAGAAATCTGATGGTGGACGTGGAGAAGCAGTTCCTAAAATGCTGAGTGGGTGACTTCAGGCTCTGGTACCTCCTCTTTGATGGCAGCAATGAGAAGAGGGCGTGTCCTAGCTGAGGGAGGTTGTTAATGATGGATGCTGCTTTCTGAATTTGTCCTCAATGCTAGAGAGAGTAATGCCTATAATTGATACAAACACGAGGAAATCTGCAGATGCTGGAAATTGAAAGGGGGAGGGGGAGCGGGAGATCGGAAATGATAGGAGAAGACAGGAAGAGGAGGGATGGAGCTAAGCGCTGGAAAGTTGATTGGCAAAAGGGATACAAGGCTGGAGAAGGGAGAGGATCATGGGACGGGAGGCCTAGGGAGAGAGAAAGTGGGAGGTGAGCGCCAGAGGAAGATATAGTGAGAGGGACAGAGGGAGAAAAATGAGAGAGAAAGAAAGTGGGGGGGGGAATAAATAAATAAATAAGGGATGGGGAAAGAAGGGGAGGAGGGGTACTAACAGAAGTTAGAGAAATCAATGCTCATGCCATCAGGTTGGAGGCTCCCCAGATGGAATATAAGGTATTGTTCCTCCAACCTGAGTGTGGCTTTATCTTGACAGTAGAGGAGGCCGTGGATGGACATATCAGAATGGGAATGGGACGTGGAATTAAAATGTGTGGCCATTGGGAGATCCTGCTTTCTTTGCAAACAGAGCGTAGGTGTTCTGCAAAGCGGTCTCCCAGTCTGCGTCGGGTCTCGTCAATATGTAGAAGGCCACACCGGGAGCACCGGACGCAGTATATCACCCCAGCCGACTCACGGGTGCAGTGTCCCCTCACCTGCAAGGACTGTCTGGGGCCCTGAATGGTGGTGAGGGAGGAAGTGTAAGGGCATGTGTAGCACTTGTTCCGCTTACAAGGATAAGTGCCGGGAGGGAGATTGGTGGGAAGGGATGGGGGGGACAAATGGACAATATACTTGTTCTGGTTTCAGATTTTCTCCTGAACTGTGTGTTATACTTGTTCTCTGATACCAGATTTTCACCAGTATTTCAAAAATCATAATATCTTTATTGACTTGTATAACATTCCGTTTCGCTGAACACCTACACATGAACATTGACTTCTCTAACTTCCGTTAGTGCCCCTCCTCCCCTTCTTACCCCATCCGTTATTTATTTATTTATTTATTTAATCCACGATCTGCTCCCTTCTCCAGCCTTGTATCCCTTTTGCCAATCACCTGTCCAGCTCTTAGCTCCATCCCTCCTCCTCCTGTCTTCTCCTATCATTTCTGATCTCCCCCTCCCCCTCCCACTTTCAAATCTCTTACTATCTCTTCTTTCAGTTAGTCCTGACGAAGGGTCTCGACCCGAAACATCGACTGTACTTCTTCCTATAGATGCTGCCTGGCCTGCTGTGTTCCACCAGCATTTCGTGTGTGTTGCCTATAATGGAGCTGGCTTAGTTTGTAATTTTCTGCAGTTTTTTTCCAAACGTGTGTAGTGGCCTTTTCATAGCAGATGGAAATGTAAATATGCAGTTGGCGCAGAGCACCCATGTGGCCATTCCTCTCAATAATAAGTATACCATTTTGGATATCGTTGTGGGGGATGACTTTCCAGGGAAATGCCACAGAGACCAGGTTATAGCACTGAGCATGGGTCTGTGGTGCAGAAGGGAAAAAGAGTGAAGAGGGGAGTAGTAGTGACTGGGGACTCAGTACAGGGGAAAAGACAGGAGACTCTTTGGATGTGAGTGGAACACCCAAATGGCATGTTGCCTCCCAGGTGCCAGGGTCAGGGACATCTTAGATCACTTTGGAGAGGGAGGGAGAGCAGCCAGATGTCTTGGTACATATTGGTACCAATAATGTAGGAAGGAAAATCAAAGACGTCCTGAAAAGAGAATTGAGAGAGCTAGGTAGAAAGCTGAGAAGCAGGACCTCCTGGGTAATTTCTGGACTGCTGCCTGTGCCATGCATCAATGAGGGTCGAAACAGATGATTTAGCAGATTAATGTGTGGCTGAGAAGGTTCTTGGATCATTGGGATCTCTTCTGGGGGAGATATGACCTGTACAAATGCTACAGGTTGCACCTGAACCCAAGGGGAAACCAATACTCTCATGAGCAGGTTTGTTATAGTTGTTGGAGAGGGTTTAAACTACTTTGGCAGGGGATGGGAACCAGAGTGAAGCGACTCACGATCGGACGGATGGTAACAACGCAAAGTTAGCGTGCAGTCAGACTGTCAGGCTGGGCAGGCAGATGTTAGGATATAATTGCAGCCAGCAGGGTGAGTATCAGTGCATTAGGGATAACAGAATCAAAAATTGATGTGGCCATCACTGAATCATGGCTGAAGGATGATTGTAGTTGGGAGCTGAATGTCCAAGGCTGCACGTTGTATTGGAAGGATAGGAAGGTGGGCAGAGGGAGTGGTGTGGCTCTACTAGTTAAAAAAAAATGGTATCAAATCAGTAGAACGATGTGACATAGGATCAGAAAATGTTGAATCCTTTTGGGTTGAGTTAAGAAACTGCAAGGGTAAAAGGACCCTGATGGCAGTTATATACAGGCCTCCCAACAGCAGCTGGAATATGGACTACAGATTACAACAGGAAATAGAAAAGATGTGTCAAAAGTGCAATAGTCATGGTAAATTTCAACATGTAGGTCAATTGGGAAAATCAGGTTGGAAATTAATCTCAAGAGAGTGAGTTTGTTGAATGCCTACAAGATGGCTTTTTTTTAGAGTAGTTTGTCATTGAGCCTAGTAGGGGATCAGCTATACTGGATTGGGAGTTATGTAATAAACTGGAGCTGATTAAAGTGCTTACGGTAACGGAACTTGTAAGAGGTGGTGATCAAAATATGATTGAGTTCAACTTGAAATTTGATGGGGAGAAAGTATAGTCTGATGTAGCAGTATTTCAGTGGAGAAAGGGAAATTACAGTGGTATGCGAGAGGAGTTGGCCAAAGTAAATTGGAAGGAGCTGTTGGCAAGGATGACAGCAGAGCAGCAACGGTGGGTGTTTCTGGGAAAAATGAGGAAGGTGCAGGACATGTGTATCCCAAAAACAAAGAATAGCAAAATAGTACAACTGTGGCTGACAAGGGACATCAAAGCTAATGTAAAAGTAAAAGAGAGGGCATACAACAAAACAACAATTAGTGGTAAGACAGAGGATTGGGAAGCTTTTAAAAACCTACAGAGAGCAACTAAAATAATCATGAGGAGGGAAAAGATGAAATATGAAAGCAAGCTAGCAAACAATATCAAAGTGGATACAACCTCTTACCAATTCTTCCTTCAGTTAGTCCTGACGAAGGGTCTCGGCCTGAAACGTCAACTGTACCTCTTCCTAGAGATGCTGCCTGGCCTGCTGTGTTCACCAGCAACTTTGATGTGTGTTGCTCAAAGTGGATAGTAAAAGCTTTATCAGCCATGGTTGAATGGCGGAACAAACCTGATGGGCCAAATGGCTTAATTCTACTCCTATGTTTTATGGTCTTATGGTCTTATGGTGATACGTCCAATTAAAATGCTCTCCACAGCACACCTATAGAAATTTGTCATAGTCTTCGGTGACATTCCACGTCTCTCCACACTCCCAATGAAATAAGGCCACTGACGCTGTCGTCCTTCGTCACACATCAATGTAACTAGACTTTAAACATGGAGCAGAGGCCTGACCACTAACTCCTCCACATCCTTGTTCTTAAACCCAATCTGACCTCTATATGAGTCTGGCCTATATGACTCCAGATCCTTCAAGTGGTTGATTCTAACCACCCTTTAATAGAGTTATAGAGTTAGAGAGTATGCAAACAGTTCCTTCATCTGAACTAGTACGTACTCACCAAGATGGCCATCCAAGCCAATGCCATTTGCTAGTGTTTGGCCCATAACCTTCTAAACTTTTCCAATCCATGGACCTGTCCTACTGTTCTTTCAAAGTTGTTATTGTACCTGCCTCAACTTCTTCCTCTGACTGCTTCGTGATAAAAGCATTTTCAACTTATATTGGGAAAACAACAATAACTAAGGAAGTAGTAGGTTCAATCAAGGATAAAGGAGAAAATTTGTGCTTAGAGTTAGAGCAAGTGGCTGAGGTACTAAATGAGTACATCTTGTCAGTATTTACCAAGGGGAAGGATGTGGAGGGTAGGGTTGGCTGAGTGTGGCTTACTAAATGCTGGGACATTTTGAGATTAAGCAAGAACTAGTGTTGGATCCTCTGAAATGCATTAAGGTGGATAAGTCTCCAGGGCCGGATGGCATACATCCTAGATTACTGGAAGCAGCAAATAAGGAGATTTTAAAACGCAAACAACAGGAATTCTGCAGATGCTGGAAATTCAAGCAACACACATAAAAGTTGCTGGTGAACGCAGCAGGCCAGGCAGCATCTCTAGGAAGAGGTGCAGACGACGTTTCAGGCCGAGACCCTTCATCAGGAAGTCTCGGCCTGAAACGTCGACTGCATCTCTTCCTAGAAATAAGGAGATTGCTGGGACTTTGCCCTCACTAGCAACAGGTGAGGTCCCAGAGGACTGGAGAGTAACAAATATTGTGCCTTTGTTCAGGAAAGGAAATTGGGAGAATCCAAGTACTTATAGGCCAGTAGGCCTCAAATAATTGGTAGGAAAGCTATTGCAGAGGATATTGAGGGACTGGATGCATGTACATTTGGAAAGGCACGGCCTACTTAGGAACAGTCAGCGCGGTTTCATGCAGGGCAGATCATGCCTTACAAACTTGATTAATATTTTTGAAGAAGTAACAAGAGCAGAAACTGCTGGAAAATCCAGCAGGTTTGGTAACATCCATAGAAACAGTCAGATTTGATGAAGGTTACAGATTAAAAAAAGGTTGAGATGACTTGTCGAGGTTTCTCAGTATTTTCTATTTTTGCTTCTATTCTCACTGTTGCTCTCATCAAAATTACGGTGGAGTTAAAAAGGGGCTGACTTTTAGAAGAGCCTTCCAGACATTTCCAGTCCAAACTTTAATAGACAAATTGATACCATTAAAAAGCCACATTGATTTGAGCCTGCAGACATGAGAGTGTTGTCCAGGTAACAAACAAAACAAAGGTCTGTAGTCAAAATTGAAACTTTCTTCCTTCAGAGGTTTCCTCAACGATCTGTTTCACAGATGGTTCTTGAGTGACTGGTTATGTTAATCTGAAAGCTGAAGTAAGATGCACATTACAGCACAGTACAGGTCTTACGGCACACAGTGTTGAATTGACCTTTTAACCTGTTCTAAAATCAATCTAAACTTTCCCTTCCACATAGCCCTCCTTTTTTCTTCCATCCATGTACAATCTAAGAATTTCTTAAAAGCCCCTAATGTATCTGCCTCTACCACTATCCCTGGCAGTGCGTTCCACACACTTACCACTCTCTGTGTATAAAACCTACCTCTGACATGCCCCGTATACTTTCCTCTAATCACTTTATTTTGTGCTCTCCTGTGTCAGCCATTGCCACCCTGCGAGAAAAGAGCTGGCTGTTCACTCTATCTGTGCCTCTACTCATCTTATACACCTTTATCAAGTTGCCCCTCGTCCTTCACTCATCTGGGTCCGCAGAGTTCATTGGAGTTCTTAGTTCAGAGCCTCTACTTCAATGAGCTCATCCACTTCAGGCTAATTTTTTCCCATGCAGCCATTAGTTTAATTTGCCAGTTTCCAAGTGACTTCTTTCAGCCACCGCCACCCACACAGCTTCCCCTTCACCTTGTTTCACCTATCACCTTGCAGCCCTGCTCCTACCCCTCCAGCTTCTTCCTCCACCTTTCCAGTCCTGGTGAAGGTTATTGGCCTGAAACATTAACTCTTCATTCCTTTCCATAAAAAGAAATTAAAACCTTTCCTTTGCCTGACCTGCTGAGTTCCTCCAGAATTTTGTGTATGTTATCCAGCCACTTTTAACTCTTGTTAAGGTTAAACTGAACACTTTTGCCTTGACTGCATGATAAAAGGTCTTTCAGAAAAGAATTGGAGACGATTAAGAAAACCTTGCATGAATTTATCATGTTAAGGTTAAGTTATTCAAGCCGGTAAAATAGCTAATCTGGTTGGTTAAATAACAAAATGAGGACACGCCAGCATAACCTGTTGTTTGCAAAATGTTTTGGATCATTGCCAGGAAACGTGACAAAGCATCAGATGACAGAGTCACAAGAGGCTGCAGATGCTGGAATCCGTAGCACAAAGTGCTCGGAGAACTGAAGGGGTCAGGCAGCATCTGCTGTGCTCTGTTTATTTATCTATGGTAACGTGTAGTCATTTGTTATGCTTGTACTATACTGCCACCACAAAGCAACAAGTTTCACAACTTTGGTTAGCGACAATAAACCTAATTCTGATTCTGGTGCAAAGGGAGAGCTGATGTTTCAGGTAGCGGAATGCTATCACAGCTTGGGGCATCGGAGTTTGGAGTTCAATTCTGACATCATCTGTAAGGACTCTGTATGTCCTCCCCGTGTAATGCGTGGGTTTCCTCCAGGTGGTCCGGTTTCCTCCTACTGTCCGAAGACATATGGCTTAGCAGGTTAATTGGTCATTGTCCTGTGATTAGGATAGGGTGGCTGGGCGGTGTGGCTCAGAGAGCCAGAGATGCCTATTCAATGCTGTATCTCAATCAATAATAAAAAATACACGGTGTATCAGGACAACATTAGTGAAATTCCTGAGGGAGGGAGGGTCTTGGCCTGAAATGTCAACCTCCCTCTTCACATAAACTGTCTGATACACTGAGTTCCTGCACCAGTTGGTTTACTTTTTTGCTTCTAGACACTAGACACTAGAATACTACAGCACAGTACAGGCCCTTCGGCCTCGATGTTGTGCCAACCCATATATTCCTCAAAAAAAACGTACTAAACCCACACTACCCATAACCCTCTATTTTTCTTTCATCCATGTGCCCGTCCAAGAGGCTCTTAAATACCCCTAATGTTTTAGCCTCCACCACCATCCCTGGTAAGTCATTCCAGGCACCCACAACCCTCTGCAATGTCTCCCCTAAACTTCCCTCCCTTAACTTTGTACATATGCCCTCTGGTGTTTGCTATTCGTGCCCTGGGAAACAGGTACTGGCTATCCACCCTATCTAGGCCACTCATAATCCTGTCGAACTCTATCAGGGCCCTTCTCATCCTTCTACGCTCCAAAGAAGAAAAACCCAGCTCTGCTAACCTTGCCTCATAAGACTTGTTTTCCAGTCCAGGCAACATCCTGGTAAATCTCCTCTTCACCCTCCCCATAGCTTCCACATCCTTCCTATAATGAGGTGACCAGAACTGAACACAATACTCTAAGTGTGGCCTCAACAGAGATTTATAGAGTTGCAACATGACCTCTTTACTCTTGAACTCAATACCCCTATTAACGAAGCCTAGCATCCCATACATCTTCTTAACTATCCTATTAACCTGTGCAGCGACCTTGAGGGATGTATGGATTTGAACCCTAAGGTACCCTCTGTTCATCCACACTCTTAAGTAACCAACCATTAACCCTGCACTCAGCCTTCTGGTTTGTCCTTCCAAAATGCATCACCTCATACTTATCTAGAATGAACTCCATCTGCCACTTTTCTGCCAAACTCTGCATCCTGTCTATACCCTCTTGTAACCTTCGACAACCTACAGCTCCATCTACAACTCCTCCAACCTTCATGTCATCTGCAAACTTACTTACCCATCCTTCCGCCTCTTCATCCAGGTCATTTATAAAAATCACAAAGAGCAGGGGTCCTAGGACAGATCCTTGCAGCACTCCACTAGTCACCGACCTCCAGGCAGAATACATTCCTTCCACTACTACCCTCTGCTTTCTTCCTTTAAGCCAATTTTTTATCCAAACAGCCAAGGTTCCACTGAACCCATGCCTCATGACTTTCTGGATGAGTCTCTCATGGGGGACCTTGTCGAATGCCTTGCTAAAATCAATGTAGACCACATCTACCACCCCACCCTCATCAATTTCTTTTGTTACATCTTCAAAAAACTCAATTAGGCTCATGAAGCACGCTCTTCCCTTCACAAAGCCATGTTGACTATCCTTGAGTAGACTGTACTTCTCCAAGTGCTCGTAGATCCTATTCTTAAGAATCCTTTCCAATAGTTTGCAGACCACCGACGTAAGACTCACCGGTCTATAGTTCCCAGGATTCTCCCTATTACCTTTTTTAAACAAGGGAACTACATTTGCCATTCTCCAATCCTCCGGCACCTCCCCTGCAGCCAAAGAGGATTCAAAGATCATAGCTACTGCTCCAGTGATCTCTTCTCCCACTTCCCACAGCAACCTGGGGTATATCACGTCCGGCCCTGGGGACTTATCAATCTTGATGTTTTTAAGAAGATGCAACATTTCTTCCTTAATCTCCACATTGTTCAGCACGCAGGCCTGTTCTATTTTGACCTCACCCTGATATTATCATATTATGCCTACTTAATAATCTGTCAATTTCAATCTTTTGTCCTACTCTACCCAACAGTTTTACATCATCTGTCTGTCTCTGAAATTCCCTCCCTCCATGAGTATATCATTTGGGTTAATAGTTGTTAATGTATGCCGCTAAAATACAAAGGTCAAGGAATGGGTGGGAACATCCTCAGAGCTGTTTCTCAGGGTTCCACAAGGGAAGTACATTTAAAAAAGAAATTGAGTTGTCTGCTAACAATACAGGCTTCTCTGCACAGTGAAACCACATGCAGATTTGATGGCAGCTTCACTGTACAGCCTATGTGGCTGCACTCTTGTCTGCTTAGCATGATCTAGGGACAGGCTTTTGTTCGAACAGCACAATATGCAGAGTGCACAAAGAACATAGAACAGTACAGCACAGTAAGGTCCTCCAGCCCACGATGTTGGGCCAACCTTTTAACCTTCTTTAAGAGCGATCAAACCCTTCCCTCCTCCATAGCCCTCCATTTTTCTATCATCTGTTTGCCTATCTAAGAGTTTCCTCAATGACCTTATTGCATCTGCCTCTGCCATTTTGGAGATATGCCCTCGTAAAAGGGCTTTTGAGAAGGAATCCAGGTTTGTCCTCTCTATCACGCCCACCAGTATAACCTCGAATTTCTTTAATACTCTTGTTCAATTTCTTATTGAACTTTTCTATTTTCTAATGAAATTCAATAAACTCTTTTCTGTCTCTGTGTATCAACACTGAATTCAACAATTTCAGATCATTATGGCTTTCGACAGCTAGGAATATTCTGCTATAAATCTTACACATTATGACACAACCTGTCACTTGGTTCTTCCTTTCCTCCATTACCACCCACTTCCATATTCATTGTTCTCTGTCATTTTATCTGCCTACCCTTCTACATTATCAATTGGTTATTGACTCAGTATTGTCACATGTACAGAGATACAGTGAAAAGCTTTTGTTTGCATGCCATCCAGACAGATCAATCTAGACATAAATCCGTCAAGGTAGTACAAAGGAGGGAGGGGGGAGAATTGAGATTATTGTGTTACAGTTACAACTAACGTGTAGAACCCAGAGGCAAATAAAGAGCAAGGATCCTGAACCATGGTTCCAATGCTGTTACAGCTCTGGGCATCAGAGTTTGAAATTGAATACTGGTGTCCTCTGTAAGGAACCTTCTTCTTCTTCTTTCTTTTAGAAACATTGAAACCTAGAAAACCTACAGAACAATACAGGCCTTCCAGCTCACAAAACTGTGCGAAAGATGTCCTTACCTAAGAAATTGCCTAAGGTTACCCATAAGCCCTCTGTTTTTCTGAGCTCCATGTACCTGTCCAGGAGTCTCTTAAAAGACCCTATTGTATCCACCTCCACCACCGTCACTGGCAGCCCATTCCATGCACTCACCACTCTCTGCGTAAAAAAAAAACTTACCCCTGACATCTCCCCTGTAACTACTTCCAAGCACCTTAAAACCATGTCCTCTCATGCTAGCCACTTTAGCCCTAGGAAAAACCTCTGACTATCCACACCATCAATGCCTCTCATCGTCTTATACACTTCTATCGAGTCACCTCTCATCATCTGTCACTCCAAGGAAAAAAGACCGAGTTCACTCAACCTATTCTCATAAAACATGCTCCCCAATCCAGGCAACATCCTTGTAAATCTCCTCTGCATCCTTTCTATGGTTTCCACATCCTTCCTATAGTGAGGCGACCAGAACTGAGCATAGTACTCCAAGTGGGGTCCGACCAGGGTCCTATATAGCTGCAACAGTACCTCTCGGCTCCAAAACTTAATCCCATGATTGATGAAGGCCAGTGCACCATATGCTTTCCTAACCACAGAGTCAACCTGCATACAGAGTTTGCAGAGAGACTTGGATAGATTGGGACAATGGGCAAAGAAGTGGCAAATGAAATACAATGTTGGAAGGTGTATGGTTATGCACTTTGGCAGAAGAAATGAACAGGCAGACTATTATTTAAATGGGGAGAAAATTCAAAGTTCTGAGATGCAATGGGGCTTGGGAGTCCTCATGCAGGATACCCTTAAGGTTAACCTCCAGGTTGAGTCTGGGGTGAAGAAGGCGAATGCAATGTTGGCATTCATTTCTAGAGGAATAGAGTATAGGAGCAGGGATGTGATGTTGAGGCTGTATAAGGCGCTGGTGAGACCTCACTTGGAGTACTGTGGACAGTTTTGGACTCCTTATTTAAGAAAGGATGTGCTGACGTTGGAGAGGGTTCAGAGAAGATTCACTAGAATGATTCTGGGAATGATTGGGTTAACATATGAGAAACGTTTGTCTGCTCTTGGATTGTATTCCTTGGAGTTTAGAAGAATGAGGGGGGACCTCATAGAAACATTTCGAGTGTTGAAAGGCATGAACAGAGTTTGATGTGGCAAAATTGTTTCCCATGGTGGGGAAGTCTAGTACGAGGGGGCATGACTTAAGGATTGAAGGGTGCCCGTTCAGAACAGAGACGTGAAGAAATTTTTTTAGCCTGAGGATGGTGAATCTGTGGAATTTGTTGCCACGGGTGGCAGTGGAGGCCAAGTCATTGGGTGTATTTAAGGCAGAGATTGATAGGTATCTGAGTAGCCAGGGCATCATGGGTTATGGTGAGAAGGCGGGGGAGTGGGACTAAGTGGGAGAATGAATGAGCTCATGATAAAATGGTGGAGCAGACTCGATGGGCCGAATGGCCGACTTCTGCTCCTTTCTCTTATGGTCTTATGGGCTCGGACCCCAAGATCCCTCTGGTTCTTTACATGGCCAAGAGTCTTACCATTAATACTATATTCTGCCATCATATTTGACCTACCAAAATGAACCACCTCACACTTATCTGGGTTGAACTCCATCTGCCACTTCTTAGCCCAGTTTTGCATCCTATCAATGTCCCACTGTAGCCTTTGACAGCCCTCCACACTATCCACACCTCCCACCTTTCTGCCATTAGCAAATCTACTAACTCATCCCTCCACTTCTTCATCCAGGTCATTTATAAAAATCACAAAGAGTAGGGGTCCCAGAACAGATCACTGAGGCATACCACTGGTGACCGACCTCCATGCAGAATATGACCTGTCTACAACCACTCTTTGTCTTCTGTGGGTAAGCCTGTTCTGGATCCACAAAGCAAAGTCCCCTTGGATCCCATGTCTCCTTACTTTCTCAATGTCTTGCAAGGGGTATCTTGTCAAATGCTTTGTTGAAATCCAAATACACTACATCTACTGCTCTACTTTCATCAATGTGTTTAGTCAAATCCTCAAAAAATTCAGTCAGACTCTTAAGACATGACCTGCCTTTGACAGTCATGCTGACTATTCCTAATCATATTATGCCACTCCAAATGTTCATAAATCCTGCCTCCCAGGATCTTCTCCATCAACTTACAAACCACTGAAGTAAGACTCACTGGTCTATAATTTCATGCGCTATCTCTACTCCCTTTCTTGAATAATGAAACAAAATCTGCAACCCCCCAATCCTCCAGAACCTCTCCTGTCTTCCCCATTGATGATGCAAAAATCATTGCCAGAGGCTCAGCAATCTCCTCCCTCACCTTCCACAGTAGCCTGGGGTACATCTCCTCCAGTCCCAGTGACTTATCCGACTTGATGCTTTCCAAAATCTCCAGCGCATCCTCTTTCTTAATATCTACATACTCAAGCTTTTCAATCCACTGTAAATCATTCCTACAATCGCCAAGATCCTATGCTCCAGCAGGGGTGATGGGTTTAAGTAAGTTTCGGACAGAGAACCCTTCGAAACATCAATTCCCCTGCACTTAGTATGTGTTACTCTGGATTTCCAGAATCCGCAGAATCTCTTGTTTTTGGGACATGTATTCTTTTATGTCTTTAAAGTCAATGACCAACTTTTTTGTATACTGATATTCATGGAGAAGTTACTGACTTGATACTCTGCCACTTTGCACTGTATTTAATATATCAGTAATATTTGAGTAACATTGGAAATATATTGTTTGATTAAGCATGCTTTCTTGCTACATAATTCATTATGGGTTATATGTAAAAGTATGTGAGTGGCACACGTCATAACACCACCATGTCCTATGCGCACGCCTTACTGAAGTAAAAACTAAACATACTTGAGTTATCCCTGGATTTCCCATGCTTTTTGTTTGATTAGTTGTTGGAGTTTCAAAATATAAAAATGGTAATGAGTAAGTTTTAAAATGAACCTGAGATGACTAACTATCTGTTGAAGCACAGTACATTCTTCTTCAAAGGGGAGAAAGAGACATTCTAATTAAAAAAAAACAAGTATATGTTTCATTGGAAACAGACAAAGTTGGTCGAGTTTAAAAGCAGACAGAAAATCGACAAAATTTACAGGTTCATAAACTGTGTGCACCCAAGGATAATAATCATAAATTTAAAAAAATGCAGCAGTAGCTGGCTACTTTGGAAAGATAGATGCATTTGATTTCACAAAAGATAACTGGCTGGTGTATGCTGAATGAATGGATCAGTATTTTGAAGCAAATGAAATAGCCAATGAGAAATGAGTGCCAGTTGTGCTGAGTGCAATTGGTGGAAGAGCATACAGTTTTCTTAGAAGTTTGACTGCTCCAACCAAACCAGCCGAAGAAAGCTTTGCTGATATCATGAACATAATGCAAGAACATTTAGAACTAAAACAATTGTTTATTGGACAACATTTTAAGTTTATAAGTGGAATCAAGCAGAAGGGTAGTCCATTTCAGTTTATGTGGCAGAATTGAAATATTGTCTGAGCACTTATGGGCTTAATAATGCACTGAGATAATTTAGTTAGTGGAATCTTACAAGAAAGCATTTAAGAATTGTCATGGTCCGGATTGGGGTCCCTTTAAATTTACCTTGTTTATGTTACTATCCAAACCGTCGATTCCCTGTTTTCCCGTGTCCCTTGACTTTGGTGATTAGAGGCAATTAACGCTTGGCTGAACCGGTAGTTTATAGTCTCCGACTGTCAGCCGTTCAGCGCGGGAGCATCTACAAAGTCATCCAAGGAATGGTGTGCCAATGTCATCTAACCGGAGCAAGCCTAGTCTCTGCTGAAGCAAGTGCCGGTAACTCGCCTCTCCTCACCGGAGCAACCCTGTCCAGTTACTTCACCAAAGTGAGCCTGCAAAGTTTCCTCACCGAGGTGGGTCTATCAGTTAACCCACCGGAGGGAATCAAGAACCGCTGTCCACTGTTCCCGGGCCGAGTCGAGAGCTCGCCATTACCCGGAGGCTCCAAGTCAAGTCCTGGCCCTGGTGGTATTCAAGTTCCAAGTCAAGTCCTGGCTCTGGCGGCATTCTAGCACTAAGTCAAGTCCTGGTCCTGGCGGCACTCAAGCACCAAGTCAAGTCCTGTCCCTGGCAGCTTCCCAGTTCTGAGTCAAGTCCTGGCCCTGGCGGTCTGTGATTCCTGTCCTACCCCCTTGTCTGAATCCCTTCTCTGTCCCTCTTGCCTCTAGCCCTCGTCTGCAGCCCCCTCCTGTACTTCGGTCTAGTTCCATCACTGGAGCTAGATAAGTACTGTCTGGTGTTCATTCGTGCTGGTCTTGTCTTGTCTTGTCCTCGCCTCTGTGGGGTAAGTCAGGCTGTCATGCTGTTGCTCTGCGGGGGGTCATGACTTGTCGTGTCTTGTCGTCGCCTCCATGGGGTAGGTCAGGCCATCTTGCCGTTGCCCTGCAGGGGGTCATGTTCTGTCTTGTCTTGTCCTCACCTCCGTGGGGTAAGTCAGCCTGTCTTGCTGTTGCCCCGTGGAGGGTCATGAGTCCCGGCCTTATGTCCTGTATCCAAGGAGGGGTCCTGTCTCTCTGTTCTGTGTGCGAGTCCCGGCCCTTTGTCCTGTACCCAAGGAGGGGTCCCGGCTTTGTGTTCTGTGTATGTGTCCATGGTTCCATGTACCTGCTATCCAAAGACTGAAGCTCTGTGTTCCCATGTTCCTCCTCTCCCTAGCCCATGTCATGTCCATGCCTGGTTCTGGGGTCCGAGCCCAAGGCTAGACCCAGGTACTGGGTCCTTGCCCAGTCTCTGGCTCGGAGTCCAGACCCTAGCCTCTTCATGTCTCCTCTAGTTCTGGGAGCCAATTCCGAGTCCAAGCCCAGACCCTTGGTCCCAGCCTAGTCGTAGTCCTGAGTCCTTGTCCAGTTTGCTACTCCTGCTCCTGCCTTGCTCTCCTGGTATCGAACAATAAACTAAATCTAAGTAACCTCACAAGATGTGTCTTGCATTTGGTTCCACCCTTGCTCCCAATGACCCCCCATTGTGACAAGAATAGCTTCTAACAGAATGATAACACACATTTAAAAGAGCAATTGAAAACGCTGCATCAATGGAAACCACAGTCAGAGATGCAAATGAATTGCAGTCAGGAATGAAAGTGATCATGAACAAAATCACAACAACTAAACTGAAACCTGCCTAGCTGAGCAAATTGTGTTCTCATTGTGGCTGGGGCTCACATATTCCAGCTAATGCTGGTTTGAAGGTGAAACTTGCAGAAAATGCAAGGATCATGTCGAGCAGACAAAAATAAATGGATTACACAGGGAAGAGATAAAGATAAAAAGTTAAGATACTGTTTCACAAAGAGCACTAATCTGCATGCTGTTGATGAGAGTGACGCAGACTGGACAGCCTTGATATTTATTATGTGAAAATTAGAAGGAGACAAGCAATATGGATTACACCAGAAGACAATGACAAATTAATTAAAATGGAATTGGACACTAGTTTGACTTTCTTTCAGTCATTCCACAAAATGAGTTTGAACAGTGTTTCAGTGATATTGAACTGAAGCCTGCAGAAAACTAACCTCGAACTTGTGCTGGAGAAAAAGTAACTCTTGTGGGAATGACATTTTTAACAGTGAAATACAACCACCAACATGTCACACTGGGCTTGTGTGTGGTAAAAAACAGGATGGCCATGGCAGCATTCAATGATAGTATTGGAAAACTCAAACATATCGAGGGTAAAATAGTATTACACGAAACTGTCACACCAAAGTTTTACAAAGCCCATCCGGTTCCTTATACTATCTGTGATTAAGTAGTCGGTGAGCTAGATTGTATGGAGGCTGAAGGAATTCTTTCCAAGGTTGAGTGGAGCCAATGCCAGTGGTCCCAGTAGCCAAGAAGAATGTGCCTGTCAGGATCTGTTTTGATTTTAATGTCACCATCAACCCAGTTCTAATAGTAGATCAATACCCTCTGCCCAGGGTAGGGAATATGTTTGCAAACCTTTCTGGAGAGAATCACTTCAGCAAAGTGGACTTAGTTTCTCACCATTATCACTGTAATAGGCTTATTTTTGGAATAGCATCTGCACCTGCACTCTGGCAATGGACTAGGTGCTGCAAGGCTAACCAGGCACTCAATGTTAGCTGGATGACGTCATTGTTACCAGCAAGGATGACAAGAAACATCTCCAAAATCTCACGACAGTATTTAAAATAGTAGAAGATTATGGGTTCAGAGCACAACATGATAAGTGAGGATTCTTTAAACCAAGCATCACTTACTGTGTTCGGACTATTGATACACAAGAATTAAATAAGCATGCTGAGAAAATTCAGGCAGCGCTGGATACCCCAAGCCCAAAGGCTGTATTACATTTGTAGTCCTTTTCAGGATTTGTCAATCACTGTAACAGGTTCCTGCCAAACCTGATTACTGTGCACCACTCCTTGAACTCATTACTACAGATCACGAAGCACGGTGAGTAGGCTTTTAAAAAATTAAGGAAATGGTAACATCACACATTACAATCCAAACCATATGAAAAACTTACAAAAGAGAACACTTATCTTGAAGTATTCTCCCTAATAAAATCAACAGACTCTCTTTAATGGCAGAGATGAACCAAAGGGAATTCAGAAAAGACCCCACACTGTCTCAGGTTTACATGGCCATACAAAATGGCTGGAATGTGCAGCAGAAATTCGAGGTCCCCCATTTTTACCAGTGCTGGGAATATCTTGCCCTTGAAAGGGGTTGCCTTATGTGGGGCTTGAGAGTTGTGCCATCTAAGCTGAGAGGTACTGTTGGAGCAGCTACATGCTGGTCATTAAGGAGTGATCAAAATGAAATTGTTGGGCTCAAGGCTTTGTCTGGTGGCCTGTAATAGATCAGCAGATCAAGCAACTGATTCAGGAAGTCAATACCTCCAGGTGGTCAGGAAGTCTAGGGTCCTATTGCAGAGAGGTGTGCCAAATCCCAGGTCCAGAAAGTTATCACACATGCAACCTCTTATTTTATTTTTTATTTATTATTTACTTATGTCTTTAGTTGGAGATGCAGTGCAGAGTATGCCCTTCGAACCACACTGTTCAGCAACCCTGTGATGCACCATCAATAGCTCCAAAAGACTGGAAGTAGAGTAAATACTGAAAGGCTTTTATTTGCAGTAAGATGTGACCTCCAGCATGCTGAGTGTCTGCCCCTGGACTGAGAGGAGGAGCCAAGGCCCAATTGCCTTTATTCAGGGGTCTGTGGGAGGAGCCACAGGGGCAGTCAGCAGAGGGGTGTGTCTAGACAGGTAACCCAGTTTCAACATATAAATATGGTTTACCACACCCTGACAACATAGATTTGACCCTAACCTAATCACAGGACAATTTACAATGAGCAGTTAATCTACCCAGTATGTCTTTGCACTGTGGTAGAAATCTGGAGGACCTGAAGAAAGCCCATGGATTCCACAGGGAGGACGTACAGAGGACACCAGTATTGAACTCCAAACTCCAACGCCCTAAGCTGTAATAGTGTTATGCTAACTGTGATGCTACCATGACATCTAATTTTGTATTAACACAATTTTTTCCTCTCTCCCATAGATGTCTGAACCTCTGAGAATTTTTGGGATTTTCTGTTTTATTATTTAGAGCAACCTACCTTTCTCCTGACCTCAATCCAGTTCCTGATTGGCTTAACCTTATGGGAAGCCCTCAAGGTGCATGAATTAAAATTGCAAATATTTCCCTGCAGTCGTCATGGAAGTCTGAGTTTAATATTTAAACAAGGTCCTTGTTAGCTTCAGGCAAAGATCCATGGAGTAAACCAACACAAATGTACAACACTTCAGTGTTATGCCATTTAGCACATGACAATTAACACTCGGGACTTTGTAATGACTATGTCCAACAAAAAAGAAGCACTTAAACACCGACTCTTGAAACTCAAAGGCATTATAATCATCATGCCTCCTATCACAACACCCGAGTATTCAGCCTTCATAATAAACTCAAGAGGACCATAAATACTGAGGTGCCTGCAGCAGGTTAGAGGCTTAGTTTCAGGGGTAAGTGACCTATCTGTTTATAAATTAAAACCTTCCCAACAGAATCAGAATCAGGTTTATTATCAGTGATGTGTGTCATGAAGCTTGTTGTTTTGCCCTGGCAGTACAATGCCATGCATAAAACACTACCGTTGGTATCAACAATAAATAAATAATCAAACAAACTAATAAATAAATAGATAGGTTTACTAGAATGTTACCTGGGTTTCATCTCTTAAATTACAGAGAAAGGTTGAACAAGTTGGGTCTTTAATCTTTGGAACATAGAAAGTTGAGGGGGGACTTGAAAGAAGTATTTAAAATTATGAGGGGATAGATAGAGTTGACTTGGAAAGGCTTTTTCCATTGAGAGTGGGGGAGATTCAAACAAGAGGACATGAGTTGAGAGTTAAAGGGCAAAAGTTTCGGGGTAACATGAGGGGGAACTTCTTTACTCAGAGAGTGGTAGCTGTGTGGAACGAGCTTCCAGCAGAAGTGGTTGAGGCAGGTTCGACGTTGTCGTTTAAAGTTAAATTGGATAGATATATGGACAGGAAAGGAATGGAGGGTTATGGGCTGAGTGCAGGTCGGTGGGACTAGGTGAGAGTAAGAGTTCGGCATGGACTAGAAGGGCCGAGATGGCCTGTTTCCCTGCTGTAATTGTTATATGATTATATGGTATAGTGCAAAAAGAGAGCAAAGTACTGAGGTAGTGTTTATGGACCATTCAGGTGAAACATACAGTGAAATGTGTCGTTTGCATCAATGACTAACACAGTCTGAGGATCTTGCTGGGGGCAGCTCGCCATGCCTCCAGGGCCAACATAGCATGGCCACAGCTGTCTTAAGGAGAAAGTCCTAAGTACTAAGACAACAGTGGGAACTGAACCTCAATTGGTGATCGCTGGCATTATAAAACTTGGTGCTACAGGACCGTGGACAGGTATAAGTGGACAGTTGATGGTTACCACAGACCTGTTAGGCTGAAGGTCTTCCTCATGTGTCCATGACTATGATAATGCACTGGTGAATTTATGGAATTAAATCACAGATATGCCATACATTATTAAATAGCAGACCACGATTGAGGGGCTAAATTGCACCTCCTTTTCCTGCGTTTATTTGAAAACTCATTAAAAAGCCTGACTAAAGTGGGTGAGATAAAATTACGGGTGTAAGCAAAACCATTATAGTGGTTGACATGAGCTTTGTGGTATCCATCGTGATAAATATGGAGAGAAACTGAGTTTGACATGAACTAAAGGTGTTTGAGGTTTAACCGGTAAATTCACTTACTGCGTTCCTGAAGATTAAAAGCAGTGCATTCCACACCCAGACAATGAGAGCAAAACTGCTGAATGCCTGATCTAAGTTCAAATTGCAACATCTCAGTGTAGAGGTGACATTTGTGAAATAAGAAAGAGGAAGGGGAGAATTCAGCTTTTTAAAATTTCCATTTAAACTTTGCAATTTTTGAAGCCCTTCTTAAATTTAAAAATGTTTAAAACTGTTTAAAGTTTAAACTTCTTAAACTTTAAATAGCTTTAAACTTCAGTTGATTTCTCAGCTGCAGCATTGTATCTATTTCTCAGTGAACTGTAGCTACCTGCTCTGTGAGTACTTCTGAAGTTGGTTAAATTCACTCTCATGCCTACTTGGTATAAATAGGTTTTCTGCGCAAGATATCCAGTGTTAAGTACATCCTACCACCGTGGCAACAGGATTAATCGGAACAACGAGAAAGAAAGTTTTGTTCTTTACAGAATCATATTATAATAATCCTGGAGAAAACCCACACAGCCGCAGGGTGAATGTACAAACTCTTATAGACAACAGTGGGTTCCAGATAATTTTTTAAGTATTGTCATAGACTTATACAACGTGGAAGCCTACAGTCAGTCCCATCTCATCCATCCTGAACAAGATTCCTGTCTGAACTAATACCATTTATTTGTGTTAGCCCCATATCCATCTAAACCTTCTCTCTCCAAGTACCTGTCCAGTTTTAATTACTATTAGAATATGTATATAATTTTCCTGTGGGGCAAATGTTAAGAAATATTTTATTAAAACACTCCAGGTATTAAATGCCAAAGACATTCACCAACATACAAATGCCTGACCAAATGATGGCTTTGATAAACAGTTGGCTGAGGTACTACGGCCCTCACTGGCTGTCCGTTCCATTCTGTAGGTGCAGCAGAGTGCCATTGCTGGGTCTTGGGCTTCTAGCTAAAAACTGCACTCAGGACCAGTTTGGGGCTAGCAGAGTGGTATGTGAGAAGTGGTAGTAAATTTTGGACAATGAATGATCTAGCCCTTTATCTTCACCAACTCCATTTGAATTGACTTTTCTGTTAATGTCTTGCTGAGAGGGAATAGAGTCCTGGATAAGAGTATGTTAACCATAGGTATGAGGGCACAGCCTCAGAATAAACTGATATCCTTCTAGAACAGAGAAGAGGAAGAATTTCTTCAGCCAGTGAGTGGTGAATTTGTGGAACTTAGAATCAGAATCAGGTTTAATATCACTGGCATATAGTTCAATAGTTCCATTTAATATCAGAGAGTGAATAAGATATACAAACTGAAATTCTTGTTCTTCACAGGCACTCATGAAAATTGAACAGTACCCCAAAGAGTGAATGACAGTTAAAGCCCCCCACTAACCCCTCCCGCACACAAACAGCAGCAAAGCATCAACTCTCCACTGTCACAGTCCCTACTGGCAATCCTCCACCTTGCTAGTTACCTTAGGAATTGGGCCTCAATCCCCTCGTTGAATTTCCAATCATCCCAGGTTCCAAACTACACACACCTGCTTCCCATCAGGAAATGCAGGATAAAGACCCTGTGATCACAACAAGGAGCTGCTAGAAGCAAAGCAGCTGCAGGGCTTGGCTTGGCTTGGCCTGGCCTGGCCTGGCCTGGCCTGGCCTGGCCTGGCCTGGCCTGGCCTGGCCTGGCCTGGCCTGGCCTGACCTGGCCTGGCCTGGCCTGGCCTGGCCTGGCCTGACCTGACCTGACCTGACCTGACCTGACCTGACCTGTTGAGGGAAAGAGAGTGGGGAAGGAATGGAAACTGCTGGGAGGGGGTTGTGTGGGTCTGGTAATGGTGGACAAGATAAGAGGTGGGGTTGAGGGAAAGAAAGTGGAGAAGGAGAGGGATAGAGACTTGGGACCAGAGGTAGGCAGCTGGGGAGAGGTGGATTATTGTGAAGGGAAAAATAAAGGGAATGGGGAGGTAGTGAGGGGTTGGATGAATAAAAACCAAGACAAAGGGAATAAAAGAATAAGAAATGATAGTGGAGAAAGCTCTGAAAGTGAGAAAGATGAACAAGCTCAGAGAGGAGGTGTTGTCATAATTAGGTTTAATGAGAAGGCTTAGAGACATATGTAGAAAATTAACCTGTTTGTGCTAACAACAACTCTGACAAATAAGATAGGGGAAATAGTATTTGCAAAAGTCCTTAATGATGGCAACTTATTGGTAAGATGTGCGAATGAGGAACAACTTGAGAAAGCACTCAAGCTAAAAGAGATAGGAAAATGCAAGGTGGAGTACACTGGGAGGGTGGGAGCACAAAATAGTGGTTGTAAAGGAGTGATCACGGGGATACCAATGAGTATAAATATGGAGGAGATAAAGAGGAATATCAAAGGAGGGAAAGTAATGAATGTTCAAAGACTGAAAACAACAAAGGAGGGAGTGAAAAAGGAAAATGAATCAGTATTGATTGAATTTGAAGAAGGAAGAGTGCCAAGGAAGGTGTTCCTGGGTTTCATGAGTTACCCAGTAAGGGTGTATGTGCCAAAGCCACTGAGGTGCTATAATTGTCAAAGGTTTGGACACGTGGCTAAAAACTGTAAAAGGCAGAGGAGATGTGCTAGATGTGGGGGTGATCATGAATATGGAAAGTGCGGAACAGGAGTTCAACCAAAATGCTGCAATTGTGGAGGAGCTCATAATGTTGCATATCGTGGGTGTGTGGTTGTGAGACGGGAGACTAAAATTCAAGAAATAAGAGTGAAAAGAAAGATCACTTGTGCAGAAGCTGTAAGAATGTCAAGAGAACAGAATAATGTTCCTAATGAACAGGGAGCAATAGGGATACGAGAGATGCAACAAAGAACAAATGACAGGATTTATGCAGACAAAAAGGCTCAGGTAACATTCATTGCAGGAGTGATTAATAGTACTGCTGAGGTAAAGTCAAAAAGTGACAAAATTCAGCTGGTGGTAAAAGCAGCAGTAAACCATTTGGGGTTAGTAGGACTGACATGGGAGGAAGTGAGGGAGAACCTCAGTAATCAGTCAAGCCAGGAAGTGTCATGTGTTGGTTAATACTAATTATGGTGATTCTATTACAATGGAATGCAAGGAGCTTACTGGCTGATAGCCAGGAATTCAAGCACTTTATTAAAGAAATGGTTGTAAAACCGGATATAGTGTGTATTCAGGAAACTTGGTTGAAACCAACTTTAGACTTTGTGGTATATGGGTATACAATGATAAGGAAAGATAGAAATCTAGGGGGAGGAGTGGGTTGTGCTATGTTAATCAAGCAAGGTATACCATATAGGGTACTGGAAAAAGGAGATGATCAGGAATACATAGTGGTGGAAGTGTGGGAGAGAGGGGAGGGAGTGGTTATAATTAACTACTACAATCCATGTAAAAGGTTGGATTTGGACAGCCTATTAAAGATACAAGGACAAAACAGACATAAAGTAGTGTGGTGTGCAGATTTCAATGCTCATAGCACAATATGGGGGGATCAGATTACAGATCCAAATGGAAAGGTCATTGAAGATTTGATGGAAGAAAGGGATTTGGTGTGTATGAATGATGGTAGCGGCACAAGGATAGATATAACAACAGGAGCTGAGTCAGTGTTAGATACGACGTTAGTGTTAGATATGACGTTAGTGTCTAATACCTTGGCTGGCATTAGTAACTGGGGAGTTTGGACTGCTTCAACAGTAGGCAGTGATCACTACCCAGTTTTGTGTTCAGTGGGTGAAAGAGTTGAAGTAAGACCAGGTGGCGGAACCCCAAAGTGGGTGTTTGAAAAAGCTGATTGGGGTAAGTTCCAGAAGTTGAGTGAAGAAGGGTTGACAAAGATTGATATTTCTGGAAATGTAGATGAATTAAACAGTCAGGTGACTTCAGCAATTATCATGGCAGCAGAAGGATCTATACCTAGGAGTAAAAATAGGATGAATAGAAAACTGGTACCATAGTGGACAGAGGAATGTTGTCAGGCTGTGAAAAACTGAAATAGAGCATTCAGGCTAGTTAAAAGAACCCATAATATGCAGCATTTGGTTCAATATAAGAAAGCACAGGCAGTGGTGAGAAGAACTATACTTCAAGCTAAAAGGGCAAGTTGGAGGAGTTTTTGCGACAAGGTAGGAAGAACAACACCTGTGGGAGAGATATGGGGAATGATTAAGAGGATGGGAGGAGATAGAAGGGAATGGGAATATCCAGTAATGATATCTGGGGAGTAAACTGCAGTCTCCAGTAGGGATAAGGCTGAGGTCATGGCCAAGTCATTTGTACTGATACACAGTTCAGAAAATTTGTCTGAAGAAGGGAGAAGAAGGGAAAGAATAATGAGCCAACACCCAAGTGTGTTAAGCAGGAGGGAAGGAACAGATGATATAATTGATGATGCATTTACATTAGCAGAAATGGTGAGAGCAATAAAGAGATCGAGACTAACCTCCCCAGGGAAAGATCTGATGTGCTCTGTGATGCTAAAAAATCTAGGAGAAGGAGCGCTCTTGAAGTTGCTGCATTTTTGTAACAGAGTGTGGGAGGAGGGAAGATTACCAAGTGCATGGAAAGAAGCAGTAGTAATTCCAATTACAAAGCCTGGCAAGGACCTGTCAAAACCCACTAGCTACAGACCAATTGCATTAACATCAAATATATGTAAGATAATGGAAAGGATGATAACAGAAAGGTTATCATATGAGCTTGAGAAAAGGGGAATGCTGGCAAGTTATCAGAGTGGTTTTAGAAAGGGAAGGAATTCCATGGACTCAGTGATTATGTTAGAGACTGAAATAAGGAAGGCCCAGGCAAATAGAGAGTCAGTAGTGGCAGTGTTCTTTGACATTGAAAAAGCCTATGATATGATGTGGAAGGAAGGATTATTAATTAAACTGCACAAGATGGGGGTTGGTGGGAGAGTTTTTAATTGGATTAAAGATTTTTTGTTTGGTAGAAGAATTCAAGTTCGGATTGGATCAGAATTATCAAAACAGTACATAGTGGAAAATGGCACACCTCAAGGTAGTGTGATTAGCCCATTACTTTTCATGATTATGATCAATGATGTCTTCACAAAGGTACCAGTGGATATAGGTAGGTCACTGTTTATGGATGATGGGGCCTTGTGGAAAAGAGGCAGGAACATGGACCATATAATCAGGAAACTACAAGAAGCAATTGATGAAGTGGTGGAGTGGGGTTATGATTGGGGATGTAGATTTTCAGTAGACAAAACTCAAACTGTATTTTTTACCAGGAAAAGGGTTGAGGTAGGGAAGAAGTTAAGGATGTATGGGGTTGAATTAGAAAGGGTTGCATCATTTAAATTTCTGGGAGTTGTATTTGATTCACGATTAACATGGGCAGACCATATCAGGAAAGTTGAGGAGAAATGTAAAAAAGTAGTAAATGTGATGAGATGTTTGACTGGTAGGGAATGGGGAGCAAGTTGTTCAGCTTTGAAGAGAATGTATATGGCTTTAGTAAGATCTGTATTGGATTATGGAAATATAGTATATGGATCAGCAGCTAGGTCTCTTATAAGGAAACTGGATGTGATTCAGGCTCAGGCCTTGAGAGTGTGCAGTGGGTCTTTTAAAACGTCACCAGTGTCAGCCTTACAGGTAGAAATGGGAATAATGCCTTTGGAACTAAGAAGGATGCAACTGATGGCAAACTACTGGGCTAACTTGCAGGGGCACAATGATTCTCACCCTACTAAAGGAGTGTTGCAGGAGTGCTGGGAAAATGGGAGGTTTCAGAGGGATATCTTTAGTCGGGTAGGGAATGATATCACGAAAGAATGTGGAGTATTTGATCTGAGGATAAGTCCTTCAGTAGTTTATCCGGTTGTAGCTCCATGGAAGCTTGTATGGCCTGACATAGACTGGCATTTGTTAGAGGTAAAAAGGAAAGAAAGATATAAAACAGATTTGGTAAATGCATTTAACTGTCATGTGATGGAAAAGTATAGTGATTATACTCACATTTATATGGATGGTGCGAAGGAACCTGAAACAGGAGTGACAGGGTTTGGGGTGGTAATACCAGCAAAAGAAATTGGAATCAGCAGAAGAACATCTAATAAGTTAGGGGTGTTTACAGTGGAGATGCTGGCAGTGTTGGTTGCGTTGCAATGGGTGCAGAAAGCCAGACAAGCCAAAGCATTGATATGTTCAGATTCATCCTCAGTTCTAGCAAGTTTAAGGTCTTTTCACACAAACAGTCGGCAAGATGTACTTTATGAAGTCCTTCAGTTAGTTACAAGAATTGCAAATCGGGGAGGTCAGGTAAAATTTCTATGGGTTCCAGCACATGTAGGGGTGAAGGGGAATGAGAGGGTGGATGAGTTGGCAAAGAGGGCATTAAAGAAAGAAAATGTGGAAATGCACATTAGTATCAGTAAAGCAGAGGTTAAGTGTGTAATCTGGGAAAAAGTCAACTGAATGTGGCAAGAAAGATGGGACAGGGAGGGGAAAGGGAGGCATTTATATCAAATACTAAAGAGTGTTGCAGTTACTAGGGTAGGTAATGGAAACAGAAGAGAGGAAATTGTGTGGACTAGGTTAAGGCTGGGGCACTGTGCATTAAACAAAACATTGAAAATGATAGGGAAACACCAGACAGGATTGTGTGAGGAATGTCAGGGAGAGGAGTCAGTAGAACATGTAGTTTTGTGTTGCAGGAAGTATGGGATACAGAGAGAGATGATGAGAAATAAACTAAGGGAGTTGGGGATGCAGGAATTCACATTAAAAGGGTTGCTGGGCATGGATGAGAGAGCACAAGTCTGGGTATTTTTAGCATTTTTAAGGGGTACAGGGTTTTTTTTTATAGAATATGATGAATAAACAGGAAGTGTGTGTGTGTGTGTGTGTGTGTGTGTGTGTGTGTGTGTGTCTGTCTGTCTGTCTTAGCATGGGCTACCTGACCATAGGTTTGTTCCTCCTTCCTCTCCTTCGTCTCTGAAATGATAAAGGTCTTCGAACAGCCCATTTGCGGTAAGGACGCCGCAAGCCACTTTCTGATTCTTTGTCAGGGTTCGCAGATGTAGCGAAGTACTCCATCGAGTTTCGAAGTTTAGCGGCTGACTCACAGAATGATGAGGCCCTACGGGAGGTGTTCCGACAGGGCCTCTCAGATAAGATAAAAGATGAACTGGCAGCGAGGGATGACACGGACAGACTGGACTCTCTGATCTCTCTAGCCACCAGGCTAGATAATTGACCTCGAGAGCGTCTGAGAGAAAAGACCAGTCACCCCGCTCCTCAGGTCAGCCCACGTCCCACCTTACCATCTTCTACCAGCACTAACCTCTCTCACCCTTCTGTTCCTTGCAGAGCCCCTGCTCCTACTGTTTTGGTGAGTCAGACGACGCTCCCTTCTGTCCCCCAAAGCCAGATGCAGATAATGGCTACCGTGAATTACCAACAACAGTCCCTGTCCCTATCAGCTTTGGTGGATTCTGGTGCCGAGGGCAATCTGCTGGACGAAGACATAGTCTCCCAGGCTGGAATACCTCGCGAGCCGTTAACTACCCCCCTGGAGGCCCGAGCACTGGACGGAAAACTGCTGGCTCAGGTGACCAACTGTACGCTGCCCCTGATCTTGATCCTATCTGGCAACCATTGGGAGGAAGTACGATTCAGTCTCATTCATTCACCTCAAGCCCTGGTAGTTCTAGGGTATCCATGGCTGACCCACCACAATCCCCATATCGACTGGTCCACTGGAAGGATACCTAAATAGAGCCAGTCTTGCCACACCAACTGTCTGCGGTCAGCCTCATTTCCCAGGGAAGATACCGTGACCCCGCCTGTCCCGGAACCCCTCGATTTGTCCCGAGTCCCCACAGAATACCATGAATTGGGACAGGTATTCAGTAAACAACAAGTCCTTTCCCTGCCTCCACGCTGCCCATATGATTGTGCCATCGACCTTCTCCCCGGGGCCTCGCTACCCACCAGCCGCCTTTTTAACCTATCCCGACCGGAGAGAGAGGCCCTGGAGAAATACATTAACGAGTCCCCCGTGGCAGGCATTATCAGACCTTCCTCCTCCCCGGTAGGCGCCAGTTTCTTCTTTGTAGAAAAGGACGGGTTGCTTTGTTCTTGTATTGATTACAGAGGCCTAAACAGTATAACAGTTAAGAATAAGTACCCTCTACCCCTCATTAGTTCAGCTTTTGAACCACTGCATGGAATCACCATCTTCTCAAAGCTGGACCTTCACAACATCTATCATCTAGTCAGGATGAGGGAGGGGGACGATTGGAAGGCAGCCTTTAATACACCTCTGGGCCACTTCGAATATTTGGTCATGCCGTTTGGGCTCACCAATGCTCCCGCCGTTTTTCAAGCTCTGATCAATGATGGACTGAGGGACTTTATTAATCGCTTTGTATTCGTTTACCTCAATGATATCCTGATATTTTCTAGCACCCCCCCCCCCCCAAGAACACGTTCACCATATCTGACAAGTCCTCCAGACACTGTGGGAAAACAAGTTATTTGTGAAGGTGGAGAAATGTGAGTCCCACGTTCCTTCGGTCAGCTTCTTGGGTTATATCATTGAGAGCGGGCAGGTGAGAGCAGACCCCGAGAAGATCTGGGCAGTGGAAGAATGGCCTAGGCCCACGACCCACAAACAACTTCAACGATTCCTGGGGTTTGCAAACTTCTACCGCCAATTTTTTAGAGACTACAGTCGAGTGACAGCCCCCCTTACCCAGCTTACCTCGCCTTCTCCCCCCTTCTGTTGGGACTTTGAAGCTGACTTGGCGTTCACTGACCTGAAGAGGCGTTTCACCACCGCTCCCATCCTGGTCCATCCGGACCCAGCCCGTCAATTCATTGTTGAGGTAGACGCCTCTGACTCTGGGATAGGAGCAGTCCTGTCCCAAAGATCGAGTCTGGATGAAAAGCTTCACCCCTGCGCCTTTTATTCTCGCCCTGCCGAGTGGAATTACGATGCGGGGAATCGGGAACTCCTGGTGGTCAAACTAGCATTGGAAGAATGGATGCCCTGGCGGGAGGGGGCAGAACAACTGTTTGTGGTGTGGACTGATCATAAAAACCTGGGGTATATTCAGGCCGCCAAATGTTTGAGCTCCCGCCAGGCCTGTTGGGCATTATTTTTTTGTATGGTTCAAGTTTTCCCTCACGTTCCATCCAGGATCCAAGAACGGGAAGCCGGACGCACTCTCCCGCCAATACAACTCCAAGAAGGACACTTCCAGCCCAGGGACTATCCTCCCACCATCTTGTGTGGTTACCACTCTCACTTGGGAGATTGAGTCCATAGTAAAGGAAGCCCAGCGGGACGACCCCAATCCCAGCAATGGACCCGGTGATCGCCTGTACGTGCCCGTTTCCATCAGATCTCAGGTTCTCCAATGGGGGCACACATCTCGGTTCGCCTGCCACCCCGGGAGTGATCGGACCCTGGCTCTCCTGAAAAAACACTTTTGGTGGCCTTCCATGGAGGTGGATACCTGTTCCTATCTCTTGGCATGTTCCATCTGTGCCCATGGAAAAGCCTCCCATCGGCCACCTGCAGGTTTACTTCGTCCTCCACCTGTCCCTGGTCACACATTGCCCTAAACTTCATCAACAGTTGACCCCTTTCACATGGAAACACCACCGTACTCATCGTGGTAGACCGGTTCTCCAAGGCCATGCACTTTGTAGCCCTCCCTGAACTCCCTAGCTCTCAAGAAACTGCAGATCTTCTCGTCTGCCACGTCTTCCGCCTCCACGGAATCCCCGCGGATGTCGTCTCCGATCAAGGTCCCCAGTTCGTCTCGCAGGTATGGAAAGCCTTCTGTCAAGCCCTAGGTGCATTGGTCAGCCTGTCATCCGGCTTCCACCCCCAGACGAACGGGCAGACTGAATGGGTCAACCAAGACCTGGAGGCGACGCTACATTCTGTAACGGCAAACAACCCGTCGACCTGGAATGACCACCTCCCGTGGGTTGAGTATGCGCACAACTCTCTGGCAAGCACTGGACCGAAAGAAGCTACAGAAAGTTGTATAATCAGTTAGCTCCATCATGGACACTGGCTTCTGTAGTATTCAGGATATCTTCAAGGAGCAGTGCCTCGAAAAGATGACATCTTTCATTAAGGACGCCCATCACCCAGGTCATGCCTCATTCTCATTGCTACCATCAGGAACGAGGTACAGAATCCTGAAAGCACACACTCAATGATTCAGAAACAGCTTCTTCCCCTCTGTCATGTAGTTTCTGAATGGACATTGAACCTATGAACACTGCCTCACTACTTCTTTATTTTTATTTTTGCACTGTGTATTTAATTTAACAATTTTTTAGTATATATTTACTGTAATTTGTGATTTTATTATTATGTATTGCATTGTACAATTGCTGCAAAGATAACAAATTTAATGATTTATGCTGGTGATTATGAAACCTGATGGTGAGACACGATATTTGAAAATTGAACACATAGTAGTGTATGACCCTATGATGTGGAGAACAATTAAAATCTCCTAACTATTCCTCAAAATTTATATTGCCAAAATAAGATTCTTTCAATGAATCTGCCCTTCCTTCATATTGAGTTTGACATATCTTTCTGACTGATTGTCTTGAGTAATCGTTTCCTTCTGTGTCTTCTGCTGATGCCAGTAGTAATTCAATACAATTTTTTCATGATGAAGACATCAGTCAGCAGTTACAAAAGTTAATCTCACAACTGACTGCACTCTACCTGTCAGTTTAAGCGTACAAGGCACTGATATACAACTGCTGACAAATGTATTTCCCTTGAATGGAAATCTAGGCTGAGAGCCTTATTGAGATACAGTACATCACATCATAAGTATATTTGAATTGAGCATAAGGTAAGACAATACCTTTGATCTTAGTTCCAGCTTTAATTTTTAATTGCTAATTGGTTTATTATTGTCACACATACTGAGGTACAGATGTCAACAATGAGTCATACAAGAATGAGATGGATCATCTAGTTGAATGGTCTCACAACAACACCCTTGCACTCAACACCATCAAGATCAAGTAAATGATTGTGGATTTACTAAGATCATAAGACATTGGAGAAGAATTAGGCCATTCAGCCCATAGAGTCTGCTCCACTATTCCATCATGGCTGATTTATTATTCCTCTTAACCCCATTCTCCTGCCTTTTCCCCATAACTCTTGACTCCCTTACTAGGGAAAATTGTGACAATACAGACCAGACCTCATTGAGAGGGCAGTGGAAAGAGTAGGCACCTTTAAGTTCCTGGGTGTTAATATCTCCTGAGACCAACATGTTAATGCAATCACAAAGAAGGAACACCAGTGGCTCTACTTCACTGGGAGTTTGAAGAGATTTGGTAAGCCACCAAAGACTCTTAAAAAGTTCCACAGATGTTTCACAGAGAGAATCTTGACAAATTGCATTGTGGTCTGGTATAGAGGCTCCAATACGTGGGATCACAAGCGGCAGCAAAAGGTTCTAGGCTTATCCAGCTCCAGCATGGGTGCAAGCCTCTCCACTGTTGAGGACATCATCAAGAGACAGTGGCTCAAGAGGGTGGCTTTCATCATTAAGGACCCTCACCATCTGGGAGATGCCCTCTTCCCCTTTATCATCATCAGGGAGGTGGTACAGGAACCTGAAGGCCCTCAATTCAAGAACACCTCTTCCCCTCTGCTATCAGATTTCTGAACGCTCCATTATTCCTCATCACTCCTTTCTCTAGCATTATTTGTTTATTTTCTAATTGTCACGTACCCCATAACGGTTAAAGAACCAGCAGAAATGGAAAACACTTTGGAGTCTGGTATTGCTATTCACTAATACAGTATTATTTATTAGTAACTACACACTACAGAAATATAAATGCAGATATATCAAACAGGTTAGCAATGGTAATATATATATATGTGCGGAAATATAGAAACCAAGCTTCTTCAAGCCTAGGGGTAAATGGATACAGTCTTACGGTGATGAATAAAGTTCAGTTCAGTTCGTGGTATTGAGTTGAGTAGTGATGGAGAGAGAGAGAGGTTTGGGTCTTCAAGTGAGCTGATGCCATCAATCTTCCCGTTGTCCTCCAAAATCCTTTAGAAGTCACCGAATGTGACCACAACAAAGGGGACCGTTCTTCTGTGGTGGAATTATCAACCCAGGCGAAGGTTGGGCACATGAGTAACTCCCCACTGGTCACACCTTTTCCATACTGCGAGAGCCACTGATCGATTCTCCTGATCGATCCTCCAAACACCCACCTTTCTGTGGGCATAACAAAGCTCAAAAAAATCATGTGTCTCTGAGTCTATCATCTGACCTTCTATTTATCTCACCATGCTGAACACCAGCTGTCCATCAAGTAGCTCCTCCCTTCTCTCTCTGTAAGAACACAGAAGCTGTCGGTGTCTTTGCAAAGCGTAAACATGCTGCAGAGAAACCATAACACAATCTGCAAGCAGTCTTCACCTCTCTCTCTCTTAATAACAAGGTGTCTGGTGTTGAACAACTCTCTCTCTCTCTCTCTCTCTCTTTCTCTTTTAGAAGCATAGTTCATAGGGATAATTCAGGATCCCGTCACATAATTTATAGTAAATTATTGTCTTTTTACTGTACTGCTGCTGCAAAACAATAAATTTCATGTTATATAAGGCAATGATAAAGTTGATTCTGAAAACTTGTCTCTATATATCATTCGTGTGGGCACATGGCCAAGTGGTTAAAGCATTAGACTAGCGACCTGAAGGTCGTGAGTTTGAGCCCCAGCCGAGGCAACATGTGTTGTGTCCTTGAGCAAGGCACTTAATCACACATTTCTCTGTGATGACACTGGTGCTAAGCTGTATGGGTCCTAATGCCCTTCCCTTGGACAACATCGGTGTCATGGAGAGGGGAGACTTGCAGCATAGGCAACTGCTGAGTCTTCCATAAAACCTTGCCCAGGCCTGCACCCTGGAGAGTGAAGACTTTCCAGGCGCAGATCCATGGTCTCGCAAGACTAACAGATGCCTTTACTTTACTTTATATATCATTCATTGAGATCATTTCACAACCTCGATATATCGAGATACGACAAGAGAAAAGCAGAAAAAGAATGCAGAATGAAGTGTTACAGTTGCAAAGTGTGTGCAATGCAGGCAGATTGTAAGATGTAAGGCCATGAGGTTATAATTGTGAGATCAAGAATCCATCTTCCCATGCAAAAGGTATATTCAATGTTATTATAACAGTGGGATAGAAGCTGTCCTTGAGCTTAGTGGTATGCTTTCAGGCTTTTGTATCTTCTCCTGACAGGGAGAGAGAACAAAGAATGATTGGGTTTGGAAAGGTTTTTGAATAAGCTGGCTGCTTTTCTGAAGCAGCGTAGACTGATTCCATGTAGAGGAGGTTGGTTTTCATGAAGTTTTAACCCTTTACGAATGTGTAATTTGTACAAGTCACTCTGTTAACAGATCTGACAGTTCATAAGGGAACCACCAGCAGCCTAGACTTCATCTGATCTCAGACTTCCATGTGTAAAGCAGCTGGGAATGAGGATCAAATGCCTTCTGTACCTTGAGACTCACTGCAGAGTACAGAGTGGACAGCGACTCTCGGAATAGACGGTTCCAAAGCAGTTCATGTCACCCTCAAACTGGCAGATGATACAAAACCCTGAAAGAACCCTCCACCAGGCTCAAGTATAGTTCATATTCTGCAGTTATAAGAATATTTAACAGTCGTCTAATATGATATACTTGGAATCTTAAACTCACAATCTACCCCATTATTCCCTTGCACCTTATTGTCTGTCTTCACTTCACATTTTCTGTAACTGTAACACTATTTTGTATTATGTTATTGCTTTTTTTCTGTACTGCTTTGATACACTAATGTGATGAATCAATCTGTATAGTTGACATGCAAAGAACAGTTCCTTTACCTCAGTGCATGTGATAATAATAAAACAATTTACTCATTTTCCAATGGTAAGTCCTTCCCTAATAATAATGCAATTTTAACAATATGTAGTCATATTTTTAAAATTAGTTTGAAAATGTCAAATTATTTATAATTATCTCTTTCTATGTCAATGGATATGAGGATGTTCAGAGGGAGGAGAGACAGAGCTTCAGTGGTGAATTGCCTGTGATCTGCTCAGCCATTGGAGCCTACTCCATATGTTGGGTTCAAGTGGCCAGTTCATTTGGCCTTCCACATCTGGAACATGTCAGCACATGGGTAGTTAATCCCAGGCAGTGCCCTAGTTTCAGGATAACCGACTCAACTGAGTAATCAAAAAAAAAAGTTATGTCCGCAAACACGAGGAAATCTGCAGATGCTGGAAATTTAAGCAACACACATCAAAGTTGCTGGTGAACGCAGCAGGCCAGGCAGCATCTCTAGGAAGAGGTACAGTTGACGTTTCGGGCCGAGACCCTTCGTCAGGACTAACTGAAAGAAGAGTTAGTAAGAGATTCGAAAGTGGGAGGGGGAGGGGGAGATCTGAAATGATAGGAGAAGACAGGAGGGGGAGGGATGGAGCCAAGAGCTGGACAGGTGATTGGCAAAAGGGATATGAGAGAATCATGGGACAGGAGGCCCAGGGAGAAAGAAAAGGGGAGGGGTGAAGCCCAGAGGATGGGGAAGGGGTATAGTGAGAGGGACAGAGGGAGAAAAAGGAGAGAGAGAGAAAAAGAATATGTGTATATAAATAAATAACGGATGGGGTACGAGGGGGAGGTGGGGCATTAGCGGAAGTTCGAGAAGTCAATGTTCATGCCGTCAGGTTGGAGGTTACCCAGACGGAATATAAGGTGTTGTTCCTCCAACCTGAGTGTGGCATCATCTTTACAGTAGAGAAGGCCGTGGATAGACATATCAGAATGGGAATGGGATGTGGAATTAAAATGTGTGGCCACTGGGAGATCTTGCTTTCTCTGGCAGACAAAGCGTAGGTGTTCTGCGAAATGATCTCCCAGTCTGCTTCGGGTCTCGCCAATATATAAAAGGCCACATCGGGAGCACCGGACGCAGTATATCACCCCAGTCGACTCACAGGTGAAGTGTCGCCTCACCTGAAAGAACTGTCTGGGGTCCTGAATGGTGGTAAGGGAGGAAGTGTAAGGGCATGTGTAGCACTTGTTCCGCTTACACGGATAAGTGCCAGGTGGGAGATCGGTGGGGAGGTTTGGGGGGGACGAATGGACAAGGGAGTCACGTAGGGAGTGATCCCTGCGGAAAGCAGAGGGGGGGAGGGAAAGATGTGCTTAGTGGTGGGATCCTGTTGGAGGTGGCGGAAGTTACGGAGAATAATATGTTGGACCCGGAGGCTGGTGGGGTGGTAGGTGAGGAAAAGGGGAACCCTATTCCTAGTGGGGTGGCGGGAGGATGGAGTGAGAGCAGATGTGCGTGAAATGGGAGAGATGAGTTTGAGAGCAGAGTTGATGGTGGAGGAAGGGAAGCCCCTTTCTTTAAAAAAGGAAGACATCTCCCTCGTCCTGGAATGAAAAGCCTCATCCTGAGAGCAGATGCGGCGGAGACGGAGGAATTGCGAGAAGGGGATAGCATTTTTGCAAACGACAGGGTGAGAAGAAGAATAGTCCAGATAGCTGTGAGAGTCAGTAGGCTTATAGTAGACATCTGTAGATAAGCTGTCTCCAGAGAGAGAGACAGAAAGATCTAGAAAGAGGAGGGTTGTGTCAGGAATGGACCAGGTAAACTTGAGGGCAGGGTGAAAGTTGGAGGCAAAGTTAATGAAGTCAACGAGCTCAGCATGCGTGCAGGAAGCAGCGCCAATACAGTTGTTAATGTAGCGAAGGAAAAGTGGGGGACAGATACCAGAATAGGTTTGGAACTTAGCCACAAAGCCAACTGAAAGGCAGGCATAGCTAGGACCCATACGGGTACCCATAGCTACAACTTTAGTTTGGAGGAAGTGGAAGAAGCCAAAGGAGAAATTATTGAGAGTAAAGACTAATTCCGCTAGACGGAGCAGAGTGGTGGTAGAGGGGAACTGATTAGGTCTGGAATCCAAAAAGAAGCGGAGAGCTTTGAGACCTTCCTGATGGGGGATGGAAGTATACAGGGACTGGACATCCATGGTGAAAATAAAGCGGTGGGGGCCAGGGAACTTAAAATCATTGAAAAGTTTAAGAGCGTGAGAAGTGTCACGAACATAGGTAGGAAGGGATTGAACAAGGGGGGATAAAACCGTGTCAAGGTATGCAGAAGTGAGTTCGGTGGGGCAGGAGCAAGCTGAGACAATAGGTCTGCCAGGACAGGCAGGTTTGTGGATCTTGGCTAGGAGGTAGAAACGGGAAGTGCGGGGTGTGGGAACTACAAGGTTGGTAGCAGTGGATGGGAGATCCCCTGAGTGGATAAAGTCGGTGATGGTGTGACAGACGATGGCCTGGTGCTCCTTACTGGGGTCACGATTGAGGGGTAAATAAGAGGAGGTATCCATGAGTTGTCGCTGTGCCTCGGCAAGGTAGGGGTCAGTACACCAGACTACAACAGCACCCCACTTATCGGCTGGTTTTATAGTAAGGTTAGGATTGGTGCGGAGGGAGTGGAGAGCAGAGCGTTCGGAAGGAGTGAGGTTGGAATGGGAACAAGGTGCGGTGAAGTCGAGACGGTTGATGTCCCATCGGCAGTTAGCAATAAAGAGATCCAGAGCAGGCAGAAGACCAGAGCAGGGTGTCCATGAAGAGGTGGAGGGTTGAAGATGGGAGAAGGGGTCATCGACGGAGCCGGCGGAAGAAGAGTTCCGCATCATGGCGAATGCGGAACTCGCTGAGGTGTGGGCCAAGGGGGACAAAGGTGAGGCCCTTACTGAGGACAGAGGGCTCTGCCTCAGACAGTTGAAGGTCGGAGGAGATGGTAAAGACCCAGCACGGATGAGAGCTGGGATCAGAGGGGGGAGGGGTAGGGAGGCTGGGAGTATCAGTGGAGAGGGGAGGGTTAGGGTGAGAGGAAGGTGGAGCCTCTGAGGGCCCAGGAGCTGACTGTGAGATTTGAGGGAGGCGGGGCTGCAGAGCGGTGGTGGGGGAAGACTGGAGTCACAATAGCAGCACATAAAGACCTGGCCTGGAGTTCAAGGCTGGAGTCGCAGTTGGTGGTCGCGCAATTGTTTTGAAGGTGTCCATGGTCGTTGCTGGAGTCTGGGTTTTGAATATGCCCTGAGGTGTTGGAGCTGGTGAGATCAATGGCAAAAGCTGCAATCTGAAGTTCATGCCTGCTAGCGTCGGGGCCAGCCGGCTCTGGCGTCTGTAGATGTACAATCTTGCGATCCTTGCCTAACATGACAAAGTCAAAAAAACGGCGATTGCAGGCATGGATCCGACAGGGGATGAAATATTGAGCAGGTCCATTACAGACAGCGAAGAAAGTGTCCCGAAAGTGTGAAAGGGTCTGGGATAGGGACGCCAAATACCTCCTCATGGCGGAGAGATTCGCCTTCAGAGCTTGACGGGAGAAGCGACGGGAGGCAGAGTAAATAAAATGTGAGTACCTGGGATCCTCAGAAGGTCCAAATTGAGAGGCTCGAAAATGAATCCTAAAGCCAACTGGAGTAAGTTGGTGGCGGAGGGACATTCCAAGAAAGAATATATGGCTGTGATAGCGAGTCTGAGTCAAAATGTGGTCGAAAAGTTAAAGAGCCGAAGAATGCACCACCTCCCCCTCGTACCCCATCTGTTACTTATTTTTATACACACATTCTTTCTCTCACTCTCCTTTTTCTCCCTCTGTCCCTTGCCCATCTTCTGGTTCCCCCCCCCCACCATGTCTTTCTTCCCGGACCTCCTGTCCCATGATCCTCTTGTATCCCTTTTGCCAATCACCTGTCCAGCTCTTGGCTCCATCCCTCCCCCTCCTATCTTCTCCTATCATTTTGGATCTCCCCCTCCCCCTCCAACTTTCAAATCCCTTACTCACTCTTCCTTCAGTTAGTCCTGTCGAAGGGTCTCGGCCTGAAACGTCGACTGCACCTCTTCCTAGAGATGCTGCCTGGCCTGCTGCGTTCACCAGCAACTTTGATGTGTGTTTCTTTTTCTCTCTCTCCTTTTTCTCCCTCTGTCCCTCTCACTATGCCCCTTCCCCATCCTCTGGGCTTGTTTCCCCCCTCCCCTTTTTCTTTCTCCCTCGGCCTCCTGTCCCATGATCCTCTCATATCCCTTTTGCCAATCACCTGTCCAGCTCTCGGCTCCATCCCTCCTCCTCCTGTCTTCTCCTATCATTTCAGATGTCCTCCTGCCCCTCCCACTTTCAAATCTCTTACTAGCTCTTCTTTCAGTTAGCCCTGACGAAGGGTCTCGGCCCGAAATGTCGACTGTACCTCTTCCTAGACATGCTGCCTGGCCTGCTGTGTTGACCAGCAACTTTGATGTGTGTTGCTTGAATTTCCAGCATCTGCAGATTTTCTCGTGTTTGCATAAAGCTTTGTCACAGTTTTGTCAGAGAAGTGGTCGTTGGTCGAGTATTGGAATTGGAGTTGATTTATTATTGTCACCTTGTTGTGGTAGAGGGGCTTGTGAGTTCGTGAGATCCTGAGAACGATGCTGCCTGGAGCTTAGCTCCTGGTAGGGTCACCCATGCGGTAAGGTCAAGGGGCAAGGTTCCAGACATAGGGTCCTCAGCAGTGGAGCTGGTGGAAGATGGTGATACATCACAATGGCAGTGTAGGTGAAGGAAGGCTGCTGCAGTGAAGGGTCCCCTGTCATCTTGCACTCCATGTCACTGGACCCTGACCCCAATTGGTCAAGGACCATATGGTGGCTGGCCGGGCATCAGCCTTCCCATGTTAAACAAAGTCACGCACAAGCGTTCAGGGAATAACCTCTTAGGAGAACATCATACTCAACACGAGTGATCACACTACTACAGTAAGAATCTTGCTTTGCATACTGTTCATTCAGATCTATGTATTACATAGTGCGTTAAGGAAGTAGTAGACAAAACTATAACAGAATGTAGAACAAAATGTAACAGCTTCAGAAAAAAATGCAAATCTGACAGTCTTTCCAAGCAAACACATCGGTGTACAGTATATCACCATTAACTGTCAGTCAGTTGGCCAAGCATTCTGGTCCATTTTCTTCCCACATTCCAAAGAATTTTGGGCTAGTACGAGGGGTGATTGATAAGTTTGTGGCCTAAGGTAGAAGGAGATGAGTTATTATCTTCAAACTTTCTGCATCATCACTCAAAGAGTTGAACTGCACGTGCATGTAACAAGAGCTGTATAACCCATCTCCTTCTACCTAAGGCCATGAACTTATCAATCACCCCTGCTGTGGACCACCTGGAGGTCCAAGATGCTCTCGTTACACGCACGTGCAGTCCAACTCTTTGAGTGAAAATGCAGAAAGTTTGAAGTTAATAACTCATCACCTTCTACCTTAGGCCACAAACTTATCAATCACCCCTGCTGTGGACCACTTCTACAAGGAAGGGATCCGTATACTCCTCGACCGCTGGACTAAGTGTGTAAATGTAGGAGGGGACTCTGTTGAAAAATAAATGTGCTAGATTTTTTAAAATTGACTCCTTCTACCTTAGGCCATGAACTTATCAATCACCCCTCATAGGTTAATTGGTCACTGAGATATAATAGGGTGGCATGGGCCTGTGGGGCTGGAAGGCTCTGTTACTATGCTGTATCTGTAGATAAAATAAAATAATTAAGAGTAAATGTCTGGTAACATCCTTCTAGCAACAGACAGCTTTCATTCAATTGAATAGAGGCTGCTGCGCTTACCCAGGGCATATCTTTGCATGGGTCTAGAGGCAGATTTTTCCACCTAAGGACCATGAAAAGTCCAGTGTTGGAGCAGGGGGAAGACAGAGCCAGATGAGGCAGGATAGAACATAAATCATCACACAAGTTACTGTCTGATGAACTTGGCAGGTCAGGCAGCAACTTTAAGCGGAAAAGGATTTTCAGAATTTTGGTTTAATGCCCTTAATTGGGGCTGGATGAAGGGCTTCCGTAGATGCTTCCTAGCCCAGTGAGTTTCTCCAGCTTTTTGTGTGTTGCTCCAGATTCCAGTATCAGCAGAATCTAGAAAATAGTTCATGCCTGATGTTCTATCTCAGCTCCATTTGTCTGCACTATCTTCATATCCATTGATTACCTTAATATCCTTAAATCTATTAATTTCTGTTTTGAACAAAACCGTTACTGAAGTGAAGAAAGACAGGCATGTCCCAGTACAAGCATGGGTATTATTGGAAGATCTGAGATCTCACACTGTGTGCTAGAAATTTACAAGTGTGTCCTTTGCTTCATGGAATCCTGGTTAACCCCTTCTGTACCGGATGCAACGATTCAGGTTGATGGGCTTACTATACACCGTCAGGATAGATCTATAGAGACTCCCAAAAGCAGAAGTGGAGGAGTATGCCTCATGATTAACTGTTCTTGGTGCACAAATATATCAGTGCTGTCCCAATTCTGCTCACCAGACCTGGAATACCTAGCAGTTAAAGTGCTGTCCTTTTTACCTACCACGAGAGTTCTCTGGAGTCATTTTCAGAGCAGTATACATTCCAGCTCAGGCCAATGTCAAGCAGGCTTTAGATGATCTGAGCAATGGGATCGACATGCATGAAACAGTGCACCCTAACGCCTTCACCAATATTTTGGGAGATTTTACCCACGCCAGTCTGAAAAAAATCACTAAGCAATTACCATCAACAGATCGCATGCAATACTAGAGGAAATAACTCCCTGGACCACTGTTACACCACCATCAAGAATGCCTACCGTGCTATTCCACACCCTCAATTTGGGAAGTCTGATCACCTGGCTGTACTTCTACTCCTTGAGTATAGGCAGAGACTGAAGTTTGCAGCACCAGTAGTGAGGACCAAGAAGGTATGGACAAGGGAAGCACAGGAGCGCCTACAGGTCTGCTTTGAATTGGTGGACTGAACTGGATTCAGAGATTCATCTTTGAACCTGGATAAGTATGCTGCAGTTGTTACCGACTTCATTAAAACCTGGGTAGGTGAGTGTGTACCTACAAAGACTTACTATACATTCCCAAACCAAAAGCCGTGGATCAACCAGGAGGTACATCATCTGCTGAAGGCTAGATCTGTGGCATTCAAGTCTGACAACCCAGGTATGTGCCAGAAAACCAGGTATGATTTGCAGAAGGCTATTTTAATGGTGAAGAGACAATTTTGAATGAGGTTGAAGGTGACATCAGATGCACAACAACTCTGCTAGGGTTTGCAAGATATTATTTCATATAAAGTGAAACTCAATGGCATGAATGGCAGCGATGTTTCACTACCAGATGAACTCAATGCCTTCTATGCACGCTTTGAAAGGGAGAATGCTACAGCTGTGAAGATCCCTGCCGCATCTGATGACCCTGTGATCTCTGTCTCAGAGGCCAATGTTAGGCTGCCTTTAAAGAGAGTGAACCCTTGCAAGGCAGGAGGCCCCGAAGGAGTACCTGGTAAGGCTCTGAAAACCTGTGCCAACCAACTGACGGGAGTATTCAAGGACATTTCCAACCTCTCACTGATACAGACGGAAGTTCCCACTTGCTTCAAAAAGACAACAATTATACCAGTGTCTAGGAAGAATAATGTGAGCTGCCTTAATGATTATCGCCCAGTAGCACTCACTTCTACAGTGAAGAAATGCTTTGAGAGGTTAGTCATGACTAGACTGAACTCCTGCCTCAATAAGGACCTGGACATATTGCAATTTGCCTATCACCACAAATGGTCAATGACAGATGCAATCTCAATGGCTCTTCACACAGCATTAAACCAACTGGACAAACACCAACACCTATGTCAGGATGCTGTTCATCGACTATAGCTCAGCATTTAATACCATCATTCCCACAATCCTGATTGAGAATTGCACAACCTGGGCCTCTGTACCTCCCTCTGCAATTGGATCCTTGACTTTCTAACCAGAAGCCAACAGTCTGTGCAGATTGGTGGTAACATATCCTCCTCACTGACGATCAACACTGGTGCACCTCAGGGGTGTGTGCTTAGCCCACGGCTCTACCCTCTGTATACACATGATTGTGAGGCTAGGCATAGCTCAAATACCATCTACAAATTTGCTGATGATACAACCATTGTTGGTAGAATCTCAGGTGGTGACGAGAGGGCGTACAGGAGTGAGATATGCCAACTAGTGGAATAGTGCCGCAGCAACAACCTGGCACTCAACGCCAGTAAGACAAAAGAACTGATTGTGGACTTCAGGAAGGGTAAGACGAAGGAACATGAACCAATCCTCATACTGGGATCGGAAGTGGAGAGAATGAGCAGCTTCAAGTTCCTGTGTGTCAAGATCTCTGAGGATCTAACCTGGTCCCAACATATTAATGCAGTTATAAAGAAGGCAAGACAGCGGCTATACTTTATTAGGAGTTTGAAGAGATTTGGTATGTCAACAAATGCACTCAAAAAGTATTGATATACTGTGGAGAGCTGCATGACTGTCTGGTATGGGGGGCGGTGGGGGGCGGGGGGGCTACTGCACAGGACTGAAAGAAGCTGCCGAGGGTTGTAAATTTAGTCAGCTCCATCTTGGGTACACCTTCACGGAGCGGAGTCTCAGAAAGACAGCGTCCATTATTAAAGATCCCCTGCCCCAAGGTGATGCCCTTTTCTCGCTGTTACCATCAGGTAGGAGGTACAGAAGCCTGAAGGCACACACTCAGAGATTCAGGAACAGCTTCTTACCCTCTACCATCTGATTCCCAAATGGACATTGAACACTACCTCATTTTTTTAATGTATAGTATTTCTGTTTTTTTGCACGATTTTTAATCCATTCAAAATACGTATACGGTAATTTATTTATTTATTATTATTTTTTCCCCCTTCTATATTATGCATTGCATTGAACTGCTGCTGCTAGGTTGACAAATTTCATCTTACATACGGGTGATAATAAACCCGATTCTGATTCTGAAATACGTAGAGTCACCATAAGACACAAGAACCATAAGATGTAGGATCAGAATTAGGCCATTCTGCTCTGCCATTCTACTATGGCTGATTCATTATCACCACCCCCCCCCCCACATAACCTCTGAAACCCTTAATAATCAAGAAACTATTGTTACATGCTCAAGGAGATGTGTGTGTGATTTTTTGTGCGGATGATGTAATGGTCTTTTGGAGGTCACCTGATGTGATTTTCCTGCCGATGTGAGGTCACGTGATGACATGTGCACCATGGGTATATAAGGGTCGACCCCAGATGACGCAGCTAGTATTTAGTTTGTAGATTTCCAAGTAGAACGTACTGTGTCTCCATTTCTGTTGTGTGTTTGTTTTTATGATGCAGTTTCATTTTTAAAATGAAGTGTTGTGTTCTGTTGCAAGATACAGTATTATTGGACCAGAAATTTTTGCTAGATGTGCTGACTTACCCTATTCCAGCAGTAGTAGTAGCAGGGAGAGTGAAGACTTTATTGAAGTACAGGACCGAAGGATCGGAAGGAGTCGGCATCATTTGGCAGTTTAACAAAGGATCGACCTTATTGAGTCTTCATTGAATGAGTAGCGACCTGCATCGAGATAACTCTTGCCAAAAAGAGCAAAGAGTTCATGCAAAGGTTTGCTCTCTCTAAAAGAATTTAAGGTCAGTTGGTTTAAACTGTTTATTTACTGCATTGTGAATCCTGTGGACAGAACCAGCAGGAAAGTTGCATCTGTGAAGAAATCCTTCTCCAGAGAAGTCTCTCCCAATTGAACGTATAAATCTGTTGGACTTTCGAATTTACCATTTTAAGAACTATATCTGACTTTGTCGCTTTAAGAACTTTTTTCGCATTTAACGCTTTAAGAACCAGTGCCGAGTGACAATTCGTTGAACGGCTGCATCGTGGTTGACTTCCGGTTAAAGTTTCCGTTTGTTTTTTTTTCCTTATCATTTATCCGTGTTTAATAAATGTTTGGTTGTTTTTATAGAACCTCTCTCGATTGATATTCATTGTTGCCATTTATGTAACACTATTACACTATTAACCTCTGTTTAAATATACCCAATGACAACCTCCACTGCCATCCATGGCAATAAATTCCACAAACTCACCACCCTCCGGCCGAAGAAGTTCCTACTTATCTCTTTTCTAAGGCAATGTCCTTGCATTCTGAGGCTGTGCCTCTTGCTCTGGACTCTCCCACTATAGGAAATGCCCTCTCCATATCCACTCTACATAGGCTGTCCAATATTCGAAAGGTTTCAATGAGATCTCACCTCATTCTCCTCAACACCAGCGAGAACAGGCCCAGAGCTATCAAATGATCCTTATATGTTAACCCTTTCCTTCCCAGGGTCATTTTCATGAATCTCCTCTGGAACCTCTCCAATGCCAGTATATCCGTTCTTAGATAAGGGGCCCAAAACTCCATAATACTTCAAGTGTGGTCTGACCAATGTCTTATAAAGCCTCAGCATTATGTCCTTGCTCTTACATTCTAGTCCTTTGGAATGAACACACAATCTGTCCAAGTGCACACCCACCATCAGACAGCTATTTTCACTCTTCCCCATCCTAATGGAACACATTCAGTATGAGCTCATTTGTTGCCATTTACACAGAAGACTGGCTATTTGCAGTAATAATAAACCAACAAGAATTTGTGGTTGAAGAGTTTTTAATACATCACAGTGCAGATTTAATGTCAATACGACACATATTGACTTTTTGTGCCAGTAACAATTGACTAGTAACTATGCAAATTCATCTTTACTCAGTAAATAATTAACTCAGCCCAAACAAGAATAACAACAACCAGCATTTAAGCATTAGTTCTTGCAGAGAAAAATGTTCCTTCACGATTTAAGGCAGATATGCAATCATATAAATGTCCATACTGATTGAGAGATAAACAGAAGTGATAAACTGCACACCCCCCACCCCCACTACATAACATTATACCTTCCTTAACATCCACCTGAAAAGGCTGCTTTTGCCATTGGTGCTGGTTATACTTCAGTGATGAGTGGATTCACATATCCGTAAATTGCGTTTTCAAACCTCTCAGGAGACTGAATACACTAGTCAAAGGATGAGCTTATACATCAACTGCACCTCAAGACATCCCAAACTTCTGCAAAATCAGTCATGTGTTCAAATTCAATTCAAATTCAAAGGAAATTTATTATCCAAGTATATATGTGTTGCCATATATTACCTTGAGATTCATTTTCTTGCACACATTTACAGGAAAAAGGAAATATAATAGAATTTTATGAAAAACTGTACATAACTAGGCAAAAAAATAAGTTTGTAAACCTCTATAAGGTCACCTCTCAGCTGCCTTCTGCTCAGGTAATATAGCTATAGCCTATGCAGCTTCTCCTTCCAGTGCAGACAAGATCGTTATGAATTGTGTCTGCTCCTTCTCTCACATACAGTATATACTCACACCCTTCCTGTATACCATGGTGACCAGAGCTTCTCATAAATCACAAGTGTGATTTCATCAGCATATTGTATAATTGTAACATGACATTTTCAATGGCCTAGCCAGTGAAGGCAAGCATGCCTTCTTCCTCACTCCTTTACCTGTGTTGCCACTTCTAGGGAATTATATACTCATGATCACAATCCCCAGGGCCTTTCCATTCACCATGTAAGCCTGCCTTAACTTCCAAAAATGCATCCCTTTGCACTTGTCTAAGTTAAATTCCATCTACTATTCCTCCTCCCAACATAACCTTTGTCATCCTTCTTCATTATACTTTATTGTCGCCAAACAATTGGTACTAGAACGTACAATCATCACAGCGATATTTGATTCTGTGCTTAACACTCCCTGGATTACAAATATTAAATATTAAAAATAGTTAAAATTAGTAAATATTAAAAAATAAATTATAAATCATAAATAGAAAATAGGAAAGGGAAAGGAAGGTAGTGCAAAAAAAAACCGAGAGGCAAGTCCGGATATTTGGAGGGTACGGCCCAGGTCCGGGTTAGGATCTGTTCAGCAGTCTTATCACAGTTGGAAAGAAGCTGTTCCCAAATCTGGCCGTACGAGTCTGCAAGCTCCTGAACCTTCTCCCGGAGGGAAGAGGGATGAAAAGTCTGTTGGCTGGGTGGGTTGTGTCCTTGATTATCCTGGCAGCACTGCTCCGACAGCGTGCGGTGTAAAGTGAGTCCACGGACGGAAGATTGGTTTGTGTGATGTGCTGTGCTGTGTTCACGATCTTCTGCAGCTTCTTTCGGTCTTGGACAGGACAACTTCCATACCAGGTTGTGTTGCACCCTAGAAGAATGCTTTCTATGGTGCATCTATAAAAATTAGTGAGGGTTTTAGGGGACAGGCCAAATTTCTTTAGTTTTCTCAGGAAGTAAAGGCGCTGGTGGGCCTTCTTGGCAGTGAACTCTGCTTGGTTGGACCAAGACAGGTCATTTGTGATAATGACCCTGAGGAACTTAAAGCTTTTCACCTGTTCTACTTGCGCACCACCGATGTAAATTGGGTCATGCGGTCTGCTATTCCTTCTGAAGTCAACAACCAATTGCTTCGTCTTGCTGACATTGTTGTAGGTTATAGGTTATTGTCTTCGCACCATGCCACCAGGTTCTTAATTTCTCTCTCATTATCCACTGGATACCAATGTTTAAATGTCACCTGCAGACTTAGTGAGTAACACCCTGGGAAAGGTTTCACTGCTAACGTAATGGTCTTTCTGTAGAAGCAGTGTTTGGGTTATGGTTAGAGATAACGGGTGCCTTGGAATGTGTACCGTCCAATGAAGGGAGTGTGTTTTTGTGTTGTGTGCCGGACATTGGTGTGAGCTGAGTCTTTTATTCAGCAGGCGATGAAGACACCGGAGAGAAGAGTTCATAGGATTCAACCTGGAGCGGGGCCAAGATCCGACGAAGCCCGGAGAGATCGAAGGAGGATCAGTGAAGGGGAAACCATGAGCTCCAACTTGTGCACATTAGACTGTTTCATTAAAATGGGCCCTTTTCTTTATTTTTAGCTTTTTCTTTACTAAGAATTAAGAATTAAGAATTATAAAACTAAATCATTTAATTGTATGCATTGTACTGTCTGTAATTTCGTGGTACTTATTTGTAACAGGGTAACGAATCACACAGCATCCGCACAAACAGGGGGTTTCGAGGGTTTGCACCTCAATCTCAGACAGTTGGCCGGGCTAGAGTTTGTCTTCCCTAGACTTACGCAGCCGACAGACCTGAGTGTTTCATTAGTATTAATGATTCCCACAGCTGTTTGTAAGGAGTTTGTACGTTTCCTCCACGACCGTGTGAGTTTCCTCTGGGTACTCTTGTTTCATCTCACATTCCAAATATTTATAGTTTGTATGCTGAGGGTAAACAAGGTTGGCACAGGAAGCATGACAACACTCAAGGGCTGCCCTAGCGTATTTCTTCCCATTTGATTTGATGCAAAAGATGCATTTCACTGTATGTTTTGATGTATTGATGTACATATGACAAAATAAAGGTAATCTTTAATCTTTCTCAACATATTAATTTGACTCTGCTATCTGCAATAAGTCCTCTTACAATTATTAACACAAGTTCAAAGATCAAAAGTTCAAAGTAAATTTATTATCAAAGTACATATATGCCACCATATACAACCCTGAGATTCGTTTTCTTGTGGGCATACTCAGTAAATACAAGAAACACAACAGAGTTAATGAAAGACTCAACTGGATGGACAAACAACCAATGTGCAAAAGACAAAGAAGCTGTGCAAATACAAAAGAAAATAAATAATAATAATAAATAAATGCACAGTTATCCATTGAGAATGTAAGATGAAGAATCTTTCACACCACGTAATATACATCATGACTCTTTCATTCTACTCTTAATGTTGAGCCAGTCAAGATTCTACTGAAGTATCTCCTGTGGCCCTATGCCATAATTTTGTGAAAATTGCTTCACCATTTCATCTCAATCAATTTGATTAAAGATGACACTAATTAACTTGTTAGCTTCCTCACATATGACAAGTGCCTCATTCTCTAATCACTGCCAGAGGAGCCCACACTTACTGTGCGATGGAACTACGGCAATTTATGTTCATCGAGATCTACAGCTGACACAAGGAAGAGATCTAGAATGGAAATCCTGCAACGGTTTGATTTCACACGGGTACTCAGCTTTCCATCTGTGGCAACTTGGAATAAAATATACAAGATATTCAAGATATCTTAGGTCGTTTAATGTCATCTCCAGTACACAAGTGTAAAGGAGAGCAAGATTAATGTTATTCCAGATCTGGTGCAGCACAAAAAAATACAAAAAAGATAAAGAACACAATAATAAGAATAACACACAATAAATATAAATACAGTACATAAGATAGCTTATATACATAAATTTATCGTATGTACATAAAGCGACAGTAAGTACAGGAGTGTTGACACCTGTGGTGACTCTGCCAGGAAATGATAAAGTAGTGGTGTGGGGTTGGGTACTGGCACAACTTATTGCATGGTGAAATTGTGCTAAAGTTTCAATTAATATCTTCTTTATATATCATGTTTCATAAAGTGCCAAAGAAGATCATTGTTGCTGTGAGAAATTCATTTTAATTTAAGGCACGGATAGAACATAGGACATAGAGCATAGAAATCTACAGCACATTACAGGCCCTTCGGCCCACAATGTTGAGCCAACCATGTGACCGACTTCAGAAACTGCCTAGTATTTCCGTAGCGCTCAGCCCTCTATTTTTCTAAGTTTCATCTACCTATCCGAGCGTCTCTTAAAAGACCCTATTGCATTCCCTGCACCCACCACTCTCTGTGTGATAAACTTACCCCTGACATCCCCTCGGTACCTATTTCCAAGCACCTTAAAACTATGCCCCCTTGGGTTAGCCATTTCAGTCCTGGGAAAAAGCCTCTGACTATCTACATGATCAATGACCCTCATCATCTTATACACCTCTATCAGGTCACCTCTTGTCCTATGTCACTCCAAGGAGAAATAGCCAAGTTCACTCATCCTATTCACATAAGGTGCACCCTCCAATCCAGGCAGCATCCTTGTAAATCTCCTCTGCACTCTCTGTGGAGTATCCACATCCTTCTTGTAGTGAGGTGACAAGAACTGAGCAGAGTACTCCAAGTGGGGTCTGACCAAGATCCTATATAGCTGTAACATTACCTCACGGCTGGAACTCAATCACACGTTTGATGAAAGCCAACATACCATACGCTTTCTTTACAACACTGTCAACCAGCGCAGCAGCTTTTAGTGGCCTATGGACACAGACCCCAAAGTCTCTCAGATCCTGCACACTGCCAAGAGTCTTATATTCTGTCTTCAGATTTGGCCTACCAAAATGAACCACTTCACACTTATCTGGGTTGAACATCTGCCATTTCTCAGACCAGTTCTGCATCCTATTGATGTTCCACTGTAACCTCTGACACCCCTCCAGACTATCCGTAACACCCCCAACCTTTGTGTCATCAGAAAATTTACTAACCCACCCTTCTACTTCCTCATCCAGGACACTTATAAAATCACAAGGAGGAGGGATCTCACAACAGATCTCTGCAGAACACCACTGGTCACCAACCTCCATATAGAATACGAACCATTTCAACCACCCTTTGCCTTCTGTGGGCAAGCCGATTCTGGATCCACAAAGCAAGGTCTCCTTACTTTCTGAAGGACCCCTGCCTGGGGAACCTTATCAAATGCCTTGCTGAAATCTGTATACACTACATCCACTGCTCTACCTTCATCAATGTGTTTAGTTACATTTTGTTACACAGATAAACTCCTTTGAGGGGGATGTTACCTCCATAGGTATAAAAGGTGTATTCAATGGTGTTTTTTGTCATCTTAGCTGTCCCTAGCCAATCTTGGGTGTGTTGGTTGGTAAAACATTTCACTCTATGTTTCGATGTACATGTGATAAATAAACCTGAATCTGAATCTGAATTAGCACTGTACTGACATCTTAGCCATAATGTTAAGCTCTGTACAGGCACTTGATTCAACCAAATAACTGTACTGTACTGCCCCAGGGAAGATGATTGCTCAAGTCTGATCTCTTATAGCAAAGTTTTATAACCATGTTGGGAGGATTACATTTATCAGATGATTGCAACAAGGGCGAAAACACAACACACATACACTCAATGACCACTTTATAAGGTACCTCCCGTACCTAATAAAGTGACCAATGAGAGTATATCCATGGTCTTTTGCCTCTGTAGCCAAGGTTTGACCTGTTGTGCATTCAGAGATGCCCTTCTGCACATCACTGTTGTAATGTGCAGTTATTTGAGTTATTGCCGCCTTCCTGTCAACATGAACCTGCCTGGCCATTCTCCTCTGACCTCTCATTAACAAGGCACCTTCACCCACAGATCTGCCACTCACTGGATCTTCTTTTGTTCTTCGCACCATTCCCTGTAAACTCTAGAGACTGTTCTGTGTGGAGATCCCAGGGGATTAGGAATTCCTGAGATACTCAAACTACCCCCCCGGCAACAACAACCATTCCACGGTCGAAGTCAATTAGAACACATTTCTTCCCCATCCTGATGTTTGGTCTGAACAACAACTGAACCTCTTGACCATGTCTACATGCTTTTATGCATTGAGTTGCTGTCACATGATTCGCTGGTTCGACATTTGCATGAACAAGCAGTGACTGATTAGATTTTGTATTAATGAGCAGATGTACGGATGTATCGAATGAAGTGACTACTGGGCACTACTGTATATTAGCCAGCACAAATTCCTGATACAGCCTTGGTCACCCTGCTTTTGGAAAGACATCATTAAATTGAAGAGTGCAGAGATCATTTTCAAGGATGCTGCCGTTTCTTGATGGACTGAATTATAGGGAGAGATTGGGTACACGAGAACTTTATACTTTGGAGCACAGGAGACACAGACATAAGGGGCATCGAAGGGGTGAATGCACGCAGTTATTTTCCCAGAGAAGAGGAACTAAAAATGAAAGGGCATAGATTAAGTGGAAGGTGAAAGATTTAAAAGGGAGCTGTGGAGGAACTTCTTTACACAATAGATGGCACATGTATGGAACAAGCTGCTGGAGAAAGTGTTTGAGGAGGGTCAACAACGACTTTTGGAACACATTTGGATAAGTGCATGGTAGGAAGGGTTTTGGGAGACAGATCTAACCTAATAGTTTGCCATGGCTGGGTTGGGCTGGAGGAGCTGTCTCCAATTCAGTATTAGTCCATGACTCCACTTCGTGGGAAAAGAAAAACCTACGCTTATTGTGCAGGGCACCTGTAAGACAGCAGAAAATCATAATTAATCTCTCGTGCCATCAACAACAAAATCAAAACTTGCATTTCTATTACGCTGTTAATGTAACGAACCGTGCCAAGGCACTTCACAGCAACATTAATAGCTGCTTTTGACAGTGAACTGCACTAATGTATTCGGCCAATTAACAGGTGAAATATGGAGATCAGTTATGAGCTTTTTGAACTAGTTGATTTACATTTTAATGCTTATTAAAAGAATATGGATCTTAATGTTAATATTGTTTTCCTGACTCTAATGTGTTTGGAACTGTGTAGCACAGCTCTACCTAGTGGCCATTTCATAATTAATGACCTGCCTTTGGAAGTGGTTCTACAAAGTTAGAATTATAGAGAAAAAGAATCGTAGAGGGCCATCAGCTCACCCTCCATAAAGGCCATTAACCACTCATATATATTAATCCTCCACAAATCTCAATTTTAAAGAAATGGCAGATGAACTTCATGAATATTTTGCGTCAATCTTTACTGTAGAAGACAATAGCAGTATGCCAGTAATTTGAGAATGTAAGGGGGCAGAAGTGTAGTTCCTATTACTGAGGAGATGGTTCTTCGGAAGCTGAAGGGCCACTCATACGCACTTTGGGAATAAACTTACTTTGACTTTGATGTATTCTCCTCATATTTTCTTCAACGCCACCAGAGTCTATCGCTCACCTACACACCAGGAACATTCTTTGGTGGCCTATCTGCACACCTTTGGAATGTAGGAAAAAACTGAAGTATCCCGAAGAAAGCACACAGCCACAGGGAGAACATGCAAACTCCACTCTGACAGCGCACCTATCTGGTCTATACGCGACTCCTAAGTGAGTGAAGTGAACATGGTTGATTCTTAACCACCCTCTCAAATGAGGGAAAGCCAATATACAGTCCGTAGACACTTTATTAGGCACATCCTGTATCTAATAATGTGGCCAATGAGTGTACATTTGTGATCTTCTGCTGCTGTAGCCCATCCACTTCAAGGTTTGGTGTGTTGTGTATACAGAGATTCTCTTCTGCACACCACTGCTGTAACACTTGGTTATTTGAGTTACTGTCGTCTTCCTGTCAGCTTGAACCAGTCTGGTCATTCTTCTCTGACCTCTCTCATTAGCAAGGCATTTTCACCCACAGAAATGCTACTCACTGGATATTTATTTTTGTCTTTTGCACCATTCTCTGTAAACTCTTGAGACTGTTGTGAGTGAAAATCCTAGGAGATCACTAGTTTCTCAGATAATCAAAGCACCCCAACTGGCACCAACAGTAATTTTGTGGTCAAAGTCACTTATATTACATTTCATCCCCATTCTGATGTTTGGTCTGAGAAACAACTGAACCTTTTGACCACGTTTGCATGCTTTTATGCATTGAGTTGCCTCGTAATTGGTTGATTCGCTATTTGTATTAATGAGCAGGAGTACAGATATACCTAATAAAGTGGCCTTTCAGTATATCTCATTCATGTACACAACTTCGTCACCACTGATATCTTCCAGCAACAGTTGTGTCATCAGCAAATGAATAGATGGCATTTGGCTCTGGCTAGCCATGCAGTCATAATGATAGCGTGAGTAGAACAGTGAATTGAGCAAGCATCCTTGAGGTGATTTGGTGTTAATTGTCAGTGAAGAGGAGATGTTATTTCCGATCCCCATTGACTATGGTCTCCCAATGAGGAAGTCAAGGATACATTTGCAGAGGGAGGAACAGAGGCCCAGGATTTGAAGCTTTTTGAACTGAGGGGATGATGGTGATGAATGCTGAGCTGTAATCAATAAAGAGCAGCCCTGCGCAGGTATTGTTATTGTCCACATGGTCCAAGGTTGAGTGGCGAGTCAATGAGATTGCAGAGAAATGGTTGACCAATCTCAAGAAGTGCGACATAAGTATAAAGGTGACAATAATAGAATAACCAAGAGAATTAGAGATCAGAAGTTGAAAACATAATCAGAACCACTGGGAAGGGGGAGCAAAGTGGTAGGTTCAGAAGTCCGACAGCAGTGGGGCCTTCTCCAAGAAGTTGGAAGAGGGGAAGTGGCCAGGGTGGCAGCATTCTTGACATTTCCACTAGCCTTCCTGAATCAATGAATTCTGAAGTTGCACTGAAAGTGATGAGCCTGTGACATGTCTACCACTCTCTGCAGGCTCCGTCATGTTGCTGTGTGATTGAAGGAGAAGTTAGACAATGTGGTGTTCCTTTGTGCCTAGAGCACATCTCTTTACAAAGTAAAAATCATGGAATCATATAGCAAAAAATATATAATATTTATGCCAGATTATCAAATCCCCATTGCAATGATCCCATTTACCAGCACTTGTTCCATAGTCTTTTCTGCCTTTAAGATTCAGGTGTTCATCCAGATACTTCTCAAGTATTCTAAGGTTCTCATCTCTGTCTCCACCATCCCCTCAGACAGTGCATTTCATATTCCAACCACTCTCTTGGTAAAAAGGTACTCATCTTCCGAAATATAAGATTTACAGGAGGTTCTAACTGCATGTATGAATGAGATACAGTGCCTCTTAATAATCCCAATGGACAGTCAGATAACAGCCAATATCATTGGGTGTCACGGTAGCATAGTGTCATTGCTCTGCTATTACAGCTTGGAGTGCCAGAGTTCGGAATTCAATTCCAACATCATTTTTACATCCTCCTCGTGGAATGCCTGGGTTTTCTCTGGGTGCCACGTTTCCTCCCACAGTCTAAAGATGTACCGGCCGGGAGGTTAATTGGTCATTCGAAATTGTCTGGTGATTAGGTTGGGGTTAAGTTGTTGTTTGCTCTGTGGTGCGGCTCAAAGGACCGGAATGGCCTTTTCAACACCATATCCAAACAAACAAATAAATAAATATTTTTTGTGGTAAATCTGAATTTGATGTCTAACCACTAATCTTCAATGTTACAGCATTCTAACTGAGCTTCTCTCTCAGATTGCTGCAAATGGCACATTAGAAAATCTTCAGTAAAAAGTTAGGCTTTTTATTTTAAAAATAAAGTGACATTTGAGGCCAGGCGAGGGATTAATAAATATGGAGATGAAATAAAAAGGAACTAGAAAAAAGGTTATGTTGAATAATGCATTACGGCAGTAAGTTCCTAACTCTTGTCACAAGCCACCAATGTTAGAAGATGAAATGCGATTCATTAATGAGGCTGTTCCTTTTAACAGTTCAGTTCAGTATGATTGATGCTTGTTTTCATACGCAGTTTTCTGAGAGGAGCCAGACATCTGAAGTGGATTACCTTTTATCACTTTGTAGGAGGCTGAGCTGCCTAAAGATGTTAAAGGGTTGCACTGTGATTCAGTTCTGCTTGAAGTTCATTAAATATAGGTGACAAGATAGGAGAGCGGGGTGGCATGTTATTGTAGAAGTCAAGGTCCAGGCTATTTATGGTACTAGTAGTGGGCCATTTAACATCTTGAACTGTTGCACTTTTCAGTGAACTTATTGCTAACATGCCTGACAGTTTGCTATTGGACTGGTTTTAAATGGGAAAGAGTCCATAAAATCAGTTATACTCCTTCCTCTTTATGTTTTTCAAATCTGTCACCTGGTTTATAGAATCTCAGTGTTATACAGCACAGAAACAGGCCAATTATCCACAATAGTTTTATTTGGCCCTGGTCCATAACTGCTTTGGCAGGTGAAGAGTTCATCCAGATATGTTGTAAATGTTATGAATGTCTTAGCTTCCACAACCTTCCTACCATTTACTTTCTCCCTATTTCTCTCTTTTTCACTTAACATAGAAACATAGAAACATAGAAAATAGGTGCAGGAGTAGGCCATTCGGCCCTTCGAGCCTGCACCGCCATTTATTATGATCATGGCTGATCATCCAACTCAGAACCCCGCCCCAGCCTTCCCTCCATACCCCCTGACCCCCGTAGCCACAAGGGCCATATCTAACTCCCTCTTAAATATAGCCAATGAACTGGCCTCAACTGTTTCCTGTGGCAGAGAATTCCACAGATTCACCACTCTCTGTGTGAAGAAGTTTTTCCTAATCTCGGTCCTAAAAGGCTTCCCCTCTATCCTCAAACTGTGACCCCTCGTTCTGGACTTCCCCAACATCGGGAACAATCTTCCTGCATCTAGCCTGTCCAACCCCTTTAGGATCTTATACGTTTCAATCAGATCCCCCCTCAATCTTCTAAATTCCAACGAGTACAAGCCCAGTTCATCCAGTCTTTCTTCATATGAAAGTCCTGCCATCCCAGGAATCAATCTGGTGAACCTTCTTTGTACTCCCTCTATGGCAAAGATGTCTTTCCTCAGATTAGGGGACCAAAACTGCACACAATACTCCAGGTGTGGTCTCACCAAGGCCTTGTACAACTGCAGTAGTACCTCCCTGCTCCTGTACTCGAATCCTCTTGCTATAAATGCCAGCATACCATTCGCCTTTTTCACCGCCTGCTGTACCTGCATGCCCACTTTCAATGACTAGTGTATAATGACACCCAGGTCTCGTTGCACCTCCCCTTTTCCTAATCGGCCACCATTCAGATAATAATCTGTTTTCCTATTTTTGCCACCAAAGTGGATAACTTCACATTTATCCACATTAAATTGCATCTGCAATGAATTTGCCCACTCATCCAACCTATCCAAGTCACCCTGCATCCTCTTAGCATCCTCCTCACTGCTAACACTGCCACCCAGCTTCGTGTCATCCGCAAACTTGGAGATGCTGCATTTAATTCCCTCATCCAAGTCATTAATATATATTGTAAACAACTGGGGTCCCAGCACTGAGCCTTGCGGTACCCCACTAGTCACCGCCTGCCATTCTGAAAAGGTCCCGCTTATTCCCACTCTTTGCTTCCTGTCTGCTAACCAATTCTCCACCCACACCAATACCTTACCCCCAATACCGTGTGCTTTAAGTTTGCACACTAATCTCCTGTGTGGGACCTTGTCAAAAGCCTTTTGAAAATCGAAATATACCACATCCACTGGTTCTCCCCTATCCACTCTACTAGTTACATCCTCAAAAAATTCTATGAGATTCGTCAGACATGATTTTCCTTTCACAAATCCATGCTGACTTTGTCCGATCATTTCACCGCTTTCCAAATGTGCTGTTATCACACCCTTGATAACTGACTCCAGCAGTTTCCCCACCACCGACGTTAGGCTAACCGGTCTATAATTCCCCGGTTTCTCTCTCCCTCCTTTTTAAAAAAGTGTCACTTCTTCCCCTTTCACTCATACATCTAAACCAATTATGTGGTTCACCCCAGTGCAAGCACAATAGACTAGAGAACCTTTCCATAACTTTCCATGGGACTTGTGAAAACCCATATTTTAGAACATAAAACATACAATACAATACAGACCCTTTGGCCCATCACGTTGTACCAACCTTTAACTACTCCATGATCAATCTGACCATTCCGTCCTGAACAGCGCTCCATTTTTCTTTCACCTTTGTGCCAAATTGTACCTTAAATTTCTCGAATGCATCAGCCTCTACTGCCACCCCTGGTAGCATGTTCCAGACACCCACACTCTGTGTGTAAGAAAACCTACGTCTGATGTCTTTCCTAAACTTTTGTCCACTTGACTTAAAAGAGTATCCTCTGGCATTAGCCATTGCTGCTCTTGGGGAGAAAGGGCACTGGCCACTGGCTGTCCACTCTACCTATGCCTCTCATAGTCTGAAACACAGTTTCGCACCTAATTCAGCCAAGGAGGAATCATGAGCTTCAGAGTAGGCTTGGTCACAGGACATCAGAAACAAAGGACTCAGTATTTGGTACATGGTACATTGAGATGTTCGGCCTTACACTATAGCAGTATACATCCTAAATGAAGTCCAGGTTTAAAGGATTTAAGTATGACAAGAGGTTCCATAAAATTGGCTTACATATCTTGTTTTCAGAGTGTAGAGGGATGTAGTGACTTAAGGAGGCTTGATCAAGTGGAATTAGGGATGATTTGATTTTATCAGAGGTGCCCACATGATTTGACAATTAAATCAAAATTGTGGAATTTAAAAGCATTAAAGCTTACCGTATGATTAATATAAAGAATATAACCCACCATTTTACAATTAGAAAGCATTTTATATATCTTGTGTTAACTTATTGGCCAAGCATGCACAATATCAGCAAATTTGATTGTCAAGCGTTTGATGTCTGAGATGTATTAGATAAAGTCACTGCTACATGAAGTAAACAATAATGTTTTTATGACTGCAGATGCTGGAATCTGGAGCAACAACGAGTCAGACAGCATCTGTGGAAGAAAATGGAGTGTTAACATTTCAGGTTGAGACCCTTCATCTAGATTGGATGATCTAAATTTCACCTGTCCAGTTCTCCCCCACAGATGCTGCCTGATCCACTGAGTTTGTCCAGCATCTTTTATGATTACCTTTTCTATGATCACTGGGCATGCTCAGAACTATACACAGACGTAAAGAGCTGTAGTAGCTTTTAATATTCTTAACAATAAAGCACACCAAAAGGAATAATTCTTATTCTCTCAGTATTTATTGTAGATCATTTTTTGTTATAATCTCTCAGACCTGAGAGAAGTGTATAAAGTTAAGAGAGGTAAAGCTAGAGTAGACAGTCGAAATCTTTCTTACAGGTTAAGAATGACAAGCACTAGAGGACATGTGCTTATTTTAGAGAGGGCAAGTCTAAAGGGAAGTGCAGGGCAAGTATTTCACACAGAGGTGCCTGGAATAGGCTGTTGGGGTAGCAGTGAAAGCAGATATGATAGTGGCATTTAAGAGGCTGTTAGATGTGGTCTTAAATAGATGGTTAGATAGACAGGGAATGGACGAATATGAAACATGTAAAGGCAGAAGGTGTTTAGTTTAATTTTCAGGCCAAAGGTTTGTTTTATGTTCCTATAAAGGACATTTCAAGAGAAATGATGGACAGCACCTAATGAGTTCCAGATCTCATTAGCTTTTGCATTAAGTGGGACTACTCAGTTTCTTCTTTGACCTGTAAGTCTGGATTCAGCAATAGCAATTTTGTTTGGAGTGCTTTGAAGAATGAGACATTTTGTGTGTGATGCTTTGAAACCAGTACTGTTATGATTGTATCAGACAGCTCCACATCATATGAAATTGATTATTTGAAACTAGCAGTGCTGTGATCACATCAGACAGCACCACATCATAGGGAATTGATTATTTGCCTATAAAGTTGGGGTGCTTCACAGGAACTGTTTCTCCAGGTTTCCATGGTATGGATCTGAACTCTATGTGCTCTTTCACATGAGCTCTCTTCCTGCTCTTCTTGGATTTGTGCCACCTATGCTCATGTCATTCTATAGATGTTCAGGGCAGAGCATTCTGCAGAACAAGCTGTATCACTGCTTGCTACAGAAACTACACTGTAACAGACAGGACGGATCTACAGGATGCTCTGCACTGAACATCTATACAATGACATGAGCAAACGTCTGTTTTATGTTAAAACTGGGTAGTCAAAACTGTCTAACATATCATTGGCATCAGCCTACCTGCCATCAAGGTCATGAAAGGCCAAAATTGAAAAGGGTGACAAATACAAGACTGAAGGTGCAATACTTGAATGCATGTAGCTTTCGGAATAAGGAAGATGACCTTGTAGCACAGTTAGCGTTTGACAGGTATGTTGCTGTGGGCATCTCCAAGCCGTGGCTGAAAGAAGATCACAGTTGGGAGCTTAACTTAAGGATCTACATTGTAGCAAAAGGACAGGCAGGAAGGCAGAAGGGGTGGGTGGTTCTATTGGTAAAAAATAAGATAAAATGCTTAGAAAAAGGTGACATAGGAAGATGATTGGAAGATGTAGAATCCTGGAGGGTAGAATTTAGAAACTGCAAGGTTAGGAAGATCCTGATGGGAGTTATACAAATGTCTCCAAACAGTAACCAGGACGTGGGCTACAAATTACAACAAGAAATAGAAAAGGGTGATCTGCGATAATCATGGAGGAGTTCAATATGCAGATAGATTGGGAAAATCCGGTTAGTGCTGGATCTCAGAAGGAATTTTTAGAAAGCCTACAAGATGGCTTTTTAGAGCACCTTGTGGTTGAGCTCACTAAGGGATCAGCTATTCTGGATTGGGTGTTGTGTAATGAACAGGATTTGATTAGGGAGCTTAATAGATTAGGGAGGAGAAGCGACGCGCGTACTGCCGTTCCGAATGAATATCGATATGTGTAACTAGGGGTGCTGTGCATCAATCCGGATTTGATGGCGACAGCCGTGAAAACGCAGAGGAACATCTGGAGTAACTTCTGAAATGCCTGCTTCGCTGCCGCCGCTACTATGCGATCGAGAATCTTCAGAGATGTAGGCCCCAAATCCTCGGCTTTGCATATCGCCTGTGGCTGGGGCTGGGGTCGAAACGCTTGGCAGAGATGGTGCTCGGTGCTCGGTGTCGAATAGGTGGTTGGAGGTTCGGAGTTTTTCAGACGGACTCGGAGTCGGACTGTGGTCGGATGCTTCCGGGATGCTGCATCGACAGGTTGGCGGTGCTGGGGGTTTACCATCTGCGTGAGATGATGGGACTTTGGAGAGACTCTGAGACATTTACTGTGCCATGGTCTGTTCTTATCAAATTACGGTATTGCTTTGCACTGTTGTAACTATATGTTATAATTATGTGGTTTTTGTTAGTTTTTAAGTCAGTTTGTCATGTGTTTTCCTGATATCATTCTGGAAAAACATTTTTATCATTTCTTAATGCATGCATTACTAAATGACAATAAAAGGGGACTGCGTGTCCTCATAATCATAACAATAATAATAATAATCATAATAATAATGAAGAGGATTTTCCCCAAGCAGTTAGACTGATTAACACCTCCACCCTCTAACTTCACCACCACTTTATTATTTTCCATCAGTTTCGTCATGTGCAGCTAAGCATCACTTTATGGACATACAATCAATTTGTGTATAGAAGCTATCTTATCCATTTATATTTATTGTGTTTTATTATTATTATTATTATTATTATTATTATTATTATTATGTTCTTTATCATTTTTATTTTTTCTTATGCTGCATTGGATCTGGGGTAACAAGTATTTTGTTCTCCTTACACTAGTGTACGGGAAGTGGCATTAAACAATCTTGAATCTTGAATAGATGTTGTTCACCAATTGTGGGTCGTCTGAAGATAGGTACACATATGTTTTACAAAAGAAAATCAAAGTTCAATAAGTTTGAAGTTCACTGTAAGTTTATTATCAAAGTTCATATATGTCATCACATACTACCTCAGATTCACTTTCACAGTAGAACAAAGAAATACAATAGAATCAATGAAAAGCCACACACAAAGACTGACAAACAACTAATGTGCAAAAGAAGACAAACTGTGTACATTCAAAAATGAAACAAATAATAATGATAATAAATACCTATAAATACTGTATATAAATAAATAATGCTGAGTACATGAGTTGTAGGGACCTTGAATATGAGTCAATAGTTTCTAAAATCAATTTAGAGTTAAGGTGAGTGAAGTGTTCTACTTAGCTCAGGAGCCTGGTAGGTAAAGGGTAAAAACTATTCCTGAACATGGTGTTGTGGGATCTAAGGCTCCTGTATCACTTTGCCGATGGCAGCAATAAGAAAAGAGCATGGTCTGGATGGTGTGGCTCCTTGAAGATAGATGCTACTTTCTTGTGGCAGAGTTCCTTCCAGGTGTGTTCAGCAGTGGGAAAGTCATTTCATGTGATGGACTGGGCTGTATTCACCAATTTCCATTCTTGGGCAATGGTGTTCCTGTACCAGGCCATGATGCAACCAGTAAGGGTCTTCTTCATTTTGCACCTATAGAAGTTTTTCAAAGGTGATATCCAAAATCTTTGCAAACCTTTAAGAAAGTAAGGGGATTCTGGGGCTCCACAGAGAGTGGAGTACAGAAAGAAAGTACTGGGGCTCCACAGGGGACTGTCTTGTCTCCCTTTCTCTTCACCATTTACACCTCGGACTTCAACTACTGCACACAGTCTTGTCATCTTCAGAAGTTTTCAGATGACTCTGCCATAGTTGGATGCATCAGCAAGGGAGATGAGGCTGAGTACAGGGCTACAGTAGGAAACTTTGTCACATGGTGTGAGCAGAATTATCCGCAGCTTAATGTGAAAAAGACTAAGGAGCTGGTGGTGGACCTGAGGAGAGCTAAAGTACCGGTGAACCCTGTTTCCATCCAGGGGGTCAGTGTGGACATGGTGGAGGATTACAAATACCTGGGGATAGGAATTGACAATAAACTGGACTGGTCAAAGAACACTGAGGCTGTCTACAAGAAGGATTAGAGCCGTCTCTATTTCCTGAGGAGACTGAGGTCCTTTAACATCTACCAGATGATGCTGAGGATGTTCTACGAGTCTGTGGTGGCCAGTGCAATCATGTCTGCTGGGGCAGCAGGCTGAGGGTAGCAGACACCAACAGAATCAACAAACTCATTCGTAAGGCCAGTGATGTTTTGGGGATGGAACTGGGCTCTCTAACGGTGGTGTCTGAAAAGAGGATGCTGTCCAAGTTGCATGCCATCTTGGACAATGTCTCCCATCCACTACATAATGTACTGGGTGGGCACAGGAGTACATTCAACCAGAGACTCATTCCACCGAGATGCAACACTAAGCGTCATAGGAAGTCATTCCTGCCTGTGGCCATCAAACTTTACAACTCCTCCCTTGGAGGGTCAGAGACCCTGAGCCAATAGGCTGGCCCTGGACTTATTTCCTGGCATAATTTACATATTACTATTTAACTATTTATGGTTTTATTACTATTTAATTACTTATGGTGCAACTGTAATGAAAACCAATTTCCCCCAGGCTCAATAAAGTATGACTATGATTATGACTATGGCTATGATTGCTATACCTTCTTTGAAATGGCACTTACATGGTTGTCCTAGGACAGATCCTCTGATAAGACAACACCAAGGAATGTAAAATTACTGACCTATGATATGAGGACAAAGGGCTTAATTAGGAAGGGGAAAAAAGATTATGAGAGAAAACTGGCAGGGAACATAAAAACGGACTGTAAAAGCTTTTATAGATATGTAAAAAGGAAAAGACTGGTAAAGACAAATGTAGGTCCCCTGCAGACAGAAAAAGGTGAATTGATTATGGGGAGCAAGGACATGGCAGACCAATTGAATAATTACTTTGGTTTTGTCTTCACTAAGGAGGACATAAATAATCTTCCAGAAATAGTAGGGGACAGAGGGTCCAGTGAGATGGAGGAACTGAGCGAAATACATGTTAGTAGGGAAGTGGTGTTAGGTAAATTGAAGGGATTGAAGGCAGATAAATCCCCAGGGCCAGATGGTCTGCATCCTAGAGTGCTTAAGGAAGTAGCCCAAGAAATAGTGGATGCATTAGTGATAATTTTTCAAAGCTCGTTAGATTCTGGACTAGTTCCGGAGGATTGGAGGGTGGCTAATGTAACCTCACTTTTTAAAAAATGAGGGAGAGAGAAACCGGGGAATTATAGACCGGTTAGCCTAACGTCGGTGGTGGGGAAACTGCTGGAGTCAGTTATCAAAGATGTGATAACAGCACATTTGGAAAGCGGTGAAATGATCGGACAAAGTCAGCATGGATTTGTGAAAGGAAAATCATGTCTGATGAATCTCATAGAATATTTTGAGGATGTAACTAGTAGAGTGGATAGGGGAGAACCAGTGGATGTGGTATATTTGGATCTTCAAAAGGCTTTTGACAAGGTCCCACACAGGAGATTAGTGTGCAAACTTAAAGCACACGGTATTGGGGGTAAGGTATTGGTGTGGGTGGAGAATTGGTTAGCAGACAGGAAGCAAAGAGTGGGAATAAACGGGACCTTTTCAGAATGGCAGGCGGTGACTAGTGGGGTACCGCAAGGCTCAGTGCTGGGACCCTAGTTGTTTACAATATATATTAATGACTTGGATGAGGGAATTAAATGCAGCATCTCCAAGTTTGCGGATGACACGAAGCTGGGTGACTGTGTTAGCTGTGAGGAGGATGCTAAGAGGATGCAGGGTGACTGGGATAGGTTGGGTGAGTGGGCAAATTCATGGCAGATGCAATTTAATGTGGATAAATGTGAAGTTATCCACTTTGGTGGCAAAAATAGGAAAACAGATTATTATCTGAATGGTGGCCGATTAGGAAAAGGGGAGGTGCAACGAGACCTGGGTGTCATTATACACCAGTCATTGAAAGTGGGCATGCAGGTACAGCAGGCAGTGAAAAAGGCAAATGGTATGCTGGCATTTATAGCGAGAGGATTCGAGTACAGGAGCAGGGAGGTACTACTGCAGTTGTACAAGGCCTTGGTGAGACCACACCTGGAGTATTGTGTGCAGTTTTGGTCCCCTAATCTGAGGAAAGACATCCTTGCCACAGAGGGAGTACAAAGAAGGTTCACCAGATTGATTCCTGGGATGGCAGGACTTTCATATGAAGAAAGACTGGTGGAACTGGGCTTGTACTCGTTGGAATTTAGAAGATTGAGGGGGGATCTGATTGAAACATATAAGATCCTAAAGGGATTGGACAGGCTAGATGCAGGAAGATTGTTCCCGATGTTGGGGAAGTCCAGAACGAGGGGCCACAGTGTGAGGATAGAGGGGAAGCCTTTTAGGACCGAGATTAGGAAAAACTTCTTCACACAGAGAGTGGTGAATCTGTGGAATTCTCTGCCACAGGAAACAGTTGAGGCCAGTTCATTGGCTATATTTAAGAGGGAGTTAGATATGGCCCTTGTGGCTACGGGGGTCAGGGGGTATGGAGGGAAGGCTGGGGCGGGGTTCTGAGTTGGATGATCAGCCATGATCATAATAAATGGCAGTGCAGGCTCGAAGGGCCGAATGGCCTACTCCTGCACCTATTTTCTATTTTTCTATGTTTCTATGTTTCTATGATGATATTGGGTTCACTGCCCACAAAGCCCTAAGCTCAAAAAAAGAATTAAAACCCTATCCAATATAGATATCTACGTGTACCCTCACTATATCGTGCTTTTACTGTTTACTATTCAAAGACTTGATTACTTCCCTGTCTAGTCTCTGTGGTGATTTCTACTGCTTGACTGGTAGGTAGGACCTCCCTACCAAGCAGGGGATACTTGCAACTAACAAAGTAGTTTAAAGACAGTTTATTTTATTTTTAATGAAAGGTGTTTAATTTTGAACAAATAGTTCTCGACATACATTTAACACTGACAGGGAATTTCTGATTTTTAAAAGATTTCCAAATTACAAATGGTTTTTAAACTACAAAGGATTTCCAAACACAGGTAAAATTCTTATGAATTAAAAGAACATACCAACGATTCGCAGATGAAGAAGTCATCTGTCTCAGAAACCAAAGGCTGAAGAATGAATCCTAGTTCTTTCTGTCATTCCCCTTGTCATTCCTAACAATCCTAATGCTTTATACTGTTTTCCTACTAGTTGACACTTCTTGCATATGATGTTTCTCAGATACCTTTGCTGAGACAAAGTAATTCACACTGAAACTTCTGGACAAGACACTTCTCCTAGACACTAAAGTTAATGTGTGTGGGTTGACTCCCTGAGTACACAAATAAAAAGGCATCAGATAGTAGATGGGTAACCACCAGGTGAATGAAGGGAAGTAAGCAGTCAGTGCAGAGTTCCCCTGTGGCTATTCCTTTCAGCAACAGGTATATCCCTTAGATACAGCTGGGGCGGGGTGGGGGCTGGGAATTGACCTTTCAGGGCATAGCAGCAGCAGCAAGGCTAATGGCAATGTGGCTGGTTCTGTGCCGCAGCAGGAAAGGGTAAAGTCAGGCAGAGTGGTAGTGATAGGAGACTCAATAGTTAGGGGGATGGACAGGAGATTTTGTGGCTGAGAAAGAGAACCCAAGGTGGTGTAATACTTCCCAGGTGCTAGGATCCAGGATGTCTCAGAGCGGCTGCAGAAGATTCTCAAGAGGATGGTGAACAGCCAAAAGTTATGGTGAATATTGGCACCAATGACTTAAGTAGGAAGGGAGAAGAGATACTGCATAATGAATATAGGGAGTTAGGAAAAAGGCAGAAGAAATGGACCTCCAAGGTAGTGATCTCTGGATGCAAAATGGCAGGATTTCAGTTTTCTGCAACATTAGGATCACTTCTAGGGAAGGTATGACCTGTACAAAAAGCAGGGGTCACTGGATCTCGGGCTGGGGACCAATATCCTGCCAGGGAGAATTGCTCGAGTTGTTGAGGAGGGTTTAAACTAAGCTGACAGGGGTATGGGAACCGGAGTGATAGGGCTGAAGATGTGGTAGTTGGTAAGTTAGACTGAATTCTTTGAGGATGTAACAAAACACATTGATGAAGATAAAGCAGTGGATAGATAGATAGATAGACATACTTTATTGATCTCGAGGGAAATTGGATTTCGTTACAGTTGCACCAACCAAGAATAGAGTATAAATATAGCAATATAAAACCATAAATAATTAAATAATAATATGTAAATTATGCCAGATGGAAATAAGTCCAGGACCAGCCTATTGGCTCAGGGTGTCTGACCCTCCAAGGGAGGAGTTGTAAAGTTTGATGGCCACAGGCAGGAATGACTTCCTATGACGCTCAGTGCTGCATCTCGGTGGAATGAGTCTCTGGCTGAATGTACTCCTGTGCCCACCCAGTACATTATGTAGTAGATGGGAGACATTGTCCAAGATGGCATGGAATATAGTGTATATGGATTTCAGTAAGGCATTTGATAAGGTTCCCCATGTAAGGCTCATTCAGAAAGTAAGGAGGCATGGGATCCAAGAGGCCTTGCTTTGTGGATCCAGAATTGGCTTGCCCACAGAAGGCAAAGGGTGGTTCAAGATGGTTTGTATTCTGCATGGAGGTTGGTGACCTGAGGTCTTCTGCAGGGATCTGTTCTGGGACCTCTCCTCTTTGTGATTTTTATATGTGAGCTGGATGAAAAAGTGAAGGATGAAGCTTGCTGATGTCTCAAAGGCTGGGGGTGTTGTGGCTAGTCAAAGGTGATAACAGGACATTGATAGGATGCAGAACTGGGCTGAAAGGCGATAGATGGAGTTCAACGAGATACATGTGAAGGGGTTCATTTTGGTATGTCAAATTTGAAGACAGAATGTAATATTAATGGTAAGACTCTTGGCGGTGTGGAGGATCAGAGAGATCTTGGGGTCCGTGTCCATAGGACACTCAAAACTGCTGCATAGGTTGACAGTGTTGTTAAGCAGTCATATGGTGTGTAGGCATTCATCAATCGTGGGTTTGAGTTCAAGAGCTGTGAGGTAATGTAACAGCTGTATAAGACCTTGGTCAGACCCCACTTGGAGTACTGTCTTCGATTCTGCTCACCTCATTACAGAAAGGATGTGGATACTATAGAAAGAGTGCAGAGGAGATTTACAAGGATGTTGCCTGGATTGGAGAGCATACCTTATGAGAATAGGTTGAGTGAATTTGGTCTTTTCTCCTTGCAGCGACAGAGGATGAGAGGTGACCTGATAGAGGTGTATAAGATGATAAGAAGCATTGATCATGTGGATAGTCAGAGGCTTTTGCCCAGGGCTGAATTGACTAACACAAGGGGGCATAGTTTTACGGTGCTTGGACGTAAGTACAGAGGGGATGTCAGGGGTAAATTTTTCACACAGATAATGTGAGTGCATGGAATGCACTGCCGGCGACGGTGATGGAGGTGGATTCAATGGGGTCTTTTAAGAGACTCTTAGATATGTACATGGAGCTTAGAAAAATAGAGAGCTATGCAGTAGGGAAATTCTAGACAGTTTCCAGAGTAGGTTTCATGGTCAGCACAACATTATGGGCCGAAGGGCCTGTAATGTGCTGTAAATTTCTATGATCTATGTTCTATGTATACAAATTGATGCAGTGTGTAGTGAGACAGTGAGGAAGAACAGGCAGATGATAGGGCAAAATTGCAGTCAGTGCGAGGAGGTGAAGTGTAACATGGAGGCAAAATCGTAAAGGGTGATGAATACAGGACTGAAGATGTTATTATTGAATGCACACTGAATACAGAATAAAGTAGGTGATCATGTCATGCAGTTAGAGATTGGCAGGTATGATGTTCTGGGCATCACTGAGACGTGGCTGAAAGAAAATCACAGTTGGGAGCTTAACATCTAAGGATACACATTGCATAAAAAGGACAGGCAGGTGGCAGAGATGGCTCTGTTGCTAAAAAATAAAACCAAATCCTTAGAAAGAGGTGACATATGATCAAAAGATGTAGGATCCTTACAGGTAGAGTTAAGAAACTGTCAGGATAAAAACGACCCTGGTGAGAGTTGTATACAGGACTCCAAATAGCAGCCAGGATGTGGGCTACAAGTTACAACTGGAGATGGAAAGGGTATGTAAAAAGGGCAATGTTGCAATAGTCATTGAGGATTTAAATATGCAGGTAGATTGGGAAAGTTAGCTTGGTGCTGGATCCCTAGAGAGGAAATTTGTAGAATGCCTACAAGATGGCTTTTTAGAGCACTTTGTGGTTAAGCCCACTAGGGGAAAGGCAATTCTGGATTGGATGTTGTGTAATGAACCAGATTTAATTTGGGACTTTAAGATAAAGGAACACTTGGGAAGCAGTGACTATCTTCCTTATGGTAAGATTGCAGTGCTTTTGATTGCCACAGCTTCTACAGGGTCCACTAAAAGTGTTATTGTCTTTTGTACACATATCTTCACGATCGCAAGTTTATGCTGGACATTAAGAACTTGCAGTACTGCAGTCCTACCCTATCAGTGTGTTGTGTGTCAGTGGAGAAACTGAAGGAGCTGGACTTGGTGCACACTGACCTGCTCCCTGCATCAAAAAGGCATCAGTGTGCAAAGGCGGTGAGCAGTCAAATAGCAAGTGATCACCTTAGTCACTTTTATTGTGACCACAAGACCGTGTTGGACGTTGGTAATGTGGAATGCTGCAAGTCCGACTCACTGATTCATTGGCGGATGGCGGAGGCAGTTGGTGGGAGAGCACCGTGGCTTCGCTTGTAGTGAGGACTAGGCCTCACGCGGTGGTGCCACCTGCTTATTCACCTGAGAGAGAAGCATCAGAGTTGGGGTGCTCCACTGGAGGTGGTGGTGCCCCCCAGTGTTCGCTCAACAGAAGACAAGCTGCGTTATGTTCGACTACAGACTGCTGCAACATGCATGGACTCAGGGTTTTGGGACTATATATATTTTTTGTGCGACAGTATTTTACTGATATCTTATAACTGCTTGCTATCTTAGACATGCTATTTGTGCCTTGTGCTGTCTGTAACTGTTGGTACTGTGTTTTACACCTTGGTCCTGGAGTAATGCTGTTCATTTGGCTGCATTCATGGGTATTTGTGTATGGTTGAATGTCAATTAAACTTGAAATTGAATTTGAACTTGAACTATAATAGAATTCACCCTGCAGTTTGAGAGGGAAAAAATAAAGTCAGATGTATCAGTATTAAAGTGAAGTAAAGGGATTATTGAGGCATGAGAGATGAGCTGGCCAAAGTTGATTGAAAGGGAACACCAGCAGGGATGATTGCAGAAAAGCAAAGGTTGGAGTTTCTGGGGGCAAATTGGAAGGTGCAGGATAGATATGTCCCATAAATGAAGAAATATTCTAAAGTGAAGATAAGGCAACTGTGGCTGACAAAAAAATGTCAAACACATTATAAAAACAAAAGAGAGGGCATAAAATATGGCAAAACATAGTGCAAACTTAGTGGAGTCAGAAGTTTGTAACACCAACAGTAGGCAACTAAAAAAGTCATAAAGAGAAAAAAGATTAAAGTATGAAGGTAAGTAAGCCAAAAATATCAAAGAGGATTTCAGATATTTAAAGAGCAAAAGAGAAGTGTGAGTGGATATTGGACTGCTGGAAAATAATGCTAAGGATGTAGTAATAGGGGTTGGGGTGGGCAAAGAAATGGTGGACAAACTTAAGTATTTTGTATCAGTCTTCATTGTGGAAGACACTCGCAGTATGCCAGAAATTCAAAAGTGCCAGGAGGCATAAGTGAATGTAATTGCTATTAATAAGGAGAAGGTACTTGGGAAGCTGGAATGTCTGAAAATAGATAAGTCACCTGGACCAAATGGACTACATCCCAGAGTTCTGAAAGAGGTGGCTGAACAGATTGTGGGGGCATTAGTAATAAACATACAAAAGTCACTGGATTCTGGATTGGATCCAGAGGACTGGAAAATTGTAAATGTCATTCCATTCTTTAAGAAGAGAGCGCAGCAAAAAAAAGGAAATTATAGACCAGTTGACCTGACATCACTGGTTGGGAAGGTGCTGAAGTCCATTATTAAGGATGAAGTTTCGCATTTCTTGGAGGCACATGATAGGCCAAAGTCAACATGATTTCCTTCAGGGGAAATATTGCCTTACAAATCTGTTGGAATTCTTTGAGGAACTAATGGGCAGCAGGAATGACAAAGGAGAGTCAGTAGATGTTGTTTACTTAGACTTTCAGAAAGGCTTTGACAAAATGCCACACATGAGGCTGCTTACCAAGATAAGAGCACATGGTATTACAGGAAAGATACAAGAATGGTTAGAAATTGGCTGACTAGCAGGAGACAAAGAGTCAGAGTAAATGGGGTGGCTGATGACAGGTGGTGCTCAGCAGCGGTCAGTATTGGAACATTTCTTTTCACATTATACAATGTATCAACAATTTGGATGACAAAATTGACGGCTTTGTGCCAAGTTTGCAGATGATAAAAGGATAGGTGGAGAGGCAGTTAGTGCTGTGGAGGCATGGAGTCTGCAGAAGGACTTGGTTGGACTGGGAGTATTGATAAAGAAGAGGTGGATGGAATATTGTGTATGTAATATAGTGTAGGGAATATAGTATAGCACATGGTCATGCACTTTGGTAGAAGTTAACACTTTATTGGTTTCTAATTTATGACCCTATTGTTTTCCTTCCTTTCACTTCTGTAGACACTGAGGCTGTCTACAAGAAGGGTCAGAGCCGCCTCTATTTCCTGAGGAGACTGAGGTCCTTTAACATCTGTCGGACGATGCTGAGGATGTTCTATGAGTCTGTGGTGGCCAGTGCTATCATGTTTGCTGTTGTGTGTTGGGGCAGCAGGCTGAGGGTGGCAGACACTAACAAACTCATTCATAAGACCAGTGATGATGTGGGGATAGAACTGGACTCTCTGACGGTGGTGTCTGAAAAGAGGATGCTGTCCAAGTTGCATGCCATCTTGGACAATGTCTCCCATCCACAACATAATGTACTGGGTGGGCACAGGAGTACATTCAGCCAGAGACTCATTCCATAGAGATGCAGCACTGAGCGTCATAGGAAGTCATTCCTGCCTGAGGCCATCAAACTTAACAACTCCTCCCTTGGAGGGTCAGACACCCTGAGCCAATAGGCTGGTCCTGGATTTATTTCCTGGCATAATTTACATATTACTATTTAACTATTTATGGTTTTATTACTACTTAATTATTTATGGTGCAACTGTAACGAAAACCAATTTCCCTCGGGATCAATAAAGTATGACTATGACTATGACTATATGACTATGACTTCTCTGCAGCTTATGTTGTACAAGTGAAGAAAATGAAAGTGACGGTTATCTAAAGTTACATTACGATATTGAAGAACTAGCAAAGTGGGCAAGGGAATAGGAAAATTTAACGGGGTCATGCACAAATTGATGAATTTTGGGATGTTACACCAGGACAGGATATATATAGTGCATGGTGGGGCCCTGAAGAGTGGTTCTGAACAAAAATACAATGTTGTTCAAGTACATAACACCCCGAAAATGGAAACGTGTGGACAGGGTGATCAGGAAGAGGCATAGCAAGCTCATCTTCATTGGCCAAGGCATCGAGTATGAGTGTTAGGACACCATGTTACAATTGTACAAGATGCTGGCTGGGCTACACTTAGAGTTCTGGTCACTACACTATAGGAAGGACGTTATTAAGCTTGAAAGGGCATAAAGAAGATTCACATGAATGTTGACTCCGTTTGAGGTCTTGCGTTCTCATAGAGGTTGAATAAGCTAGATACGTTTTCCCTGGAATGAAGGAGAATGAGAGGTGACATGATTAAAGTATAGATAGGCTAGATAGCCAGTGTCTGGTTCCCATGTTTCCATTGGGAGTGGTGTCTAAACCGGAGGGGAAGTTTAAGATGAGAGAGAGGAAACTGAAAAGGATCTGGAGCGTTATGGAATTTGTACCTAAGATGCCAGAGAAGATAGTGGAGTAACAACAACAGCATTGAGAGGCATCTAGATGGTACTTGAGAGAGAGATATGGAATGACTGCAGGTTAATGGGAGTAGAATCAATAGGCACGATGAAATTGATTGGTGAGAGGGAAAACAAAAGTATTGATAATTGATGTGAAGATGAAAATTCACACATAGAACATAGGACAGTACATCAAAGTACAGGCCCAAGACCCACTATGCTGTGCTGACTGATATAAACCCACTCCCTAATCATTAAACCCTTCCTTCTTACGCAGCCAGATATATTCCCTTTTTCTTATGTCCATGTGCTGATCTGAAAGTCTATAAATGTCCCTACTTTATCAGCCATATCACCACCTCTGGCAGTGTATTCCAGGGACCTAATACTCTGTATAAAATAGAACTACCTCTGACCTCTCCCCTAAACTTTCCTCCACTCACCTTCAGCAGATGTCCTCTGATATTGGTATGAGGCACGAGCAAGTGTAAATTGTATAACAGTTGATCAATATGTCACGTGAAGAATGCTATTAACATCTTATGGCATTTAATTAAAAATAGCAAATGAAAATATTTAATATTGCACAATAAAACTGCAATGATGAAATATTATACATAATACAGTAATTTCAAAAAGGAATAAGAAATGAATTGCACAGAATTATTTGAGATTAATGTACATATTTACATAAAACATCTCAATAGAACAACACATATCTTGTTATTATAATAATAATAACAACATTACAGTGGCAAAGGCAATAAGCCAACGAACATTTGATGCCTGTGAGAATAGAAAAGCGTTTGTCATGGGGGACATTAACTTGCACATAGATTGGGCAAATCAAGTTGATTAAGACATTCTTGAGGAGTCTTCATAGAATGCATCATGAAAGCTTTCTCAAACAACATTTCAGTGAACCTACAAGGTAAAATGCAATTTTAGATCTAGTGCCGTGCAATGAGGCAGGTCAAATTAATGATCTTGTGGTCTAATGATCGCATGATCAAGAAGCTGTCTTGGAAAAAGTGATCACCGTATGGCTCAATTTCTCATATAAGTAGAGGGGGAAGTAGCTTGATATAAAACTGGGGGGTTACGCCTAAACAGGATGAAGGATGTGCTGGCTAACATGAACTGGGAACACAGGCTGTATGGCGGGATAGTTGAGGAACAGTGGAGTGGAAGAGTTTCAAAGAGACATTTCATGATGTTCAATGAAACTATGTTCCAGATAAAAGCAAGGTCAGCAAGGAGGGAGAGCCAGCCTTGAATAATTAAGAATATTAAAAAAGGCATCAAACTGAGAGGTCAAATACACAAAGTTGCCAAGGGTAATGGGAAACTGGAAGACTGGGGAAACTCTAAAAAAGCAAAAAAGAACAACTAAGCAAACAATAGGGAAAAGGAAAACAGATTAATGAAAGTAAATGAACACAAAATGCAAAAAAAGACAGAAATTTTTTTTGAAAATTATATAAATTAGAAAAAAATGGCAAAGGTAAGTGTAGGACCCTTGGAAGATGAGAAGGGTTATTTATTTATTTATTCACTTGGAGACACACCGCTGACTCAGGCCTTTCCAGGCCAATGAGCCGTGCCAGTTAGCAACCCAACTATTCAACGTTAGCCTAATCACAGGACAATTTACAATGACCAATTAACCTTCAAATTGTTATGTCTTTGGAGTGTGGAAGGAAACCCATGCCTTCATGGGGAGGGTTGTACAAACTCCTTATGAATGTCAGAGTTGAACTCCATATTCCAATCCCTGAGCTGTAATAGCATTGCATTAACCATTAAGCTCCAGTGGTGCATACTGGCGGATGTGGAAATGGCTGAGGCCTTGATCGACTTCCTTGTGTTGATCTTCATGGTGGAGCACAGGCCAAAAAGAGATATCACTGATGCTACGGGAGGTGTGGACCATTGCCACAAACGAGTGAGTGATGAGGATACTAATGGACCTAAAGGTGGTAGACATGTTCCTGATGAGAGTGGGAATAGATAAGGATATCATCTAAATACACAAATACAAACTGGTTCAACATGTCGCTGAGCACATTGGTAACCAAGGACTGGAATACAGCAGGGATGTTGGCCAAACCAAAAGGCATCACCAGCTACTCATAGTGACCATCTGCTGGGCTGAAATTTGTTTTCCACTCATTCCCTTCTCTTAGGCGAATCAGATTGTACGCATTGCGCAGACCAGTTTTGGAAAACATGGTTGCTCCCTGGAGATGTTCAAATGCACATGCCAGCAGGGGAAGAGGGTAGCGATTCTTCACAGTGATGTTGTTCAGGGACTGATAATCAATGCAGGGATGGAGCTTGCCATCTTTCTTGCTCACAAAAAAGAAGGCTGCTCCTGCTGGCGAGGTTGACAGATGGATAAACCCCATGGCCAATGCCTCCTTGAATTATTCCTCCATGGCCACTATTTCAGGACAGGAGAGGGAAAAGAGCTGGCCCCAGGGAGGACTAGTACCAAGTAAGAGGTCTATGGCAGTGGTCTCCAACCACTGGGCTGTGGATCAGTACCGGGCCGCAAAGCATGTGCTATGGGCCGTGGACCGGTACCGGGCCGCAAAGCATGTACTACTGGGCCGTGAGGAAACAATATGATTTGGTGATATGAGTCAGCTGCACCTTTCCTCATTCCCTGTCACGCATTATTGAACTTGAACACACGTGAGGTTATTACGCACGCGTCATCCATGTCAGTGCGGGAAGAAGATCAACTCCTCCAGCTTGCAAATGACGGTGGGCTGAAAAGTATGTTTGACATAACATCTCTGCCGGCATTCTGGATCAAAGTCAAGGCTAAATATCCTGAGATAGCCACGAAAGCACTGAAAACGTTGCTTCCATTTCCAACATATCTCTGCAAAGTGGGGTTTTCTGCAATGAATGCAATGAAAACTAAATTGCGGAATAGACAGGACCCCCTTCGAGTATCACTATCTCCCATCACCCCTCGATAGGACCGTGTTGTTGCAGGGAAAGAAGCCCTGGGCTCCCACTGATTCAGCAATATTGCTGTGCTGCTATGATTTTATATGTTCATACGAGGAAAATATGTGCTGTATGTTTAACATCCAAACGTTACTTAAAATGTTATGATGTTATTGACTTATAAGTGATTTATAATTGACTTATCACTGTAATCATGCGAGGAAAATAAGCACTGTGTTTAATATTAAATTTATTAGATAAACCCTTTTAGAAATGAAATTGAGTGTATTAGCCACTTACAAGTGACCTATAGCTGACTTATTACTTATATTCCAGTCATGATTAACACGCTCCCCTCCCCATGGTTGCCAACTGTCCCGTATTAGCCAGGACATCCCGTATATTGGGGTAAATTGGTTTGTCCCATATGGGACCACCCTTGTCCCATATTCCCCCTGCTAAGGTAGAGCGTTCCTATGAAACCGTGCATGCTGAAATGGCATAAAGCAAAGAAGCAATTACCATTAATTTATACGGGAAAAATTTTTGAGCGTTCCCAGAGCCAAAAGATAACCTACCAAATCATACCAAATAACACATAAAACCTAAAATAACGCTAACATATAGTAAAAGCAGGAATGATATGATAAATACACAGCCTATATAAAGTAGAAATAATGTATGTACAGTGTAGTTTCACTGAACAGAATCGCCAAAAACGATTTGTAGAATAAAATCGGCGCATACACGCACGCGCACACAGGTGCCCATGCAAGGCTTCATGGTCATGGTAGACTTCCTCGGGGTAAACACAATGTATTTGACTGCTACTCTTGTCCGTTGGCAACCCTACCCGCACCCCCCCCCCCCTCGGTCGGCCAGTCCGCAAGAATATTGTCAATAATAAACCGGTCCGCAGTGCAAAAAAGTTTGGGGACCCCTGGTCTATGGCGCAGTCGTATGGCCAGAGTGAGGGCAAGGAGGTGACCTTCCTTTTAATGGAGATCTCAAGGAGATCTGTATATTCAGCCAGAATCCCAGAGAGGTCAACATCCTTAGCTGACACAGGAGGGGATTCACAAAACGGAGCTTGAGCTGGACCCCGGCAGGTAGACAGGCAGCACTCTTGGAGTGCTTTCAGTAACAATCAATCCGTGGGTTATTTTGGGATAACCAGGGGAGACCAAGTACCAGTGGCAGTTCAGATGAATCAACCAGATAGAAAGTGAGTTCTTCACTATGGTTGCCCTCAAGCACAAGTTTGAAAGGTTCGCTGGAAAGGTGGATCTGGCCTAAAGGTCAACCATCCAGCACCTTGACATTGATCTTTTCTCTTAATTCCTGAGTTGGAACTCCCCACCTTTGAGTGAGAGAGATGTCCATAAGATTCCCGGCTGCACCAAAGTCAATAAATTCCTTACGTTTGTGGGTCTGAGACCTCCACAACAAGGAAGCTGTGAGCATTACAGAATTAGGGGAAGCTGACTGTAGAGAGAACCGACCCGACAGGACTCCCCTCCCTGCTGACAGATATTCTCTTTTACTGAACACATGGGACATGCCGCCCGGAAATGTCCTGGCTCGCCACAATAGAGGCAGGAACCTGTTCTCCTGCGATGCTGTCATTTCTCCTGAGACAGACAAACGGACCCTACTTGCATAGGCTCCTCCATGGACTGGGTGCTGGATGGTGAGGGAGGGACAGGGAGTGAGGAAAGATGATGATCAGATGGCACATAGGAAGCTTGAAACATTTGTTCCGTGTGCTACTCGGTTACCTGGTTGTCAACTCGAATAGCCAGGTTAATCAGGTCATCCAGACTATCCTGCTCGTCCTGGACATCGATCTCAAGACAAGTCATTTTTTATTGTTATTTCAACTATAACTGCTGGTACAGTACACAGTAAAAATGGGACAACGTTTTTCAGGACCATGGTGCTACATGAAACAATACAAAAACTACACTGAACTATGTGGAACAGCACAAGAACTACACTAGACTACAGACCTACCCAGGACTGCATAAAGAACACAGAACAGTGCAGGCATTACGATAAAGCAGAGGGCAGTAGGTTGGTAGTCCAATGGCTCGGGGTAAAACTGCTACATAAAGAAACAACTGGACTCCTGCATTCAGTCCATGCTGGAAGGCAGTGATAAGCGATCTCTTATTCCAACCCGACTCTACCACAAGGGTGCACAATTTAACTGCGTAGGTTCTCATCGTTCCTCTGCCTTGGGTCGGTGGGCAGCCTCCTGACCCCGTAATGGAAAATCAAAAACCCTCCTTAACTCTGCCATGAAATGTTGGAACAACTGAATTGCAGGGTATCCTTGCTCTCATAAAGCGTTGAGTGGAGCTCCATCTCAGAGACTGACCACGTACTCCAGTTTTTGCGCATCGTCACCAAACCAACTAGGCTCTGCTTGGAATGTCAGCTCGCATTAGGTAATAGAATTCTTGCAGCCATCAGGGTCACCAGAATATCTACCTGGAGGTGGAATACTTGGTTCCTGTACAGGTGAGGAGGTCTGTCAGAAGCGGGAGACAGTTCTAGTCTGAGCACGGGAGCAGAAGCATTAGTAGCAGAGATTGTCGGGGCAGCAGAAGAGGATTTACGAGATGCTGCAAGTGGGACTGATGCGGATGGAGGCTGCTGAATTGCATTGGTGATAATGTTAGTTGATGTTAGTTGTCCACACTGAGCTCGTGGATGGTGGCCATAAGAGTGGAAATCACAGACACTTGAGTCTGATTGTCTGCAGTCAGCTGTTCAACGATTCTGGCTGGGATGATACCTGTTCCTCCAGATGAGACTGGGTTTGTCGGCGTGAGATTATTTGCCTCATTGCCTCTGTAACTTCACTCAAAACAGATTCAATTGCCTGTAGCTTGTCTCATACCTGACCAATGAATCTCATGGCCAAGGTCAGCTGCTCTCTCTCTGCTGGGTCCATCTTTGTGTGGTTGAAACTTGCTGTCACTATGTTCGGACACGGCCCAAGTGCAGAGTGAGAGACATTGAAGTGGGTCGATAGTTCACAGACTTTAATGTGAACATAGTTAGAGGAAAATGTAAACAATAAATGCTAAGCCAAACAGGGCCATTAAGCAGAACTTTCAAATAGAAAATGAAGCCAAAACTATGGCTGAAAGGAAATACTAAATATAAAACGGATACCACTGGTCTTCAGAGTCAGTTGACACGACAGTCAACAATTTCTCAGACAAGGCCGAATGCAAGCAGGCAGTAAAACGTTGCTGTGCTTTGCTCAAGTCTCGACAAGTGCTACGATGGAAAGGAGAGAATTAAATACTGTCACAATGAAATAGTAATTAGTTGACACATGTATACTCACGAGCACAATTGCTGTATCTGCTGCGCTGCCAAATCCATGGTTGTGACACATATAGCCATGAAACAATGAAATGCATGGAACCCGTTCACAGAATAAACATCAAATCCATACCCCCACCCCGCACCCCCATGCACAACAAAAACAAATTTCTCAAATGGCTAAAGAATGACCAAAAACCACAGAATAGAAAACACAAAACCAAAAGAGTCCAGGTATATTCAGTTCAGCTCAGTATTTGTTCTCTGCAGGTTGCCTTGATTCAAAATTGCCCAAAATAGCAACAAAAAAAGGAGCGGCCAGAAACTAGAAGCACATTACAACGTGAGCTACAGAATCCAATCCACAAACCATGTCAATTAAACCTTGCCCAGGACCAGAGTCTCAGCACCATTCTCCGACCGCATCTAGGGAGAGAAGGAGGGACTGTCGCGTGCAAACATCTTCCTCTGGCAGCAGCAAGCGAGAGGCTGGTAGACAACACTGAACACTCTCCACACTCACACTACAATTTTCCTCTGTAGCTTTAATCATTGGCTTCAGTGAGAAATGGAGTCGATCATGGACTCGCATTCCATCTCCAGACTTCTTGGCCTTGAGGCTTTTCTTTTGCTCAGTAACACCTTCAGAGACATTAAGGCGCCGGATTGCTCAATCAGCCCACAGAACACACCATCTAAATCTCAACTACAAGCTCCAACTGTAACAGAACCACATTTGAAAGAAAAAGAAGATGTAATAAAGGTGAAAGAAGTAGTTTTGTGAACTGTCTGGAGGATGTTGCCCTTGTTCTAGTTGTTTTCTGGTTCTGTCTTCTTCTGGAAGGTATAGTTACAGTATAACCTTCCTTTAGAGAGAGTACTTGTGGTTATTTACATCCAATAGGACTTCAGGTCTTTGACTGAGTTAAGAATTTCACACTCAGCAAACCCAATACCATCACAGGACTAACACACAAAGAAAGCAGAACTTCCTACTAATGCCCCTACTTTCTTAAAGTTTTGTGTAGATTCGCCATGTTAACAAAAACTTTGACAAACTTCTATAGAGGCACAGCGGAGAGTATTCTAACTAGTTACATCACAGCCTGGTAAGGAAACACCAATGCCCAGGAAAAGGCAATAGAGAATGGTGGATACAGTCCATTCCATTACAGACAATGGTCTCCCCACCATTGAGTACATTTACATGGAGCACTGCCACTAGAAAGTAGCATCTATCATCAAAGAACTGACTTTCCAGGCCATGCCCTCTTCTTGCTACTGCCATTGGACAGGAGGTAGAGAAGCCTTAGGTCCTATACCAACAGTTTCAGGAACAGTTATTACCCTACAACCATCAGGCTCCCGAGCAGCGTGGGAAACTTCAATCACCACCAATCTGAACATACAAACTTCACATAGACAGCACTGGAAGTCAGCATTGAACTGGCTCCAGCAGTTCCACTTGCTACACCATCATGTCACACTTTGTGCTCTAATCTTCTGATCTATTGGCATACATCATGTTTGATAATACAAGCAGGTTCTAAAGGGTTCCAGTAACAGCAGGATTGTAAATTTTAAATAAGACTATGACAGCTAAGCTTCATTTCTGTGACTTGTACTGGTTTGTAGGGGAGCTTCAAGGCAAGAGTCTCATGTTTTGAAATCTACACATTCAAAGCATTATTTCACCGAGGCTCGTAACCAACTAGGCTCGTTAGCTAACTGGCCGGCTGCCACTTGATTCAGCATCTCATGGCTAACTGTGAGAAGTCAGCCTTAAATAAGCAAAGCACGTCAAGGGTCAGTATGATTCAGAGTTAACCAAACAGCGAAGTTGGAATGAGGGAACGGAAGTTATGGGGAACGCTGTGCAATTGCCGTCCCCTGCAAAGCTATCATTCACCAGGAAATAACAGATCTTACACAAGCATAAAATTGAAGTGCAAGTATAGTTACAGATATTTCAACTTTAACAAACAGTTAATTAAAAAAGAAGAAAAAGGGCCTAATACAGTTAGACCAGTCTAAATTTGCACAAATCTCAGGTGATTCGCTTTAATTACTCAAGTGCTGAACCCACGTTTTACATGAGTGGGTCCCATTCCCGCAAAGAACTGTATCAGCGTGTAACTCCAGGTCAGGATCTTCAAAGGAACCCTGAAAGGGAAAAATAGAGATATTATAGGAAAATAGAACGCTAGCCACAGTTTGAACTTCCCTCAAAGACCATCTCAAATGAACAGGCTAAGTCAGGAGCATTGGCACTTCCTTCCTGGAACCATTCATCTGCATAAAGCCTTCTTGCAACAGAGTCTCTCCTTCAAGCAGCATTCTGAGAGTATCTTCCCTTGTACTCCGCTCCGAATCTCCTGCCAACAAAGACCCAAAACCAGACCACTGTCCCCCAGGAAAACTGATTCCGCCCAGCTCTCTCGAATGTTCCATGGCATCCCACTGGACAGAATACTACAGCATGTTACCAAGACAAACCCATTTGGCTGACACCACATTCCTAAGCTGAGCAAATGGCTCCTTATCTAGCAGAAACCAAAATACAGCATTATGAAACTTCATTAACAAAACACACTGTATTTTACAGAAAAGCTGCAGAAAATAAAACACTTAATAGCACAACAATAGTGATACAATAAAGTATATTCTTAACCAGGGTACTGCATTTATAATGAAGTAAATCACACAACACAAATTGATCCCTTTCCCACCAGGTGTAGAAAGCAGAGAATTCAGTAGAAATAATAGTAGAATATCCATAGAAATAATTCCCTATTGCAGCAGAACATTTGGATGCTATATTGAAATAACACAGTGATAGATTTATTTATTCAGAGATACAGCAAGGAATAAACCCCTCTGGCCCTTCAAGATGGACCATGCGGCGACCCCTAACAGCCCTGATTTAATCCTAACCTAATCATTATTTACAAATTTATTTATTTAATTTTGCACGATTTGCCTTCTTTTGGACATTGGTTGTTTATCATTCTTTGTTTGTGTATAGTTTTTCATAAATTCTATTATATTTCTTTATTTTCCTGACAATGTCATTCAAGAAAATGAATGTCAGTGTAGTATATCACGACATACAAATGTTTGTATATATGCCCCCTTGAATTAGGCAGTGCCGCCCTCGGAGAAGGTCTCTGGCTATTCACTCAATTTATGCCTGATATCACCTTGTACACCTCTATCAGGTCACATCTCATCCTTCTTTCCTCCAAAGGGAAAAGCCCTCACTCACTCAAACTATCCCCCAAAGACATGCAAATTTTTCTAATGCCTCCTGTTAATTACTTCCAAATGCTAGTTCACTCTGTTCCTGTTTTTCTACGTTGTTTCCAAGAGGCTTTATTTTCTTCTGTGAACGTAGACACTAAATATTTGTTTAATTTCTCAATTTCTTCCTTATTCCCCAGTATATTTTCTAATATCTAATATCTATCTTATTGCCCAGTATATTTTCCAATATCTAAGATATTTCCTAATATCTAACATCTATCTTACTCCACAATATATTTTCTAATATCTAAGACACTAAAGGAACTATATTAACATTTGCTAATCTGGAATTTTGCACATACTGCGAGGGGGTTTGAGTATCTCAGAAACTGCTGACCTCCTGAGATTTTCAAAGGTTTCAAAGATACATTTAATGTCAGAGGAATGTATACAATATACATCCTGAAATGCTTTTCCTTTGCAACCATCCATGAAAACAGAGGAGTGCCCCCAAAGAATGAACAACATGTTAGAACTCCAAAGTCCCCACCAGCTCCCCTCCCTCCTACGTGTAAATGGCAGCAAGCAACAATCCTACCCCCCCCCCCCACCAGCAAGAAATAAAGGATCGGCACCCACCACCAACTACTCAAGTGTGAGCAAAGCAACATCAAAGACACAGAATTGCAGCACTCCAAAGACTACATTGTTCACTTGGCATTTGACTTACCATAGGCTCTCTCTCTCTCTCCCTATTAAGGGAGAAAGAGATGTCTCCGTTTTACAGTGAGACATGGAGATATAACAAACAACTCACTGGTTTATGATGTTACAAGTCCATTGCATTGCTTTTTTCAAGCTCTGTGCCCAAAGATCTCGGGTCTCTGGGCACACAGCCTTAGATCTTACATCACCCCTGATACACCAGTCTTCTTCTTGGACACCAACTTCCGATCCCACCATCTCCAGGGCCACAAAAACTTAGTCCTCCGAAGGCAAGCGGAGCTCTTAGGCCGAGCCCTTGGCGTGCCGAACAAAGGCTAGTCATGAAACTCCCCTGAGAGTGGGTCCCATTCCTGCAAAGAACCGTAGTCAGCGTGTAACTCCAGGTCAGGATCTTCAAAGGAACCCTGAAAGGGAAAAATAGAGATATTATAGGAAAATAGAACTGTTTCTGTAGATGCAAGCAAAGGAGTCACCATTGGGCACCATTAACCCTCCTAAGCTCCATCTTCTGTGCACTTTCATGCACAAGTGTCAAGTGCTCACAGAGAATGTTGTGAGGAACAAAAAAAACTTGTAGTGAGCAGTGGTTCTATGGGTGATGTGAGAGATCAGAGGAGAATTCACAGTCTGGTGCAAGCAGACAAGAAGGCAATATAACTCAAATAGGCATACATTACAACAGTGGTGTGCAGAAATGCATCTCTGAACATATATGGCATTGAACTTGGGAAGTGGATGCTACAGCAGCAGAAGACCACACTGGGTTCCACTCCTGTACCTAATATAGTGGCCAACGAGTAATTTACTTAAGACCTAGTTTCAAAGTGAAGTAAATGACAGTACTATCAACATTCTCTCAGACATTAGTGACTAGTAAAAGTGACCTAGTTTCTCGTTAGAAGCAGACATTGTTTCTTATTAGAAGTAGACACTGCCCTCCATTAATCCTAAGAAGACTTATCTGTGAAGATCCCTAACCTGCTATTATTAGCTGGCACTGTCTTCAAGAAGATTTCCGTATTTAGTGAATTACTGGCCGACTGTTTTGTGTAGAACAGCCCGATGCCTAATCTTATTCTTTCCAAGAGAGTTTCAAATCTTGAATCCCATTTCATACCACCAATGAAAGGAAAAAGACTTGTATTTAGATAGCTTCAGGGCAGTGAAAGCATTTAAAGATAATAGCCTATTTCTGGAGTATGATATTATGAAGGTAGCAGACGATTCATCCAAGAAAAGAAACATCATTCAGGTAACGGCCACTTAATCTTTCTCTGTGATTTTGTTGAGGTATAAATATCAGTTCAGATATGGGAAATGGCCATGAAATAGACCATTTTGCATTTACTTGAGGGAATAAAAAGTTAATTAGTTTAATAACATATCTGAAAGATTTTATCAGCATTGCAAAGGAACATCAGTCAAGATTTTTGTGGACAAGTCTTCTGAGAAAAGTAAGAACATGTAGCCTTCCAACAGAGAGGAAGAAAGTTAATGTGTCAGGGTGAAGATTCTTCCTTACAAATCAGCTTTTTCACCGCCAAAATAAAATGTTCAATATCTTAATCTAAGAAACACAGGCTAATTGTTGCTAGACTTCTGGCGAATGGTGAAAAATCTGAAAGGTTGACTGTTTTTCTTTCCACAGATTCTGCCTGATTGAGATTTGCTTATTAATCACAAGTACTGTACATTGAACCACACATTTTGGTGCCTACAGAGCACATCCACTATGTTCAGTAGAACAAAGCACAGCCAACATGCAACAACAACAAAACAAGCCCCTTTCCAACACGCGCCCATACACAGATGGGCCTCCAATCCCAGGACAGGATGCCGCCAGGCTTCCTACCCCCAGAACGTGTTCCTGGACTTGCAGGCATCAGTCCTCTGACCTCTGACCTCTGGACTTACTGACCTACGGGCATCAATCTACAGGCTTCATCTGAGCTTTTTTTTAGCATGTTCTCTTTTTCTTTCTGATTTGAAGATACTGCTTTTCTTTTGATTTTCATTTAATATTGCTCGAGCGTTAGGATTCCATGGCATCTTCTACTTCATGGTAGATTTGTATGAGATGTAGGAGACCCAACAGCCACATTATGCACAACAAAATCCCACAGATGCAGGACTGCATAAACTGTTTGTGTGATATACCATGTGACATGGGACATCGAATCTCATCCATGGGGAGGGGAGGGGGAGGAAAAGTTGGCGGCGCGATGCAGCGCGCGGCCGCTCCGAAATGATATCGTATGTGTTAAGTAGGGGCCGTGCACAATCCTGATTTGATGGAGACAGACGTGAGAAGCATGGAGGAAAACCTGGAGAAACTTCTGAAATGCCTGCTTTGCTGCCACTGCTACTGTATCTGCTGCTGCCGGAATCTCTGGAGGGGAAGGCCCCAAATCCTCGGTTTTGCCTATTGCCTGTTGCTGGGGCCGGGGTGTGACGAGAATACACATAAATTAAGATGTTTGCTGGCCTGGGCTAGCATCAGTGGCATCAGCAGTTGGTCTGCCACCTGTCCTCAGGGGAAGGAGAGATAAGGAACAATGAAGCAGCATTTGGAGATGTTAATGAAGGGACGGGAGAGAGTAACGGAAGGAGAGCTGTCTAGAGCGGCTCCCCCTTTGAACCCTGAACTGTTTGAAGTGATAGACAGGCGATACCCCAGCAGGGGGATAAAAAGGGACAGGTTCGCTAAGGCAGGACACACACGACACCCGAGGTAACGAGACCCTGGAAGCGGTGCGCCTCCCACAAGTCGGTGAGGGTGTTGCTCTGGATTTCCAATATCTGCAGAACCTCTTGTGTTTAAGATTGGTCTATTTTTGTTTCAATCAGCTTACGCTCTCTGGAGTGCATCTTGAACTATTGTCTTTAGTGACTAGTGTTTTATAGCTATGCAATCAAACTCATCAAAGCTGTGCTTAACAGCAGAGTGTTACACTCAAAGGAAAGAAATGCAATAAGTAAGTTCACTGCCACAGAACAGTTTCTGTCAGATTCTGAGATCCCAATTAAGCCAAGGAAGTTCAGAAACAGATTCACAATTACTGAGTCTTGTCTGATCTCACAGTCTTGCATTGAAAGTATTTGCATATTTCAGTAGCCTTTATCTATAATCTACACATTTGCATTTTCCAGTAACCTTCAGCTAGAATTCATGTGCTGACATAATCCTTACTTATTCACTGCCTGTTACATTGCTGCAATTGAAGGTCCTCAATCTCCAGCAGAGTTCAGGCCTTCCTTCATCGTGTCAGTAGTTTCCTCTCAGTTTTCACTGCTGTCAGTCATGCAAGTCCCAGATGGAGATTCAGGAATACCATCACACTAGATATGGAAGGATTCTTCGTTACTGATTAGATAACAATTTTAGTTTACCAGTCAGCCCTGAATTGAACCCCCAAAACTGGAGAACTGGTGGATCACTCTTATTCTGACCTCTACCCTTTGGCCTGTTTGGCACAGGTGACCCTACCAAGAACCAAAGCATAATGTCCTGACTTCAGCCAACATAGCTCTCCAGGTCATTGAGACACGCAAGCCTTCAAACCATGACAAAAGGTTGGAGTCTTCTTGGAGGATACACAAAATCCAATGGGCCAAAATTTGAATTTATATATCTCTTTACTTATCACTTCTTTTTAATTCTCCTTACTTCCAGCCAAAGAGAGATTAGCTAACTCTTCATAGACCAGTGAATCCTTCATTTAGCAGAATCCTATGAATTGACATCTCTCATTCTGCCATCTTAGAGAGACATCACTTTTACTGCCTGGTTTCCATTTTCTTCACTTCACAGCCCCTGTTTCTGCTTTTATTTCAGTTTAAATACCTTCGTTTTGATTTCCTTTTACTGCCAATGTTTTGTTATTGAGTGAGGGCACAAGAACCTCTGAGCCAAATGGCTGTGGCTTCAGAAGCTTGCCCACAACAAGCATGATTGAAGCATGCTGCATGATGCATGATGGATAGCTCCACTATGGGCACTAGCTTCCTACCACCGACAGCATCTTTAAGAGGTGATGCCTCACTAAAGAGACGTCCATCAGTAAGGACTCCCACCTCCCAGGACATACTCTTTTCTCATTGGCACCATCAGGGAGAAGGTATAGAGGACTGAAGGCACACACTCAATGTTTTTGGAACAGCTTCTCCACCTCCACCATCAGATTTCCGAGCAGTCCATGAACCTATCAACACTAACTTACTATTTTTCCTTTCTTTTTTTAATTCAGTATAAACTCAGTAGCCACTTCAGCAGGTACCTCCTGTGTTTTATAAAGAGGCCATGGAGGGTATGTTTATGATCTTCTCCTGTAGCCCATCAACTTCAAATTCAACATGTTGTACACTCAGAGATGCTCTTCTGCACACCACTGTTGTAAAGCATGGTTATTTGAGTTATGGTCACTTTATGGTCAGCTTGAGCCAGTCTAGACGTTCTCTTCTGATCTCTCAAAGTAACAAGATATTTTCATCAACAGAACTGCTGCTCACTGGTTTTTCTTTTGTGTTTTTACACCACTCTCTGTATGCTGTAGATACTCTTAAGCATGCAAATCCCAGGAGATCAGTAGTTTTGGGATGCTCAAACCACGCCATCTGACACCAACAATCATACCATGGTCAAAGTTGCTTAGCTTATGTTTCTTTCCCATTCTGATGTTTGGTCTGAACAACAACTGCACCTCTTGACCATGTCTGCATGCTTTTATGCACTGAGTTGTTGTCACATGATTGCCTGTTTAGATATTTGCATTAAAGAGCAGGTTTACCTTGTAAAGTGGTAACTGAGTATATATTGAGATAATACTTTAGTAACTTTTTGAGATAACCTTTTATATATGCTGTCTTGTATGTGGCCTGTCCTGGGGTTAGAGGACTTTGTCTGTGTGTGGGTGGACAGGTAGAAGGGTGGGAGGAACAAGCCTTGCTTGCTGTTGTTGCTTTGTTGCCAGGTATGTTCTGTTTTGATATGCTCTGTGCTTTTCTGCTGGAAATTGTGGGACTGCCTTGTTGGCACCAGAATGTGTGGTAACACTTGCAGGCTGCTACCAGCACATCCTTTTACTGGTGTGTTGGCTATTAACGCAAATGACACATTTCACCATACGTTTTCAAATTTCTAAAGTTCAAAATTCAAGTAAGTTTATTATGGAAATATGTATATCTCCCCAAATTCTACCCTGAGATTCATTTTATTGCACACATTCACTGTAGAACAAAGAAATACAATAGCATCAATGAAAAACAGACATAGACTGTCAAGCAACCAATGTGCAAAAAACAAACTGTGCAAATACAAAACATAATAATAATAATAAATAAATAGTAAATAGATATTACTGAAAACCTGAGTTGTAGAGTCCTTGAAAGTGTGTCCATAGACTGTGGAATCACTTCAGAGTTAAAGTGAATGAAATGATCCATGCTGGTTCAAGAACCTGATGATTGAAGGGTATTGTTCCCGAACCTGGTGGTTTGGGACCTAAGATTCTTGTCCCTCCTTCTCACTGGCAGTAGCAAGAAAAGAGTATGACCAGGATGGTAGCGGTTTTTAAAGGTGGATGCCCTGTTCTTGTGGCAGCACTCCTTGCAGATGCATGGTTGTGGGGAGTGCTTTGTCTGTGGTGAACTGGGCTTTTTGTAGGCTTTTCTATTCTTGGGCATTGGTGATTCCATACCAAGCTGTGACGCGACCAGTCAGGATAACGGTGTAGCGTGTCAGGGAGGGTGAAAGGTATCCTTTATGGGTCAGTGGGTAACATTGAACAGCTTTGTGGCTTACAAACAGAAGCAATTACGTTTATATTACCATAAAAGGGACACTAGGGTAAATACATTGTAGTCAGAACTTGGCATTCCAGTGCTATCTGAAGGCTACAGGATACACAATGTCAACACTGTCTAAGCCACCACGACTGATAAAGATATTCTTTGTCAAAAGAATGCTGCCCTGTGAGTAACACAAGCCTTCATATGAAATCACCACATTGACAATGGCATGTAGAAAAATAACATAAGATTCAGATTGAGATTTATATATCACACGTACCTGTACAGTGAAGCATTCAGTGCACTGAGCCGTGTGCATTAATATCTGTCACACTCAAGGATGTCCTGGGGTTAGCCTGTAAGTGTCTCTATACATGCTGGCTTTCAAAGTGTGCCCACAATGTTTAGTATAAAAACAACAATAAAATGAAAGCACCAAAACAAGCCCCTTTTTCACCTCCCACCTACTCACAAACAGACTGGCCTGCAACTCCAGGACTCCGGACCCTGGACGTTAGGAGGTGCAGATATCAGGCCTTCAAGCTCCACTGCCAGGCTCTGCCTCTCAGACATCAGAAGTCTGACCTCCACAAGTGACAACTCACCATTCAACAACATGATTACTCATCTTTTACCTCACACTTCATTCTCAACATTACCATGAATTCCTATGAATCATAGTCACAGAGCACTAGAGCACAGAAACAGACCCTTCAGCTCATCTAGAATGGAGAATTCTGACCAGCAGCCAATCCAGACATTGAAAGCTTGGAGAGGAGGGTCCTCTGTCTAAGGACAAAAGACAGCAACAGGGCCACGGCAGCATAATAGAGCTTTGGCAAGCAGGCAATCCAGACATCGGAAGTTTGTACAGGAGGGCATTTCAAGCAAGTCCACCACCTGAGGATAAAAGGCAGCAGCTGGTTGCAGTAGCATAATCGAGCTTTGACCAGTGACTAATCAGCATCTGGGATTGATTAGTAACAGCAAACTAAAGGAAGGTGGGGGAAACATAGTGGCCATCGTTAGAGCAGACATAGTCAGAATGGTGATCTTGAGGCTTCAGCTCTTTCAGGCTTCAGTGAAAAGAGGCTTCACTCAGAGAAAGCAAAGGAAAAGAAAAGATCATATTTTTCCTTCTCTTCTTTACATGTGTTGAGCTAGGACAATAGAGATGCCAGGCAGGATAGCAAAATGCTTCTTTTGCAGGATGTGGGAAGGCAGGGAGACCTCCAGTGTCTCTGACCACTACAACTGCAAGAAGCGCATCCGGCTGCAGCTTCTAACAAACCACGTTAAGGAGTTGGAGCTGGAACTGGATGAGCTCCGGATCATTCGGGAGGCTGGAGAGTGATAGATTGGACTGATAGCGGGGTAGTTACACCCAAGGTGTGGGAATTCAGGGAGTTATGTGCTAAGTTAAAGGGCAGGATTTCCAGGGATGCGATCTCAGGATTGCTACCCATGCAACATGCTAGAGAGGCCAGAACTGGGAAGATTATACAGTTTAATACATGGCTAAGGAGTTGGTGTAGGAGGGAGGGCATAAGATTGTTGGATCATTGCGCTCTCTTCCAGGTAAGGTGGGACCTATACAGAAGGGACGTTTGCACCTGAGCTGGAAAGGGATGAATATCCTTGCGGGAAGGTTTGTTAATGTCGCACGGTGGTGTTTGAACTAGAGTTGCAGAGTGCCAGAAAAGATAGTGGAGAGGTTGTGGAGGTGGATTCTGGTAAAACCTCAGACAAAGTAAGGAATCGGGACAAGGATTGGGACAAGCAGAGCGGCATGGGAGCTGAATTCTGAAGGAAGGCAGTTTTTAAAAAAACTTCTTTGAATGCAAGAAGGACGAGACTGCACAGGCCCGTGACGTAGACAGGACAGCACGGAGAGTTAAAAAGGAGACTACCCCACACAGCAGGCAGCAGTCGGAGCGGGCAGCGGAGTGAGTGATAGCAGAGTGTAGGGCTTTGGCTTCAATGGGCTTCAGCGGTAAACAGGAAAAGGCGAGAGCGAAGCACCAACTCTTCTTTTTCCCCTTAGCGAATCGGCCCGGACAGACAGGAACAATAGGGCTCACACAGCTAACGGTAAGAGCTGTTTAAAAAGTTCATCTGTTTGGCGAGGTAAGTGGGTGAGTAGACTTATTTTTCCTGTTTCATTCCAGTAGAATTAGATAGCATGCCTGCAGGGTTAGTGCTTTGTTCAGGGTGTCAGATGTGGGAATCCTGGGAGACTTCCAGCCTCCCTGATGGCCACATCTGCGCCAGGTGCACTGAGATGCAGCACCTCAGAGACCGTGTTAGGGATCTGGAGCTGCAGCTTGATGACCTACTGCTTATCAGGGAAAATGAAGAGGTGATAGACAGGAGCTACAGGGAGGTAGTCATCCCTAGGCTACAGGGGTCAGAAAACTGGGTCACTGTCAGGAGAGGGAAGGAAATGCCTGGATAGTGGAGAGCAACCCTGTGGCTGCCCCCTCAGCAAGAAATATCTTGTCCTGGATGCTGTTGAGGGGGATGACCTGACAGGGGACACCCACAGTGACCAGGTCTCTGGCACTGAGCCTGGCGCTGTTGTGCAGGAGGGAAGGGGAGAGAAGAGGAATGCGGTAGTCATAGGGGATTCCATAGTCAGGGGAACGGACAGGAGATTCTGTGAGCCTGATAGAGATACCCGCATGGTCTGTTGCCTCCCAGGTGCCAGGGTACGGGATGTCTTGGATCGGGTCCAGAATATTCTGAAGGGAGAGGGTGAGCAGCCAGTTGTCTTGGTAAATGTTGGTACCAATGACATAGGACAAAGGAGGAGGTCCTGAAGAGAGGTTTCTGGGAGTTAGGAAGGAAGCTGAGAAGCAGGACCTCCAGGGTAGTAATCTCGGGATTGCTACCTGTGCCACATGCTAGCGAGGGCAAGAATAGTAGGATCAGACAGATGAATGTGTGGCTAAGAGACTGGTGCAGGGGGAAGGGCTTCAGATTCTGGGATCATTGGGATCTCTTCCAGGGGAAGTATGACCTGTTCAAAAACGACGGTTTACACCTGAACCCGAAGGGGACCAATATCCTGGCGGGAAAGTTTAATAGAGCTGTTAGGGAGGGTTTAAACTAATTTGGCAGGGGGATGGGAACCAGAATGATAGAGTGGAGGAGGGGGGAAAACAGAAATAAATCTAAGATAGTGAACAGTAAAGATGTCAGGAAGGACAGGCAGGTGATGGGGAAAATTTGCAGCCATTGGGATGAATTGCAGTGCAATCAAAGCAAAAAGTACCAAATACTGGTCTTAAGGTGTTATACTTAAATGCACACAGCATAAGAAATAAGGTGGATGATTTTGTCGTACAGCTGCCAATTGGCAAGTATGATATTGTGGCCATCACTGAGATGTGGCTAAAGGATACATGTCTCTGGGAGCTGAATGTCCAAGGATATACGGTGTATTGGAAGGATAGGAAGGTAGGCAGAGGGGGAGGCGTGGCTTTATTGGTAAGAAATGATATTAAATCATTAGAAAGAGGTGATATAGGATCGGAAGGTGCAGAATTTTTATGGGTTGAGCTAAGAAATCACAGGGGTAAAAGGACCCTGATGGCAGTTATATTCAGGCCTCTAAATAGCTGCAGTGATGTGGACTACAAATTACAACAGGAAATAGAAAAGGCTTGTCAGAAGGGCAGTATTATGATAATTGTGGGGGATTTTAACATGCGAATGAATTGGGAAAATCAGGTCGGCACTGGATCTCAAGAGAGAGAATTTGTAGAATGTCTGCGAGATGGCTTTTTAGAACAGCTTGTTGTTGAGCCCACAAGGGGATCGGCTGTACTGGATTGGGTATTATGTAATAAACCAGAGGTGATTAGAGAGATTGAGGTGAAGGAACCTTCAGGAGGCAGTGATCAGAACATAATTGAGCTCACTGTGAAATTTAAAAAAGAGAAGCCAAAATCCGATGTTTCGGTATTTCAGTGGAGTAAAGGAAATTATAGTGGCATGAGAGAAGAACTGGCCAAAGTTGACTGGAAAGGGACACTGGCAGGAAGGACAGCAGAGCAGCAATGGCTGGAGTTTATTTGAGAAATGAGAAGGTACAAGACAGGTATATTCCAAAAAAGAAAAAAATTTCGAATGGGAAAAGGATGCACCTGTGGCTGACAAGCGAAGTCAAAGCCAAAGTTAAAGCAAAGGAGAGGGCATACAAGGAAGCAAAAATTAGTGGGAAGACAGAGGATTGGGAAGTTTTTAAAAGTTTACAAAAGGAAACTAAGAAGGTCATTAAGAGGGAAAAGATGAACTATGAAAGGAAGGTAGCAAGTAATATCAAAGAGGAGACTAAAAGCTTTTTCAAGTATATAAAGAGTAAAAGACAGGTGACAGTAGATATAGGACCGATAGAAAATGATGCTGGAGCAATTGTAATGGGAGATAAGGAGATAGCGGAGGAACTGAACGAGTATTTTGCATCAGTCTTCACTGAGGAAGATATCAGCAGTATACCAGACACTCAAAGGTGGCAGGGAAGAGAAGTGTGTGCAGTCGCAATTACGACAGAGAAAGTACTCAGGAAGCTGAATAGCCTAAAGGTAGATAGATCTCCTGGACCAGATGGAATGCACCCTCGTGTTCTGAAAGAAGTAGCTGTGGAGATTGCGGAGGCATTAGCAATGACCTTTCAACAGTCGATAGATTCTGGCATGGTTCCGGAGGACTGGAAGATTGCAAATGTCACTCCGCTATTTAAGAAGGGGGCAAGGAAGCAGAAAAGGAAATTATAGACCTGTTAACTTGACATTGGTGGTCGGGAAGTTGTTGGAGTTGATTGTCAAGGATGAGGTTACGGAGTACCTGGAGGGATATGACAAGATAAGCAGAACTCAGCATGGTTTCCTTAAAGGAAAACCCTGCCTGACAAACTTATTACAATTTTTTGAGTAAATTACAAGTAGGCTAGACAAGAGAGATGCAGTGGATGCTGTATATTTGGATTTTCAGAAGAGCCCATGGAATTACGGGAAAGTTACATACATGGATAGAGCATTGGCTGATTGGCAGGAAGCAGAGAGTGGGAATAAAGGGATCCTATTCTGGTTGGCTGCCAGTTACCGGTGGTGTTCCACAGGGGTCCGTGTTGGGGCTGCTTCTTTTTACGTTGTACATCAACAATTTGGATTATGGAATAGATGGCTTTGTGGCTAAGTCTGCTGATGATACGAAGATAGGTGGAGGGGCCGGTAGTGCTGAGGAAACGGAGAGTCTGCAGAGAGACTTGGATAGATTGGAAGAATGGGCAGAGAGTTGGCAAATGAAATACACTGTTGGAAAGTGTATGGTTATGCACTTTGGTAGAAGAAATAAACAGGCAGACTAGTATTTAAATGGGGAGAGAATTCAAAGTTCTGAGATGCAACAGGACTTGGGAGTCCTCGTGCAGGATACCCTTGAGGTTAACCTCCAGGTTGAGTCAGTGGTGAAGAAGGCGAATGCAATGTTGGCATTAATTTCTAGAGAAATAGAGTATAGGAGCAGAGATGTGATGTTGAGGCTCTATAAGGCGCTGGTGAGACCTCACTTGGAGTACTGTGGCCAGTTTTGGTCTCCTTATTTAAGAAGTATGTGCTGACGTTGGAGAGGGTACAGAGAAGATTCACTAGAATGATTCTGGGAATGAGAGGGTTAACATATGAGGAACGTTTGTCCGCTCTTGGACTGTATTCCTTGGAGCTTAGAAGGATGAGGGGGGACCTCATAGAAACATTTCAAATGTTGAAAGGCATGGACTGAGTGGATGTGGCAAAGTTGTTTCCCATGATGGGGGAGTCTAGTACGAGAGGGCATGACTTAAGGATTGAAGGGCGCCCATTCAGAACAGAGATGCGAAGAAATTTTTTTAGCCAGAGGGTGGTGAATCTATGGAATTTGTTGCCATGGGCAGCAGTGGAGGGCAAGTCATTGGGTGTATTTAAGGCAGAGATTGATAGGTATCTGAGTAGCCAGGGCATCAAAGGTTATGGTGAGAGAGCGGGGGAGTGGGACTAAATGGGAGAATGGATCAGCTCATGATAAAATGGCGGAGCAGACTCGATGGGCCGAATGGCCGACTTCTGCTCCTTTGTCTTATGGTCTTATGGTCAGTGAGTAGAGACTGTTGGTAGGGAAAAATTGCAGTCAACAGGATGAGATGCAACGTAAAAGGTGAACAAAATTGAAAAAGGGTGAATACAGGACTGAATGTGTTATATTTGACTATGCACAGTTTATGGAATAAGGTAGATGAATTTGCAGCACAGTTGCATATTGGAGGTATGATTTTGTTGGCATCACTGAATCATAGCTGAAAGATTATAGCTAAGAGCTTATTGTCCAAGGATACATATTGTATCAAAAGGCCTGGCAGGAAGGCAGAGAAGGCAAATCATTAGAAAGAGGTGTCATAGGTTCAGAAGGTTTCGGATCCTTATGGGTAGAGTTAAGAAACTGCAAGGGTAAAAAGACCCTTCTGGAGTAAGGATGTGAAGGTTCCTGGGAAAAGAGGAAAAGATTCTTGATTCAAACCAGCTGTCCATTCCCCTTCATAGATGTTGCCTGACCCATTGAGTTCTTCCAACTCATTTGTGCATTTCACCTTTATTTCAAGACTGTAGTCTCTCATTCTAGACTCACTTAGATAAAGTACTTTCTCAGTGTTTACCCTATTGAGACATCTAACAATTTTGTGCATTTCAATGAGGCCACTTCTCATTCTTCCAAACTGTAAAAAAACAGAGCAACACACCCAAATTGAGGAGGAACTGAACAGGCCAGGCAGCATCAATGGAAAAAAGTACAGTCGACACTTCGGGCCGAGATACTTCAGTAGAAATGGAGGGGAAAAGATGAGGAGTAGATTTAAAAGATGAGGGGATAGGAGGGAGAAACACAAGGGAGAAAAATATAGGCATCTATTAAATCTCTTCTTTAATGAAAGACCCATCATCACAGGAACAGTCCAGTTACCATCCATAGTATTCTCTCTGTAGCAATACGTTTTAATTTTTGTAAGCTGTTAACAGTTGAATGCAATACTCATGTGTGTTCTCATTTAGACCCTGCAAATTGACAACTTTATGTCCAGGTTTACAGGTGATACAAAGTTAGGTGGAGGGGTAGGTAGAGTTGAGGAAGAAGAGAGTCTGTAGAAGAACCTGGATAGATTAGCAGAATGGACAAAGAAGTGGCAGATGGAGTATAGTGCAGGGAAATGTATGGCTATGCACTTTGGTAGTACAAATAATGACTTTGACTGTTTTCTAAATGGAGAGTGAATTCACAAATTGGAGGTGCAAACTGACTTGGGAATCTGAGTGCAGGATTTCGTAAAAGTTAATTTGCTTGTTATGTCAGGGGAAAGGAAGGCAAATGCAATATTAGTATTAATTTCAAGAGGACTTGAACATAAAAACAAGGATGTAATTCAAAAGCTTTATAAGACATTGATCAGACCACATTTGAAGGTTCATGAGGATGATCCCGGGAAAGAAAAGATTAACGTGTGAAGACAGTTTGAATGGCTCTGGGCCTGAAGTCACTGGAATTTAAAAGAATGGAGTGGAGTGGGATCTCATTGAAATCTACAGAATATATAATGGTGATAGAGTGAACATGGAGAAAATGTTTCCAATAATAGGAGTTTAGGACCAGAGGGCACCCCTTTAGAACACAAGTGCGGAGGAATTTATATAGCCAGATGGTGGTGAATCTGTGGAACTTGTTACCATAGAAACTCATCCAAATCCCTCCATTCTCAGCTAATTCATACAGTATGTCTATCTAAAAGCCTTTAAACTCCTCTGTCATATCTGCTTCCACCACCAACCCAGCGGTACATTTGAAGCACCCAATGCTGTGTAAAGCTTGCCCTGCACATCTCCTTTGAACTTTCCTCCATCACCTTAAATTAGTTTTTATTTTACTTGGAGATACAGCATGGTAACAGGCCCTTCTGTCCCAACAAGCCCACGCCATTCAATCACACCCATGTGACCTATTAACCTACTAATCCGTATATCTTTGGGATGTGAAAGGAAACCCACACGGTTACTGGAAGGACATACAGGTAGCAGCGGGAATTTAACACAGGCCACTGGGGCTGTAATAGCATTGTGCTAACCACTATGGTACCATGAACCCCAAATACATGCTCTTTAGGATTAAACATTTTGAACTTGGAGAAAAAGGAATACCAGCTGTCTACTCTATCTATGTTTATAAATTGTAAATTTATGAAGTTCATATCTCCCACACTTTAGTGTTTAAATTTGGTGTAGATTGGACAGATCTTCCTGAGAACTAGTAAAGGTTTTAAAGACCAAATGACCTTCTGCATGAGATAATTCTACCATTAAGTGACAGGCTGAATGGAGTATCTGGTCGGCCTCTGAAAACTTGTGCCAATCAACTGGCTGGGGTGTTCAAAGACATTTTCAATCTCTCATTGCTCCAGTGAGAAGTTTCCACCTGCTTTGAAAGGGCAACAATTATACCAGTGCCTATGAAAAGCAGGGTGAGTGGTCTTAATGACTATTGTCCGGTAGCACTTGCATCTATGGTGATGAAGTGTTTTGAGAGGTTGGTCATGGCTAGAATGAACTCTCATCTCAGCAAGGATATGAACGCTCTGCCCATCACCACAATAGGTTTCAGTGGATACAGTCTCATTGGCATTCACACAGCCTGAATCACCTGGACAATACAAATACCTACGTCAGTATGCTGTTTATTGACTACAGTCCAGCCTTTCCTGCAATTCTGATAGAAAAGCTCTGAAACACTGAGCCTCTGTAACTCCCTCTGCAACTGGATCCTCGACTTCCTAAACTGAAGATCACAATCTATGCAGATCGGAAATAGCATCTCCATCTCAATGATAGTCAACGCTGTCGTCCTTCAGGGATGTGTGCTTAGCCCACTGTTCTACTCTTTCTGCACCCATGACTGTGCAGCTCAGCACAGCTCAAATCCCATCTATAAATTTGCTGATGACAGACCTATTGTAGGCAGAATTCCTGATGGTGACGAGAAAGTGTACAGGAGCGAGATATATATATCAGCTAGTTGAGTGGTGTTGCAGCAACAACCCTACACTCAATGTCAGCAAGACCAAAGGATTAACTGTGGCCTTTAGAAAAGGTAAGATGAGGGAATGCACACCAGTCCTCATAGACGGATCAAAAGTGGAAGGGGTGAGCAGTTTCAAGAGCTCCTGCCTGTCAAGATCTCTAAGAATCTAACCTGGACCCAACATATTGATACTGTTGTAAAGAAGGCACAACAGCAGCTATATTTCATCAGAAGTTTGAGGAGATTTGGTATGTCTCAAAGGCGTTCACAAATTTCTACAGATGTACCATGAAGAACATTCTGACTGGCTGCATCATCATCTGGTATGGGCTGGGGTTGGGGCCAGGGTGCAGTGGGAGGGTGTTGCTACTGCACAAGATCGAAGTAAGCTGCAGGGAGTTGTAAACTTAGACAGCTCCATAATGGGCACTAGCCTCCATAGTATCCAGGACACCTTCAAGGAGCAATGCCTCCAAAAGGTAGCATCCAACAAGGACTCCAGTTGCCCCGGACATGCCTCATTGCTGTCAGCAGGGAGGAGATACAGAAGCTGAAGGAGCACACTCAACGATTCAGGAACAGCTTCCTCCCCCTGCCATCCAATTTCTGAATGGACATTGAACCATGAACACTACCTCACTACATTTTTATTTCTATTTTTGCACTACTTATTAATCAACTATTTAATATACATGTACTTGCTGCAATTCACATTTTTCTATTATTATGTATTGTCCTGTACTGCTGCCACAATGATGGCAGACTTTATGACAAATGCCAGTGATATTAAACCTGATTCTGATTCAAGAGGACTATGGGAACAGTATCTTACCGACCTATTGTGCGTAAAAGTATGACTTTATTCATCTCATCTGAAATATCTGTGGAAATCACTTTCTGTTGCATCAGGTCATTTGAGTCCAGCATTGAAATATCAACCAGAAACAACAGAGTGATAGATTTATTTAGAGATGCAGTGTGGAATAGGCCTTTCTGTATCTTCCAGTGGCACCGTCCAGCAACCTCTGACAACCTCGATTTAACCCTAACCTAATCATGGAACAATTTACACTGACCAATTTACCTACGGCTTGGGGTTGTGAGGGAGAAACCGGAGGACCTGGAAAATACCATGCATTCCACAGGGAGAACGTAAGGCAACTCCTTACAGAAGATGACAGGACTGAACTCCGATGACTCTCCAAGCTTTTATAGCATCGCACTAACCGGTATGATATCATGGTGCTCTAAGTCATCAGACTTGGTGACAAGATAGACAACTAGAATCTCTTAAGCGAATAGCTCTCTTCAGCTTACATTTAATACTTTATACAAATAATAGTTAAATTCTTGTTACTTTTATTTATTCTATGTTCAAACTGCTCAAACTGTTCCACTCACAGATCCCCAACTTATCTAATACTCCTTGTATGTGAACATTTCATGGTCAGTCCAAGTTAAATGTACTCCCTATATTTGCACAATTAAACAAACTCTTCTTCTCAATACAGTTTACCTGCCTGTATTATCATAGTTCTTACCTACAGCACTTTATCCTCAGTTGCCACTGATGTTTGATTCTACTCCTGGTGTAACCATTGCTGGATATACTGTCAAGGCTGTGTTTCATTGTGGTTATCTTATCACAGACATCTTGATCGTTAGCACTGATTTGAAAATGTTTGTCTTCCATAAATTCATGGGATCATTTTTATCAATAAACTGTCCTTCAACAGTCAGGAGTTACTGTGTATTAGCATAAGAGAAAACAACACAATCTAGGGTTCTTGCCTTGTCCACTGCTGTAACTATATTTAGAGAGTCTTATTTTTCATTTCTCTTTTTAACTCATTTGTATCCTGGAGAATAATTGCTTCAGTCCCAATACACACAGAACCAATTAACAGAAGATGAGGAACCTACAAAAGGTTATAAATACGAGTCCCTTCATGAGTTCTGATGAAGAGTCTTGGCCAAAAACATAGATGCTGCCTGACCTGCTGAGTTCCTCCAGCATTTTGTGTGTGTCTATCCAGATAGGGTAAGTGTGAGTGAAGATCTAGCAAATGGAGTATAATATGAGCAAAAGGAGTATAATGTGAGCAAATGGAGTATAAGGTAAGAAAATGGAGTATAATGTGAGAAAATGGAGTATAATGTGAGCAAATGGAGAATAATGTGAGAAATTAGAGTATAATGTGAGCAAATGGAGTATAATGTGAGAAAATGGAGTATAATGTGAGAAAATGGAGTATAATGTGAGAAAATTGGGTATAATGTGAGCAAATGGAGTATAATGTGAGCAAATGGAGTATAATGTGAGCAAATCTAAACATAGAACATATGAGTAGCAATTCAGCCCACAATGTCTGTACCAAACATGATGCCAAATTCAACTGACTCATTCTGTCTGCACATGATCCAAATCCCTCCATTCTCTGCTTAATTAATGTGTCTATCTGGCAATCTCATAAATGCCACTTTCGTATCTTCTTCTGTCACCACCTCAGGAAGTGTGTTCTGAGCTCCTACCACTCTGTTAAAATAAAACTTGCCCCGCATATCCCCTTTAAATTTTCTCCCCCTTACCTTATCTCATCGCCAATAGCCTGTCCTGGTCCAACCATATTGATGCCATGGCCAAGAAAACATACCAGCACCTCCACTTCCTCAGGAGGCTAAAGATATTTGCCAATTCCCCTTTAACCCTCACCAATTTTTATCCATGAAATCATCCTTACCAGATGCATCATGGCTTGCTATGCCAGATACTTTGCCTGTGACTGCAAGAAACTGCAGAGAGTTGTGGACACAGCTCAACACATCTCTGAAGACAGCCTCCCTTCCGTAGACTCTGTCTGTACTTCTGGCTGCCTCAGTAAGCCATCCAGCAGAATCAATGACCCCACTCCCATGAGCATTCTCTCTTGTTCCTCCTCCCGATGGACAGAAGATACAAAAGCCTGAAAGCATGTACCACAAGGCTGAAGAACAGCTTCTATCCTGCTATTATAAAATTATTGAATGTTTCCTTTATATATAAAATGGACTCTTGACCCCACAATCTAGCTTGTTTTGGCCTCAGCCCTTATTGACTACCTGAGCTGTACTTTCTCTGTAGCTGTAACAATTTATTCTGAAATTTGTTATTGATTTCCCTTGTATTATCTCAATGCACTGTTGCAATGAAATGATCTGTATGGATGGCATGCAAAATCAAGTTTTTGACTGTAACTTGGTACAGTTGAATTCCAATACAGTGAAGGACGGGGATAGACTCTTCTCTTTTTCTATTAGTTATAAAGTAGACCAGAGTGGCTTAAGATCAACAGACACAAAATGCTGCAGGATCTGAATGGGTTGGGCAGCACATATGGAGACAAATAAACAATTGACGTTTTGACCAACACTGTCTGGCAGCAGTGAGTGAGAGGCTGGTAGACGGTGCTGAACATGAGCATGTCCTTTGCACTCACCTCACTGTTTCAGCTGGTGGGATCAGTGACAAATGGAGTTGATCATTGGCTCATGCCTTATCTCTAAGCTGCTAGGCCTTGAGGCCACTCACTTCCTGGAATCTTGGACACAGAAAAGCGCCAAATTGTCCAATTGATCTTCAAACTGTAGATCACTGGCTCCAACAGTACGAGAAACACATTTATAATAAAAAGCAGATGTAAAAGAAACAGTTTTGTGGACTACCTGGAAGATGAAACCTGAGGTAGTGTTTGTCACTGGCACCATCTTAACTGGATGTCGGTAGAGGAATTGATGAGTTTTCTTGACTATGACATTAGCTAGCCCAGACTATAACAATAGTAATGTGCTTCTGTGGCTGTCAATGCAATGTATTGTCCTGAGAAGAACATTCAAGTTCAAGTTTTGATTGTCATTTAACAAGGCATGAATATCTATGAATACAGCCAAATGAAACAATGTTCCTCCAGGATCAAGGTGAAAATCACAGTACCAAGAGTCATACACAGCACAAGGCACATAAAGCACAAATAAGATAGCAGCAAGCATACAGACATATAAAAAAATTCATGTAGTTCATGTCTCTGAATCCATGATGATTGCCAGAAGAACAATTCTATATCAGTCTGCAGATGAATGCAATGTAGCTTGTCTTCTGCCAAGCAAACACTGAAGAGCAGCACTGAAGCCAGCATGATCACCGTGCCATACCTCCATTGGGCACTGACTCCGAAGCCTCTCTCCTGGACATCTGCAAACTGGTGATACCATGGCATCAGGCATAGTCTGCTCTACAACTGAGACCACGCAGCTCCCCCACTGTTGGTCCCACTGATTTCAGTATGATAACTGGGTAAAAGTGGACTGGGAGTATTACAATGTTCAACCAGTGGGAGTCATTCAAAGTTCATTTAGTGAGAGATCAGAGGTAACACATTCCTGTAAGGGTAAGGCTAACAAGTCTAAGGGATCATGGGTTGGATAAAGAGTGAAAAAAATAGCTTATGTTAGGTTTAGAGAACAAAAATAATTACAGGCTCTACGGGACTGTAGAATATCAAGTTCAAGTTTAGGTTTGTCATCATTCAACTGTACACAGGTATTCTAACAAACAAAACAACATTCCTCCTGAGCAAGGTGCACAACATAGTACATTTAACTCACACACACAACACATTAAGTAATATTACTAGACATGTTAAAAAGTAAACAGCATAATGCTTCTGGTGTTTCATATATGATGAGACCTGGGTGGTGGTGTTGTGTACTGTTCAGCTTGGTCTTCCAATATAAAGAACCAAAATACAACAAATTCAGAGTGACACACACAAAATGCTGGAGGAACTCAGCAGGCCAGGCAGCATCTATGGAGATGTACAGTTGTTACATACATTGTGGGTATCTTGTGACTGTCTTATGATCATGATGTAATTGAGCATCTTGTGAATATGATGTAATAGTCTTGTGATGGTGGGGTGATGTAATTTTCCCGCCAGTGTGAGGTCACATGATGTAATTTTCCCACCGGTGTGAAGTCACGTGATTACATGTTCCCAACAGGTATATAAAGGGAAACCCCTGTTGTCACGCAGTTAATTCGTTAGTTACTTTGTTATGCTGCGTATTCGTCTCATGATGCAGTTTCGTTTTAAAGTAGAGTTTTACTTTCTATTTTAAGGTAAAGCGTTGTGCTGGCGGTTTCGCCAATCGCTGCCAGTTTTTGTTTGTTGTACCTTTGTTTTACTTTTACAGTTTAGTATTGGAGAGTGAAGACCTTACTAAAGTACAGGAACCTGAAGGATTGAGTAAAGTTGGTGTCGTTCGGTGGTTTATATGTACCTTGTGCTGTGTATGGCTCTTGGTACTGTGATTTGCACCTTGGTCCTGGTGGATCAACCTTATTGAATCTTCGTTCAGGAATAGTGGCCTGCATCTGAGATAACCCCTGCAAGATCAGGAAGGTTTGTGCAGTGTTCACCCTCCAGGAAAAAGGTCAGTTCCTTTAAGCCGTTTTATTTCCTTTGTCGTCAATCCTTTGGGACAAGGCATCTTTCGGCTGGGATGAGGAGTAACGTCACGTCTTCGAAGAAATCTGTTTTCAGGGAAGACTCCTTACTGACTGTATAAATCACTTGGACTTTCAAATTTTCCACTTTAAGACTGTGTTCAAACTTACCAATTTAAGAACTGCTCCAGAGTTGCCACATAGCAGTTAATTTCCGGTTAAGTTAGTCGTTTGAATACTTTTCGCTATTGTTGAGCAGAGTTTAATAATTATTTATGTTTGTTTATAAAACCTGACTCAATTATATATTCATTGTTGCTGATGATACAACAAAGTCAATGTTTTGGGGCCAAGACCTTTTGGCAGGATTGGAGAGAAAAAAAGATGAGGAGTAGATTTAAAAGGTGGGGGAGGGGAGAGAGAAACACAAGGTGATAGGTGAAACTGGGAGGGGGAGGGGTGAAATAAAGAGCTGGGAAATTGGTTGGTGAAAGACATACCAGGCTGGAGAAGGGGAGTCAGATAGAAGAGGACAGAAGGCCTCAGAAGAAAGAAAAGGGGGAGGAGCACCAGAGGGAGGCGGTGGGCAGGGAAGGAGATAAGGTGAAAGAGGGAAAAGGAGATGGGGAATGGTGAAGGGAGGAACATTTCCATAAGTTCGAGAAATTCATGTTCATGCCATCAGACTGGAGGCTACCCAGATGGAAGGTAAGGTGTTGTTCCTCCAACTTTAAGTGTGGCCTCATCACGACAGTGGAAGAGGCCATGGATTGACATATCGGAATAGGAATGGGAAGTGGAATTAAAATAAGTGGCCACTGGGAGGTCCCGCTTCTTCTGGCAGAAGGAGCATAGGTGCTCGACGAAATGGTCTTGCAATCTACGTTGGATCTCATTGATATGCAGGAGGTCACACAGGGAGCACCAGACGAAGTATATAACCCCCAAAAACCTCACAGGTGAAGTGTTGCCTCACCTGGAAGGACTGTTTGTGGCCCTGAATGGTAGTGAGGGAGGAGGTGTATGGGCAAGTGTAGCTCTTGCTCTGCTTGCAAGGATAAGTGTCGGGAAGGACGAATAGACAAGGGAGTTGCGTAGGGACCGATCCCTGTGGAAAGCAGAAAATGGGAGTGACGGAAAGATGTGCTTGGTGGTGGGATTCCATTGGAGATGGCAGAAGTTATGGAGAATTTTTTTTATAGATTATGAGGACACTCAGTCCTCACTTATTGACATTTAGAAATGCATGCATTAAAAAATGATACAACGTTCCTCCAGAATGATATCACAAGAAAACACAGGACAAGCCAAGACTAAAACTGACAAAACCACATAATTATAACATATAGTTACAACATATAATTACAACAGTGCAAAGCAATACCATAATTTGATAAAGAGCAGACCATGGGCACGGTAAAAAAAAGTCTCAAAGTCCCGATAGACTCATCATCTCACGCAGGCGGCAGAAGGGAGGAACTCTCCCTGCCACGAACCTCCAAGTGCCGCCAACTTGCCGATGCAGCACCATTGGAAGCACCCGACTGCAGCAGACTCTGAGTCCATCCAAAAACTTCGAGCCTCCGACCAGCCCCTCCGCCAAGCAACAAGCAAAGCCGAGGACTCAGGGCCTTCTCCTCCGGAGATTATGGACCACACAGTAGCAGCAGCAATGAAGCAGGCATTTCAGAAGTCTCACCAGGTGTTCCTCCATGCTCTCACATCCATCTCCATCAAATCAGAATTGTGCACGGCACCCTACTTGACAAATAGCAGACATCACCACCGAAGTGGTCGCTGTGAGCTGTGTCGCACCGCCATCTTCTCCTCCCTCCCCAAGGAACTTTGTGCTGGATGTGGGGGCTGGTGGGGCAGTAGGTGAGGACAAGAGGAACCCTATCCCTGGTAGGGTGGCACAAGGGTGGGAGAAGACCAAACGTATGTGAAATGGAAGAGATGCAGTTGAGGGCAGTGCTGATGGTGGAGAAAGGGAAACCCCTTTCTTTGAAAAAGGAGGACATCTCCTTTGTTGTGGAATGAAAAGCCTCATCCTGAAAGCAGATACAGTGGAGACAGAGGAATTGAGAGGAGGAGATGACATTTTTACGTAACAGGGTAGAAAGAGGTATAGTTCAGGTAGATGAGAGAGTCCATGGGTTTATAATAGACATCAGTGAGATCAAGAAAGTGGAAGGAAGTGTCAGAAATGGACCAGGTAAATTTGAGGGCAGGGTGGAAGTTGGAGGCAAAGTTGATGAAGTCGACGAGCTCTGAAGGGTACAGGAAACAGCACCAATGCAGTTGTTGATGTAGCAAAGAAATAGTGGGGGACGGACACCAGTGCATGCTTGGAATATAGACTGTTCCATGTAGCCGACAAATAGGCATGCATACCTGGGACCCACGTGAGTGCCCATGGCTACCCCTTCTGTTTGAAGGAAGTTGGAGGAGCCAAAGGAGAAATTATTTAGAGTGAAGACTAGTTCCGCTAGGCGGAGGAGAGTGGTAGTGGAGAGGAACTGGTTGGGTCTGGTGTCCAGAAAGAAATGAAGAGCTTTGAGGTCTTCCTGGTGGGAGCTGGGGATGTATAAGGACCGGACATCCACAGTGAAAATAGGATGATGGGGGCAGGGAATTTGAAATCATTGAAAAGATCCAGAGCGTGTGAAGTGTCACAGATGTAGGTCACATTCAGAGTGGATCACTTTGTTAATGCATTTATTACTTTACTTACAAGGGGACGTGGGCACCTGGCCAAGTGGTTAAGGCATTTGTCTAGTGATCTCAAGGTCGCTAGTTCGACCCTCAGCTGTGGCAGCATGTTTGTGCCCTTGAGCAAAGCACTTAATCACACATTGCTCAAATGTCTGTGCGAGGTATGGCGCCCCACATAGACATCCAATCTGCGCCTTGTAAGGCATGAAAGTGCCCGATGCAGGCCTCTCATGGTCTGAGTCGACATTCCCTGTTCCCTGCAAGGGGAGATATACCCAGCCAAGTTTTGTCTGGAAATATAGCTCTGCTCTTCTGCTTAAACCAAAGTAATTGTATACCCTTTTTTTTTCACAAAGAACAGTGCTCTGTTCCATAACATTATGTTCCTCTGTTATTGTCATCCTTATCTCATTCCCACATTTGATCTTCAGGAGTTCCATCCTGATCTCCCTGTTATCAAACATCCCTCTGGCCATAAAACAAATTGCCTGTCATCAAAGAAAATTGGTTGTTCCCATGTAACACAAACACACTTGTAAGATTTCTTACCCAAACCAGCAAAGCACCTTAGGATTTCCTAGATCCCATTTAAATACATTACATTTTATAAAAGTTACAAATTCATAAAGACTTCAGGGTTACAGCCAGATTTCCACAGTGGCAGGGAGTTCAGTTGTTTTATGGTCTGGGGATGAAGTTATTTCCTATCCTAGCAACTCACACAAAATGCTGGAGGAACTCAGGAGAGCAGGCAGCATCTACAGAAAAGGGTACGGTCGATATTTCAGGAAAAGACCCTTCATCAAGATGAGGAGTCCGAGTAGGGGAAGAAGTGATAGGTGATTGGTGAAACCGGGAGGGGTGAAGTAAATAGCTGGGAAGTTGATCGGTGAAAGAGATCTGACGGCAAAGACATATTCCTAGGAAGGATATGTGGTTGTGGTAGCGGGTCTGGGTGAGCACATGGTCGAAGATTCGGAGGGCCACAGAGATCACACGGGGGAGCGGTGAGAGAGGTTTTCACTGAACTCCCGTTGAAAGGAAGATTTAAACTCCTTTGGGGTAGGCACTCCTGGAAGAGACCTTGCAGTGTAGTAATCCAATCACAAACAAGAGAAAATCTGCAGATCCTGGAAATGCAAACAGCAGACACAAAATGCTGGAGGAACTCAGCACACCAGGCAGAGTACAGGAAAAGAGTACAGGTGGCGTTTCAGGCCGAGACCCTTCATTAGGACTGGAGAAAAAATAGATGAGGAGTCAGAGTAAGAAGCCGGGGGAGGAGAGGAAGAAACATCCTAACAGGTCATGTCCTAATGCTACAGTACCTCCTGCCTGATGGTAGGGGTCCAAAGAGATTGTTGTATGGATGGGAGGGATCTTTGACAATGCTAAGGGCCCTTAGTATGAGATGCTGCAGCTAAGTATCTCTAATGAGTGGAAGGGTGCCCTTGCAATCCTTTGTAGGGACTTGTGGTGGGATGCCTTGCAATTTCTGTGCCAGATGGTGATGCAGCTGGTCAGGACATTCTTGAAGGTATTCCTGTAAAAAATTGGTTAAAATGGGAGGGGTGTGGATGGGGGGAGCCTCAGTCACTTCAGTCTCCTCTGGAGGAGGAAATCTTGCTGTTTTCTTGACCAAAGAGGTGGTGTTGAGGGACCAGATGAGATGCCTCCAGGCAAAAGGAAATTGGATTAGATTTAGATTAGATTATGAGGACACACAGTCCTCTTTCATTGTCATTTAGTAATGCATGCATTAAGAAATGAAACAATGTTTTTCCAGAATGATATCACATGACAAACCAACTTAAAAACTGACAAAAACCACATAATTATAACATATAGTTACAATAGTGCAAAGCAATATCATAATTTGATAAAAACAGACCATGGGTGCGGTAAAAGTCTCAAAGTCTCTCGAAAGTCCCATCATCTTACGCAGACGGTGAACCTCCAGCACTGCAAACTTGCTGATGCAGCATCCTGGAAGTATCCGACCACCGTCCGAAAACTCCGAGCCTCTGACCAGCTCTCTGACACCGAGCACCAAACACCATCTCTGCCGAGCGCTTCGACCCCGGCCCCAGCAACAGGCAACAGGCAAAGCCAAGGATTTGGGGCCTTCCGCTCCGGAGATTCTGGATCGCACAGTAGCAGCAGCAGCGAAGCGGGCATTTCAGAAGTTTCTCCAGGTGTTCCTCCATGCTCCTCACCGCTGTCTCCATCAAATCCGGATTGTGCACAGCCCCCTAGTTAACTCATATCGACATCATTCGGAATGGCTGTGTGCATTGCGTCGCGCCGCCATCTTCTCCTCCCTTAGGAGGGCACACAATAGAATTGGTAGGTAAGGTTAAGGGAAACCTGAAAGTTGTTTATGAATATTTTAAGGGCAGTAGGATTCTGTGTGAAAAATTAGACCAATTAAAAACTAGAGGCAATCTGCAAATGGGCTGGAGGACATGGGGTAAGTTTTGAATGAATAATTCTCATCCCCATTCACTGTGGAGAAGGAGATTGTAAGTGGAGAGTTTACAGACAGGGAAATCTCACAGCAGGCTTAAAGGTGAATGGATTTGCTTGTCACAGTGGCGCAGCAAATATCACAGTACCAGATAGTCAAGACAGTCCTGATGAAGGATTTCGGCCTGAAATGTTCATTTCCATCCATAGGTGCTGCCTGACCTGCTGAGCTCCTCCAGCAATGTGTGTGTGTGTGTGTGTGTTGCTCCAGATTTCCAGCATATGCCAAATCTCTTGTGCCAAACAATTTAGTGGATCAAGATGAATCTGCACAGAAAAACATGGGGACTGTACAGGGAGCAGTCTCACTGAGGATAGTGGCATTGACAACGACATCCAGAGCCGCATTAAACAGGCATCAGTTGCCTTTGGGAGATTTCGGCGTAGAGTCTTTCAGAACAGGAGCCTTCGTCCCTCCACAAAGGTCGCCGTATTTGGAGGGCCGTACACTCCAAATATCTGGACCTGCCTCTTGGTTTTTTTGCACTACCTTACTTTCCATTTTCTATTTTCTATTTATGATTTATAATTTAAATTTTTAATATTTATTATTGATTTGTACTCCAGGGAGCAGGAAGCGCAGAATCAAATATCGCTGTGATGATTGTATGTTCTAGTATCAATTGTTTGGTGACAATAATGTATAAAGTAAAGTAAAGTATACTAAGCGGTCTGTGTCACCACCCTCCTTTATAGCTGTGAAGTTTGGGTAACCTACAGCCGCCACATCAAGTCCTTGGAGTGCTTCCACATAAACTGCCTCCTGCACATCCTGGGAGTTACCTGGTGTGAGTGGGTGCCTCACACTGAAATACTTGTAAAGACCAACTGCAGGAGTATTGAGGCCATGATCACCCAGCGTCAGCTGCAGTGGCTGGGGCACGTGGTAAGGATGCCCCCATGTCAGCTACCCCGCAGAGTGTTATATGGTCAGCTACCCTGCTGAGTGTTATATGGCCAGCTACCCCGCAGAGTGTTATATGGTCAGCTACCCTGCTGAGTGTTATATGGCCAGCTACCCTGCAGAGTGTTATATGGTCAGCTACCCTGCTGAGTGTTATATGGCCAGCTACCCTGCAGAGTGTTATATGGCCAGCTACCCTGCAGAGTGTTATATGGCCAGCTACCCTGCAGAGTGTTATATGGTCAGCTACCCTGCAGAGTGTTATATGGTCAGCTACCCTGCAGAGTGTTATATGGTCAGCTACCCTGTTGAGTGTTGTACAGCCAGCTACATCATGGTTGACGCTTAGCTGGAGGCTGAAGAAGCACTATAAGGATCAGATGAAGAATGCTTTAAGGAAGTGCAAGATCAGACCCAAGGACCTGGAGGATGTTGCTGCTGACCGTACCACTTGGCGACAGCTGTGTAGGGACGGGGTTCATATTCTGGAGATGGAAAGAACAACCAGAAGACAGCAGAAGAGAGCCAGGAGAAATGCAGCCATGGTTGCCACCATATACATGTCCCACCTGCAATAGAGCTTGTGGGTCCAGGATAGGACTGTATAGTCATCAAAGATCTCACGTTAAAGAAGTGGACGTCGTCATCGGATTTTGATAGACAACCGAACAAGAAGAACAGGGCTAGTCATGCAGTCATAGAGTCACACACTACAGCTCAGAAACAAGCTCTTTGGCCCTTCTAGTCTGTATTCTTTTAATTTTATTGATATTGTTCCTGTAGTCAGAATGGTTTTAATAAGAGGAGGTCTTGTCCAAGCACTTTGAAATTTTTGGGGACATGTGATAAATGTGGTCTATTTGAATTTCAGTAAGACCTTTAAAGTTCTAAATGGAAGACTGGTACAGAATTTAAATCCCATGTGGTCCAAGGTAGGAAGCAGAAAAGCAGGAAGTCCAGGGTAGTAATCTGAGGATTGCTACCTGTGCATTGTGCTAACGAGTGCAAGAATAGCATGATCAGGCATATTAATGAGTGGCTGAGAGACTAGAGTAGGTAGCAGGGCTTCGGGTTCCTGGATCAATGGGGCCTCTTTTTGTATGACCTGTACAAAAAGAACAATTACACTTGAACCCAAAGGGGTCCAATATCTTAGCAGGCAGGTTATGGGGAGAAGACCGGGGAGTAGGAATGACTGGAAGAACTGGATCAGCCCATGATTGAATGGCGGAGGAGACTCGATGGGCCGAATGACCTACTTCTGCTTCTATATCTTATGATCTTATGATCTTATGGATTTACACTTGGGATTAATGGGAAGAAAATAAAAAACAGGAAAGATTTAATAGGAACTTGAGGGAATATTATTTTATGTAGAGAGAAGTATATACAGTATGTGGAACGAACTACCAGAGGAAGTAGCTAAGACGGTTACGATAACAACTGCTAAAATCCACTTGGAGTTGGACGGGTAGATGGATGGTGGTTGTCCATCGTGCGGGATCTCACTTTGAATATTATGTTCAGTTCTAGTCATCTTTTTATAGGAAGGATGTGGAAGTTTTAGAGAGGGAGCAGAAGAGATTTAACAGGATGTTGCCTGGATTGGAGAGCATGTCTTATGAAGATAGGTTGAGAGAGCTTTTCTCCTTGGAGTGGAGGAGGATGAGAGGCGACTCAGTAGAGGTGTACAAGATGATAGCAAGGTGATTGGAAAAAATTATAAGTATGATGTTAGAGATAAGTTCTTAACATAGAGAGTGGTTGGTGCATGGAACGTCTTGCCAGGAGTGGTGTAGAGGCTTATACATTAAGGGAATTTAGGAAACTCTTAAATAGGCACATGATGATAGAAAATGGAGAACAATATAGGAGGGAAGGATCAGAATGATCTTTGAGTAGGTTAAAAGGTCAGCACAACACCATTCTGTACTGAAAGTCCTATCCTGTACTGGAGCATTCAATGTTCTATGTTTTTTGAAAGGTTTACAAGCTAATGGGCCAAATGTTTGCAAATGGGAATTTTAGTCAGCATAGACTGGTTGGGCTGAATAGTTTGTCTCAGTGCTACATGATGCTGCCTCTAAAATTGACTTAACCCATTTATCCCATGCAGAAGCAAAATGGAGGACACCTGCAAATGTAACCAGTGCTTTAAGAGATATGGTTTTCATATATTCAGATGGTTATATTGACATACCTTCTGGTTTAAAACTCATCAGCTTGACTACTTTGTGTCAGTCTTCATTGTGGAGGACACATCTAATATACCAAAGATGGGAGGTGAGGAGCTGGATACAATAGCTATCACTAAAGAGGTAGTGCTGAGCAAACTTGTGGGCCTGAAGACAGACAATTCCCCTGGTCCTGATGGAATGCATCCCAGGGCACTGAAAGAAATGGCAGAGGTTATAGTAGAGGCTTTGGTGATAACTTACCAAAATTCTCTGGACTCTCGGCAGGTTCCAGTGGATTGGAAGACGGTGAATGTCATGACACTGTTCGAAAAAGAATGTTGGCAAATAGGCAGGTAACTATTGGTCAGTTGGTTTAACATCTGTAGCTGGGAAAATGCTTGAAACTATCACTAAAGAAGAAATGGTGAGGCATCTGGAAAGAAATGGATCCATCAGGCAGACACAACATGGATTCAGCAAAAGCAGGTCCTGTTTGACAAACTTACTAGAGTTCTTTGAGGATATAACAAGCACAGTGGATAGGGGGGAGCAGATGGACATTATTTGCTTGGATTTCCAGAAGACATTTGATAAGGTGCCACATAAAAGACTGATCTATAAGATAAGTGTAGCCCCCCGGCCAGCCACATGGTCGTTCGGCTCGCTGTCGTCTAGGGAAACAGCCCTCAGCCCCGCCAAACTGGGTAATAGTTTGTGTGGATGCTGTGTGATGTACCCCACCCCGCCCAAATAACAGACAATACACCAGATACAATTAAATGATTTACAGTTTATAGATATTACTGGAACTATATAATTAATAGAGAATAAAATATAAAAGGAAAATGAAAGGTGCCACACTTACCAAAGTTCAATCTCTTCGTGCACAAACAGTTGGAGCTCAGGACCCTTCTTCTTCACCCTGCGACCCCTCGGACCACCTTGACCGGCCGCCTGGGACCAACAATGGTGGTCAACCAGACGCTCCACATGAATCCGTCTCCATCTCCTCTCCTCGCCGAATGCTCCGCTCGGGGTCCGACCCCGTTAGCGGACTCATAGCACCTGATCCATCCTCTGTCTCTCTCTCCCGCCTTCTGCCCCAAAACCCCACGCATACAAAAGTCCTCTTATCAATAGATAATCCAAAACAAACTGCTAGAGGGAGGACTTTCTCAGCAGTTAACACAACAAAGAAGCCCTTTCAATTATAACATAACAAAGAAGTCATTTTAATTAGACCATGCAGTGACATAAAAAAAAGAAACCCCCTTACATAAGGATGCATAGAGTTGGAGGTGATGTATTCGCATGGATAGATGATTGGTTAGCTAATAGAAAGCAGAGAATTGGAATACATGGGTGTTACTCTGGTTGGCAATCAATGGTGAGCAGTGTGCCGCAGGGGTCGGTGCTGGATCTGCAACTGTTCACAATATACATTAACAATCTGGAAGAGGGGACCGAGTGTAGTGTATCTAAGTTTGCTGATGACACTAAATTGAGTGGAAAAGCAAATTGTGCAGAAAATACGGCGAGATATAGGCACATGAAGTGAGTGGGTAAGGGTCTGGCAGATTGAGTATAATGTTGCTAAATGTGATGTCATCCACTTTGGAAGGAAAAATGAAAGAGCAGATTATTATTTAAATGTTAAAAATTGTAACATGCTGCTGTGCAGAGGGACTTGGGAGTGCTATGCACGAATCACAAAAGATTGGGTTGCAGGTGCAGCAGACTATCAAGGAGGCAAATGGAACGTTGGCCTTCATTGTTGGAGGAATTAAATTTAAGAGCAGGAGGTTATGCTGCAACTGTACCAGGTACTGGTGAGGCTGCACCTGGAGTACTGCATGCAGCTTCTGTCTCCTTATTTGATGAAGGATATATGGCTTAGAAGGCGGTGCAGAGGAGGTTCATGAGGTTGATTCCAGACACGAGGGGCTTAGACTATGAGGAGAGATTGAGTCACCTGGGACTGCACTCACTGAAATTCAGAAGAATGAGAGAACATTTTATAGAAATATATAAAATTTTGAAAGGGATAGGTAAGATAGAGGTAGGAAAGTTGTTTCCACTGGTAGGTGAAATTAGAACTAGGGACATAGCCTCATCTGTAACAGTGGAAAAGTGTGTATGGAACTGGAGGAGATAGCAGAGGTATTTAATGAATACTTTGCTTCAGTATTCACTATGGAAAAGAATCTTGGCGATTGTAGGGATGACTTACAGCGGACTGAAAAACTTGAGCATGTAGATATTAAGGAAGAGGATGTGCTGGAGCTTTTGGAAAGTGTCAAGTTAAATAAGTCTCCGGGACCAGACGAGATATACCCCAGGCAACTGTGGGAGTCAAGGGAGGAAATTGCTAAACCAATGGCGATGATCTTTGCATCATCAATGGGGATGGGAGAAGTTCTGAATGATGGGATGGTGGCAGATGATGTCCCATTATTCAAGAAAGGGAGATAGCCCAGGAAATTATAGACCAGTGAGTATTACTTCAGTGGTTGGTAAGTTGATGGGGAAGCAGGATTAACATTTGGAGAGGCATGATATGATTAGGAATAGTCATCATGGCTTTGTCAAAGGCAGGTCGTGCCTGACAAGCCTGATTGAATTTTTTGAGGATGTGACTAAACTCGTCGATGAAGGTAGAGCAGTAGATGTAGTGTATATGGATTTCAGCAAGGCATTTGATAAAGTACACCTTGCAAGGCTTATTGAGAAAATAAGGAGGAATGGGATATTGTTTTGTGGATCCAGAACTGGCTTGCCCACAGAAGGCAAAGAGTAGTTGTAGACAGGTCATATTCTTCACGGAGATCGGTGACCAGTGGTGTGCCTCCGGGAACGGTTCTGGGACCCCTATTCTTCGTGATTTTTATAAATGATCTGTATGAGGAAGTGGAGGGATGGGTTAGTAAGTTTGCTGATGGCACGAAGGTTGGCAGTGTTGTGGATAGTATGGAGGGCTGTCAGAGGTTACAGTGGGACATTGATGCAAAACTAGGCTGAGATGTGGCAGATGGAGTTCAACACAGATAAGTGTGAGCTGGTTCATTTTGGTAGGTCAAATATGATGGCAAAATATAGTATTAATGGTAAGACTCTTGGCAGTGTGGAGGATCAGAGGGATCTTGGAGTCTGAGTCCATAGGACACTCAAAGCTCCTATGCAGGTTGACTCTGTGGTTAAGAAGGCATATGGTGCATTGGCCTTCATCAATCGTGGGATTGAGTTTCGGAGAAGAGAGGGAATGTTGCAGCTATATAGGACCATGATCAGACCCCACTTGGAGTACTGTGCTCAGTTCTGGTCGCCTCACTACTTAAAGGATGTGGAAACCATAGAAAGGATACAGAAGATGTTGCCTGGATTGGGGAGCATGACTTATGAGAATAGGCTGAGTGAACTCAGCCTTTTCTCCTTGGAGTGACAGAGGATGAGAGGTGATCTGATAGAGGTGTATAAGATGATGAGAGGCATTGATTGTGTGGATAGTCAGAGGCTTTTCCCCAGGGCTGAACTGTCTAGCACGAGAGAGTACAGTTTTAAGGTGCTCGGAGGTAGGTACAGAGGAGATATCAGGGGTAAGTTTTTTATGCAGAGAGTGGTGAGTACGTGAAATGGGCTGCCGGCAACGGTGGTGGAGGCGGATACAATAGGGTCTTTTAAGAGGCTCCTGGATAGGTACATGCAGCTTAGAAAAATAGAGGGCTATGGGTAACCCTAGGTAATTTCTAAGGTAAGGATATGTTCGGCACAGCTTTGTGGGCTGAAAGCCCTGTATTGTGCTGTAGGTTTTCTATGTTTCTAAGGTTTGGGGGAATAGATTTCAGATGGACATGAGGAAGAACTGCTTTTCCCAGAGAGTGGTGAATCTGTGGAATTCTCTGCCCATTGAAACAGTGGAGGCTACCTCAGTAAATCTTTTAAAACATGGTTGGATAGAGTTTTGCATAGTAGGGGAATTAAGGGTTATGGGGAAAAGGCAGGTAGGTCGGATCAGCCAAGATCTTATTGAATAGTAGAGCAGGCTCAACAGGCCAGATGGCCTACTTCTGCTCCTATTTCTTATCTTCTTATCAAGTCATGGAGAGAAATTTAAGAAGCATTCTTCATAATCTGCACTGAAAATCATCTAAGTGTGTTGAGAAAACATTGCAATTCAACCTTCCCATCTTATGGAGCTGCCTACAATTCACCAGCAGATATTTCTGCCTGACAGTTCCATTTGCTGTTGCACTGATAAGGTGTGATGGACAACTGGACCAGGGCTATTAATTTCTTTCCCAAGAGAAAAGAAATGCCTCTAAATTGTCTTCTTCATCTATCTCAGTTTTTCCCTGAACTCAGTCAATCATTTTTATATATTGTTTATACACGTACAGTACGTGTATTAATCCTTAATATATTCATAATCGCTCAAAGGATGTGGGCTTCACAGGCAGAGCTAGCATTCAGATGACGATTCTTAGCTGACTTTGAGAAGATGGTAGTGTGCTATCTTCTTTTGCTGCTGCAGTCCTTCAGATGTAGCTCTATCCAGAGTACTGGAATGAAGAGATGTCCAGGATGATGACCCAATGGTGGTGAGAAAGTGGAGGTATACTTCCAAGTCAGGTTTGTGTGTGGCTTGGAAAGTAACCTCCACTGGTGGCATTCCCCATGCCTTTGCTGCCCTGTTCTTCTAGCTGACAGAGGACATGGGTTTGGTAGTTGCAGTTCAAAGAATACTCATGGTTGCTTTTCGGTCTGTGTTTATATGGTCTCATATTCATGAAACTTCCATGGCATTGACAACGTTTTTCCCATTGTCGCCAGGACCTTGAACCAACCTGAGCATCCCCAACACTACCTCAGACTAAATTCATCTCTCTCACTCTCAACTAGCATTAGTATCATTATGTTTATATTCTCATGTCAGTTATGTACAATTTCTGTTCATTAGGTTTATGTTAAATTATATGTTGGTAATGTATCATGCTGCTGCTACAAAAGTCTATCCTTCTTGCAGCAACCATGGTGTAGGAGGTACAGAAGCCTGAAGTGCCACATCACTGTTTTCAATAATAGCTACTTTCCTTCAACTATTCTGCTCTTGAACCAACAGGCACAACTTTAATCACTATATTTCAGCAACACAATGACCATATTGATCAATTTGTAATAAATAGGAGCTTGACTTCTTTATAATTATGTTCTTTCTTGTGAAAATATGTAGAATTTGTTTCTTTTTCTTGTGAATGTTGCTGATGTGCCTGTGATGCTACTGCATGGTTCATTGCACCAGTGCATACTAAAAACATTCAACTTTGACTCTGAAAGAGTGGATGGCTTTACAACTAGCCTGACCTGATGACCCTCCTGTTCATATGGATCTTTTCCAAGGATCATTACTTTGTTGTGGTGGAGCCTCTTGTGAGTTCCTGAGGTCCTGAGAATGATGCTGTCTGGAGCTTAGCTCCTGGTAGGGTCACCCGTGGTGGTAAGATCAAGGAAGAGATTCCACTCAGGACCTCAGCTGTGGAACTGACGGAAGATGATAACACATCACCCCTCAGTGAAGGGTCTCCACTCCTCCTGCACTCCAGGCCACTGCACCCTGACCCCATTATATCAAGGGCCATTTGGTGGCTATCCGGGCATCAGCCTCCCCACAGTAAATCAAGTCACACACAGGTATTCTCCATTAAGGGAATAATCTCTTGGATTGACATCATACTTGTCTTGATCTACTACTATATGTAGTCGGCTGCAGATCCCACATTGACTATAAAACCATAAGACACCAGAGCAGAATTAAGCCTTCGAGTCTGCTCTGCCATTCAATCATGGCTGATTTATTATCCCTCTCAACCCCATTTTCCTGCCTTCTCTTCATAACCTTTGATGCCCTGACTAATCAAGAACCTATCAACCTTCACTTTAAATATACAAATGACTTAGCCTCCACAGCAGTCTATCACAATGAATTCCTCAGATTCACTACCCCCTGGCTAAACAAATTCCTCCTCATCTCTGTTCTATTATGAGGCTTTTCTCTGTGGTTCTAGAGTCACCCAATATCAAAAACATCCTCTCCATGTCAACTCTATCTCGGCCTTTCAATATTCAATGGGGTCATCTTCTTATTCTCCTAACTCCAGAGAGGACAGGCCCAGAGCCGTCAAACGCTTCTCATACATTAACCCATTCATTCCTGGGATCATTCTCGTGAACCTCCTCTGGATTCTCTCCAATACTAACACATCCTTTCTTAGAGCTGCTTACAATACAGGAGTCCCCCACTTTTTGAACGTTTGCTTTACAAAACCTCACTGTTACGAAAGACCTACATTAGTACCCTGTTTTCGCTAACAGAAAATGTTTTCACTGTTACGGAAAAAATCAGCGTGCGATAAAAAATCAGCGTGCGAAAAAATCAGAGTGCGATAAAAGGCAGCGCACGTCCCAAGCAGCCGCTCTCCCCGGATTCGGAACGGCATTGCTTTAACACGTGCCTGTCAGCAGCCATTTGCAAGATGAGTTCTGAGGTGTTGGAAAAGCCTGAAAGAGCTCATAAAGGTGTTACACTTAATGTAAAACTAGACATAATTAAGCGTTTTGATCGTGGTGAACGAAGTAAGGACAACGTGAGTTTGGCTTGTGGAAGCTGACGAAGATGATGTTGAAGAGGTTTTGGCATCCCATGACCAAGAACTGATAGGTGAAGAGCTGATGCAATTGGAAGAGGAAAGGATAACAATCGAAACCGAATGCAGTAGCGAAATGAACGTGAAGCAACTGCGTGAGATTTTCGCTGCAATGATAAAGTACGACTTTAATCTTAAAAGGGTATGTCAGTTTAGGGGATATTTGCAGGATGGTTTGAGTGCTTACAAAGAACTGTATGTTAGAAAAATGCGCGAGGCTCAGCAGTCAAGCAAGCCTTCCACATCAGCCACAGCAGACGACAAACCTTGACCTTCGACATCGAGGCGGGCAGTCATAGGAGAAGATGAGCTGTCTGCTCTAATGGAAACAGATGACGATGAGATGACACCCCAGTGTCCCACCACCCCAACCCCCAGGCCACAGACAGATAACGATTCATAGAGAATGCAGCAGTAGCTGGGAGGCACACAGCACATCTTTAAGAAAAAAGCCGAAATAAACATGCTAATAAATTAGGTGCCGCCCGACACATAAATGTCGGCCCAGATCAGAGGCGATGCAATCGGCACTGATCTGGGCTGACAATTACGTCTAGGGGGGTTTCTTTTTTTTTGTCACTGCGTAGTCTAATTAAAATGGCTTCTTTGTTATGTTATAATTGAAAGGGCTTCTTTGTTATGTTAACGGCTGAGAAAGTCCTTCCCGCTAGCAGTTTGTTTTGGATAATCTATTGATTTGAGGACGATAGTTACGCTTTTGGTGTGTCTGAAGATATTGTATGTGCGGGGTTTTGGGGCAGAAGGCGGGAGAGAGAGACAGGATGGACCAGGTGCTATGAGTCCACTAACGGGGTCAGACCCCGAGCAGAGCGTTCAACGAGGAGAGGAAACGGACAAGTCTAACACACCATCATCAGTGTGCTCTGTGCTGTCTTCCCGATTCCCGTAAGTGATACTACACTGTACCTAATTATTTCTACTTTAGATAGGCTGTGTATTTTTACATGTTATTTGGTATGATTTGGCAGTTTCATAGCTTAAAGGTTACTGGAGAGAGTGTTTTTGCCAACAGCTCTTGCGTGAGATTTTCGCTTCAGCGAACAGTGCCAACAATGATTGTAGAAAAGTATTTCTACCTTATATAGGCTGTGTATTTATCATATTATTCCTGCTTTTACTATATGTTACTGTTATTTTAGATTTTATGTGTTATTTGGCATGATTTGGTAGGTTATTTTTGGGTCTGCGAACACTCACAAAATTTTCCCATATAAATAAATGGTAATTGCTTCTTTGCTTTACAACATTCCGGCTTACGAACCGTTTCATAGGAACGCTCTACCTTCGGATGGCGGGGGAAACCTGCACTCTAAGTGTGGTCTGGTCAATGACTTATAAAGCCTCAGCTTTGCTCATCCAGCATTGGCCTCATAGCCTCCTTATAACCCATAAACTGAAATGGAAATAAATTCCTGTCAAGCCCATGACAACTTACACAGGTGTAACGGGCAGATGGGGCTTGTCAGCTATGGCTGGCAGTTCACCTTGGAGAAGGAAAACTCTGATTTCAAACCTCATCTGCTTTACAGCTATAAGCACTCATGGGGAAGGCTTTGGGAGTAAACCCAGAGAAAGAATCCGAAGTTGGAGTCCCTAAGACAGTCTGGCATTGAGTCTAATGCTGACTGGTAACTGCTGCCATGCTGCTAGCACCAAACCGTATCAGTCTGTGCATTCTTTCAGCTGCGTGGTGGGGGGTGAGGGGTGAACTGCAAAATGGGCAACTGCTTGCTCTCCAAATTGTACTTTCCTGGCTTGTAAAACACCTTGACGTCCATGGCCGACCCCAACATTTGAAGAACAGTGTTTATGTGTGCACAAATTTACATACAGGAGTGTAGGAGCAAATTGAAAGATAGTTTTCAAAAATGAACACAGAGACAGTGTTCAAAAAATGGGTGATTTATTAAAAGCTGGTGCACCCCAGGCGACTAGCCAAAACTGATCTACCTGAGTCATGAATTTGGTACAGCTTTTACAGTCTCAGTTGACAAGATTACCAGTAAAGCTACATTTTGAGGTCATAATGGTGGTGACAGGAAGGCTTAATGTATTAACAGACTAAGTCCTTATTAAAGAATAAAATGCTTATCCACGGGTCTAACTGTAAATCCAATTTTCTATTACAGTGAGTGCACACCATAACATAATGAGTGAATTTCCTGAAAGCTGGGTGTTGTCACTGCTGCATTTCATACCTCTACTTCTGTCTACATTTCTCTGTTACCACATCAGCACAATCCACATGACCATTTACTAGTTATTAGCCCTCACTATTCTTTCCCCTGTGACAAAGCGAAAATGAGTGAATGCATTTTTTTCTGCATAGATGTCCTCAAACAAAGAGTGTCAACAAAATATTGGGATAATTTTGCATTTAAGTTTGCTGGCCAAAGAGACTCAATTCAGATTAAGCATTTGTTATCTCAGTGCAGAAAGGGATAAAGGTGAAGGTTTGCAACAAAACACAAGAGATTGCAGAGCAAACACGAGGAAATCTGCAGATGCTGGAAATTTAAGCAACATGCACAAAATGCTGGTGAACGCAGCCGGCCAGGCAGCTTCTATAGGAAGAAGTACAGTCGACATTTCAGGCGGAGACCCTTCGTCAGGACTAACTGAAGGAAGAGATAGGAAGAGAGGCAGATTGCCGAGCAGCTCTTTTTCTTTGCCACACACACAAAATTCTGGAGGATCTCAGCAGATCAAGCAGCATCTATGGAAATAAATAAACTGTCAATGTCTTGTGCCGAGATGCTTCATCAGGACTGGAAAGGAAAGGGGAAGATGCCAGAATAAGAAGGTGGGGTGAGGTGGAGGCAGACCACATGTATTTGTCAGTGCCGGACAGAATGAGAGTGGTAATTACTGCAATGTGCTTTTATTGAACATTCAGACTTACTTTGTCGATTCAGGTGCTATTATTTTTGCACCAGATGGACGTGTTATTCGAAATGATGGTTCTGAACTCTGGGAATAAAGTTAAATTGGATGCAGAGATATCTGCAATGTCATTTAAATTTAAATCAGGGCTCAAGTGAAGCAGGAGAATGGTGTTCCTCCTGCTGAGATCTGTCCATTCATTTTCCTTTATTGCCGGTCTATTACGTTTCACCATCACATGTTTCAGTTTTTAAATCAGCCCTAAAGATGAAATCAGTGGCAAAACACAAATTGACTACTATGGCTTTGACATTGGTAGTCAGCAGACACTCCACAAGGCACTACAAGAGAGCATTCACAATCCCAGTTTTAAGAATATTTATGCAAAGTAAATTCAATGAATGCTGGAGTTCTATTGTGAAAGCAGAAATTTATTTATTTAGAGAGGTGGTGCAGAATAGGCCCTTCCAGCCCAACGAGCTGCACCACCCAGCAACTCACCTATTTTGACACTAGCTTAATGACAGGACAATTTACAATGACCAATTAATTTGCAAACCTGTACATCTTTGGACAGTGGGAGGAAACCGCAGTATCTGGAGGAAAAGGAAACCTACGCATTCACGTGGAGAACACATGGATAACACCGAAATTAAACTCTGAACTCCAGAATACTCTAAAATATAATAGCATCATGCTATGTGATGCATCCAAAGAAAGCAGGAAAAAGTTAGGTATGTTAACTTCAATTACTTTAAGAAGGACAAACAGATGCACACTTGGAGTACCGTGAGCAGTTTTAGGTCCATATCTAGGGATATGCTGGCACTGAAGAGGGTCCAGAGGAGGTTCATGAGAATTATCCTGCGAATGAAAGGGTTAACACATGAAGAACATTTGATGGCTCTAGGCTTCTACTTAATGGAGTTTAGAATAATGAGGGGGTATCTCATTGACGCCAAGCGAATATTGAAAGGCCTAGATAGAGATGGAGCGGATGTTCCCTAGAGTGGGGGATTCTAGGACCAGAGGGCCCAGTCTCAGAATAGAAGGATGTCCCTTTAGAACAGAGATAAGGGGAAATTTCTTCAGTCAGATGGTGATGAACCTGTGGAATTCATTGCCACATACGCTGTGGAGACTAAGTCAATGGGTATACAGTATTTTTAAGTGAAGGTTGATATATGTTTGATTAGTAAGGATGTCAAAGGTCATGGGGAGAAAGCAGGAGAATGGGGTTGAAAGGGATAATAAATCACCCATGATGGAATGGTGGAGCAGATTCGATGGGTCGAACACCTAATTCTGCTCCTATGTGTTATTTCTCACTGTACGTTTAAACAATAGACACATTGAAATCTTCATTAAATGATACATGACATAGACTCTCAAAGCCAAACCATAGATGGGAATTATCAAACTTACTTTCATAACCATTTCTGTTTCTATTCAAACAACAGGAATTCTGCAGATGCTGGAAATTCAAGCAACACACATCAAAGTTGCTGGTGAACGCAGCAGGCCAGGCGGCATCTGTAGGAAGAGGTGCAGTCGACATTTCAGGCCGAGACCCTTCGTCAGGACTAACTGAAGGAAGAGTGAGTAAGGGATTTGAAAGTTGGAGGGGGAGGGGGAGATCCAAAATGATAGGAGAAGACAGGAGGGGGAGGGATGGAGCCAAGAGCTGGACAGGTGATTGGCAAAAGGGGATACGAGAGGATCATGGGACAGGAGGTCCGGGAAGAAAGACAAGGGGGGGGGGACCCAGAGGATGGGCAAGAGGTATATTCAGAGGGACAGAAGGAGAAAAAGGAGAGTGAGAGAAAGAATGTGTGCATAAAAATAAGTAACAGATGGGGTACGAGGGGGAGGTGGGGCCTTAGCGGAAGTTAGAGAAGTCGATGTTCATGCCATCAGGTTGGAGGCTACCCAGACGGAATACAAGGTGTTGTTCCTCCAACCTGAGTGTGGCTTCATCTTTACAGTAGGGGAGGCCGTGGTTATAATATCTGTGGTGATTCTAACAATGTATTTCCAAAGGGAAGGTCAGATCTAAAGAGGACAGTCCATTGTTAATGGCAGGAAAGCCAGCAGTGCTGATACATAGAGAGTTTCTGAGGTCCATGCCTATTGCTCTCTGAAAGGGGCTGCACAAGTTGATAGCATGGTAAAGAAGGTGTGTGGCATACTAGCCTTGTCGAGGCACTCAGTTCAAGAATTGAGAAGTTGCAACTTTATAATACTGATGAGGCGCACCTGAAGTATTATATATCATTGTAGGAAGGCTGAAAAGACTTTGGAGAGGGTGCAGAAGAGGCTTACCAGGGATATGCCTGGATTACTGGGCATGTTCTATGAAGAGAAACTCAAAAAACTTACGTTGTTTTCTGTGGAGTGGCGGAGTCAAAGGGGAGACCCGAGGGGAGGTACAGTAGCCTAGTGGTTAGCATAACGCTTTGTAGTATAGGCAGCGCAGGCTCAATTCCTGCCTCTACCTGTAAGGAGTTTGTACATTCTCCCCATTGGTTTTCTCTGGGTGCGTCAGTTTCCCACAGGCCAAAGGAGCATTGGTTGGTCAGCTAATTGGTCATTGTAAACGTTCCCGTGATTAGGTTAGGATTAAAATTGAGGGATTGCTGGGTGGCGTGGCTCAATAAATAAATAAAACTAGCAAGATTATGAGATTGTGAGAGGCATAGATAATGGAGATAGCCAGTATCTTGTCCCCAGGGAGGAAAGTTCTAATACCAGAGGACATTCATTTAAAATGAGAGGAGATACGTTCAATGGAGGTGTGAGGGGCAAGTCCTTTTTCACACAGAGAGTAGTGGGCACCTGGGATCTGCTGCCAGGGAGTGGTAATGGAAGCTAATCTAACAGAAGGATTTAACAATCTCTTAGATGAACGCAGGAGTGTGTAGAAAATGGAACAAATGGACATCATTTAGGAGGAAATTAGTTTTGTTGGGTATTTAATAACCAGTTTAGTTAGCTCATCACAACATTTTGGGCCAGAAACACACACCTGTTCTTGTGCCGGACTGTTTTATGCTCTGTGATTGGCAGTCCATTGTTCTGCTTTTCCTCATCTGTAGATCCAGAGTAGAGAGAAAAGCAAACAATGTCTCAAATCAATGCTTTCACCACTTTTAAAATATTAACTCTGTTTCTTGGAAAATTTGAACAGCTTTGTAAAAATCCATTTCGTTTATACAGGATAACATTTGACATATTTATTACTCAATAAGGAATCCTGATTTTTTTGTCTGACATAGTCTCCTAGTTAAGAAACGTAGGTAGGCACAAAGATGATAGCGAAATGGAGGGAAGGACTGAAAGTTTAGGTTGATCTTAGAGTAGATTAAAAATTTGGCACAACATCATGGGCTGAAGGTGCTGTAATGTCCTGTGCTTTATGTTCTCCCAACACACAAATAGTTGCAGCTCCCCAATTATTATGAACTGCAAGAAGAATGTGCCTGTATTTAATCAGCACCTTTCACAACATCAGCGTGCTCCAATGTGTTTTATAGCTAATGATGCTTCTCTTGTTAAGTCAAATCAGTGTAGCATCATATGCACAATTACAGTTGGATATAGGTAGAAAGTTAAACTACCTTTCATTCAAGAATCTCAGGTGGTAAAATTGTGAACAGTTGCTATTACTGAGAAGAAAGTGCTTGGGAAGCTGAAAGATCTGAATGTATACCAGCCTTTCCTTTTGATATAATGTTGATCCTTGGATGTTAAGCTCCCAACTACGATCTTCGTTCAGCCACAACTCAGTGATGCCCACAGTGTCAAACCTGTGTTATAAACCAGCAGCAATAGATATGAATTCAAGTTGAGTTTTTATAAAATAAACAATGACCTTTATTAACCTCTACTCAAAAAAACATGGAACAATAAACGAACGATTCACTGAAATGAATGTTAACAGCGTTATGAGTCTATAATTATCAAACAGTCGAACGTAATGACAATTCTTAAAGATCTTTAATAGGTCCAAATGATTCCTGAAATATTCGAGAGGAGAGACTTCCCGAACCAGCTTTGGAACAGTCCCCGAAGTAAAGACATCACTGCTGATGCAGCTCCCAGACGAAATGCCTTATCCGAAGTTATGACGCAGAATACGATTTCTCAAAGTAACTGACCTTTCGACAAAGTGGTCATCACACAATACCCAAACCATGTCAGGGTTAACAAAACGTGCGTGCCACATACGGACGGTTCCAACTGTCAGTCACACCCGTGTAATGCGCCGAATGCCGCTGGTTAACCCCAATCCTTCTGGGGTTCGTTCGGAGCTGGTGATTCTTCACTATCACTTCTTCTCCGATGGCGTAACTACCAACGGTAAATTCCCACCAATATGAACTACGCAACAACTGCAGTTTCCCCCTTATATACCAGTTGGAACATGCCATCATGTGACATCACATCACTCCACTATCACAAGACAATTACATCATTCCAATGGCACGAGACTATTACATCACTCCAATAGCATAAGACAATTACATCATATTCACGAGATACTCACGGGACAGTTAACACCTGCCAATCTCTAACTACTCTGCAAGATCATCTACCTTATTCAGTATACAGCGTGCATTCAGGTATAACACTTTTCATCCTGTATTCATCACCCTTTTCAATTTTACCCCCATTATCGGAAGTTAATTTCTTATCCCTTTATAAACTTTTTGTCTTTTTATTTATTCTGGAGGCTTTTGTAATTAGTGCAAAAATAAAGCAATTAGAGACTTCTTCTCAGGCAATCACTAAGATTTAAAGGTACGCTACTTCTACTCCACTTCTGTAGATCCTAATACAGCTGATGGATCTAGAATAAGATCTACAAATTTCTCCGCAGGTTGGGCAGAGATACTGGGATGGGCTCGGTGAGTGAACAACTTCAGAGATAGAAACATAGAAACATAGAAAATAGGTGCAGGAGTAGGCCATTCGGCCCTTCGAGCCTGCACCGCCATTTATTATGATCATGGCTGATCATCCAACTCAGAACCCAGCCTTCCCTCCATACCCCCTGACCCCTGTAGCCACAAGGGCCATATCTAACTTCCTTTTAAACATAGCTAATGAACTGGCCTCAACAGTTTGCTGTGGCAGAGAATTCCACAGATTCACCACTCTCTGTGTGAAGAAGTTTTTCCTAACCTCGGTCCTAAAAGGCTTCCCCTCTATCCTCAAACTGTGACCCCTCGTTCTAGACCTCCCCAACATCGGGAACAATCTTCCCGCATCTAGCCTGTCCAATCCCTTTAGGATCTTATACGTTTCAATCAGATCCCCCCTCAATCTTCTAAATTCCAACGAGTACAAGCCCAGTTCATCCAGTCTTTCTTCATATGAAAGACCTGCCATCCCAGGAATCAATCTGGTGAACCTTCTTTGTACTCCCTCTATGGCAAAGATGTCTTTCCTCAGATTAGGGGACCAAAACTGCACACAATACTCCAGGTGTGGTCTCACCAAGGCCTTGTACAACTGCAGTAGTACCTCCCTGCTCCTGTACTCGAATCCTCTCGCTATAAATGCCAGCATACCGTTCGCCTTTTTCACCGCCTGCTGTACCTGCATGCCCACTTTCAATGACTGGTGTATAATGACACCCAGGTCTCGTTGCACCTCCCCTTTTCCTAATCGGCCACCATTCAGATAATAATCTGTTTTCCTATTTTTGCCACCAAAGTGGATAACTTCACATTTATCCACATTAAATTGCATCTGCCATGAGTTTGCCCACTCACCCAACCTATCCAAGTCACCCTGCATCCTCTTAGCATCCTCCTCACTGCTAACACTGCCACCCAGCTTTGTGTCATCCGCAGACTTGGAGATGCTGCATTTAATTCCCTCATCCAAGTCATTAATATATATTGTAAACAACTGGGGTCCCAGCACTGAGCCTTGCGGTACCCCACTAGTCACCGCCTGCCATTCTGAAAAGGTCCCGTTTATTCCCACTCTTTGCTTCCTGTCTGCTAACCAATTCTCCACCCACACCAATACCTTACCCCCAATACCATGTGCTTTAAGTTTGCACACTAATCTCCTGTGTGGGACCTTGTCAAAAGCCTTTTGAAAATCCAAATATACCACATCCACTGGTTCTGCCCTATCCACTCTACTAGTTACATCCTCAAAAAATTCTATGAGATTCGTCAGACATGATTTTCCTTTCACAAATCCATGCTGACTTTGTCCGATCATTTCACCGCTTTCCAAATGTGCTGTTATCACATCCTTGATAACTGACTCCAGCAGTTTCCCCACCACCGACGTTAGGCTAACCGGCCTATAATTCCCCGGTTTCTCTCTCCCTCCTTTTTTAAAAATTGGGGTTACATTAGCCACCCTCCAATCCTCAGGAACTAAGCTTCCCTTAATCAAACCCGCATCCAACACTTCCATTGGCAACTCAGAAGTATTATCATTTGAAGTAATGTTGGAAACAAGGCAGTCAATTTGTGTTCAACAATCTCCCACAGATGGCAAAGTGATAATAACTGACTGAGCAAAAAACAATGCAACCATATAAATAGGAAATGCTGGAAATCATAATCATGAGAAAATCTGCAGGTGCTGGAAATCCAAAGCTACACACACAAAATGCTGGAAGAACTCATCAGATCAGGCAGCATCTGTGGAAATTAATAAACAGTCAATGTTTTGTGTTGAGACCCTTCTTCAGAGCTGGTAAGGAAGGGGGCAGGCGACATAATAAAAAGGTGGGGAGAGGGGAAGGAGGATAGGTAAAAGGTGATAGGTGAAGTCAGGTGGGTGGGAAAGGTAAAGGGTTTTAGAGGAAGAAATCTGATAGAAGAGGAGGGTGGACCACAGGAGAAGGTGAAGGAGGAAGGGACCCAGGGAGAGGTGAGAAAAGGCCAGAGTGGGGAAATAGAAGAAGGGAAGAGGAGGGAACTTTTTTTTACTGGAAGGAGAAATCGATATTCATGCCATCAGGTTGGAGGCTACCCAGATTGAATATAAGGTATTGTTTCTCCACCCTGAGGGTGGCCTTATCTTGGCACAAGAGGAGACCATGGACCAACATGTCAGAATGGGAATGGGAATCAAAATTAAAATGTTTAGCCACTGGCAAGTTCCTCTCTGGTAGAAGGAGTGGATGCTGGAAATATTCAAGTCAAGTCAAGTTGACTCTCATGTTCACAAGTACAGGTACAATGAAAACATGCTTGCAGCAGCCTCTTAGGCATATAGGTACAGACAACACTAAAAACATAAATTATATAAGATTGTGAGAGAAAAAAGAAGACTGTGCAAAAACAAGACGTTAGTGCAAAGAAACCCACATGCCTTGGACTCATTCCTCACCTTTCGCAATCTTTGCTGAAGGAGACACTGGAGCTGGGTTTTGTACTGGGTTGAGGGCTGGCTCCTTCCCTCAGTGCTGCCCTCTGGTGTTCATCAATGGAAGAACAGCTGAACCAGGAAAACTCAGGAACTTGAGCTATATTATATTTTTCTCTCTTTGCGACTGTATCTTTTTCATAAATCATAACCATATGTGCTATTTGTGCAAGGTGCAGTGTGTTGTGTGTTTCTGGTAATGTGTTTTGCATCTTGGCTGCAGAAGAATGCTGTTTTGTTTGGCTATATTCATGTATGATCGAATGATAATTAATTTGAAACTTGAAAACTTGATCAATCAGAGAGAAGACCACAGTCCAAGAGGTGGCCCTGTTGTGTTCCGCTGCTGAGGTGGGACAGGGTTGTGCAAAGGGACTATAGGAACCTGATAGTTTGGGGAAAGCAGCTATTCCAGAACCTGGTGGTGTGGGACTTCAGGCTTCTGTACCACCTACCTGGATGCTGGGATTCTCCATGATAGATGCTGTCAATGGTGTGGAGTTCTGTACTGTACCCATGATGGACTGGTTCATTGTTCAAGTTCAGTTTATTGCCATTCAACCGTACACATGTACACTGCCAAATGAAATAACATTCATCTGGACCAAAGTGCACAACACAGTACATTTAACTCACACACATAACACACAAATTAATATTACCACAAATAAATTAACAATAATAAGGTGTGTATATGATACAAGTTAACAGTAAAGTGTATAACACTGCTGATGTTCCATACGTGATGAGAGCTGGGTGGTGCCAAGGGGTTCAGTAGTCCGTTAGCCTGAGGGAAGAAACTGTGTTCTCAGCCTAACAGTTCTTGTCTGTATGCTACAGTGTCTCCTCCCTTTTGGAGTGGGGGTGGTCAAAGAGATTGTTAGGTGAGTGGCAGGGATCATTGACAATGCTAAGCATTACACCGCTCTCTCTGCAGCCTTTTGCATTCCTGTGCACTGGAATTTTTGTACCAGGCCATGATGCGACTGGTCGGGATGTTTTCAACTGTGCACTTGTGTGAGTTTTTGATGACATACCAAATCTCCTTATGCCTCTAGGAAAAGAGCACTACAGGTCTGCAGTCGTTGTGACTGCGTCACTGTGCTGCAATATTCAGCAAGTCAGGCAGCATCTGTCGAGCGATATATGGAGTTTCAATTTTTGATGATCTTTCAGTATAACCGGAAAAAAGAACACTGAGATAAATGATGAAGAGAGTGTTTGATAAGTTGAGCAAACTAGAGCTTTTCTCTTTGGGGCTAAGAAGGATGAGAGGTGAGGTGATAGAGGTGTACAAGATGACAAGAAGCATAGACTGAGTGGATCTATGTCTTTTTTTCCCCAGGATGGAAATGGCTAATACTGGTGAGGGGGGAGAATTTTAAGGTGATTGCAGCATGGGCGGCCTTAACTATGTTTCACCCGTTTCAACTGAAATGGGCCCCACCCTCCCAGGGGCCCCCGACTGACATGCAAAAATTTAATGCACAGCTCCCAGATGCCACAATATTCTCCTGCTATTGCCAGCCGAACCACCAGTGGGTGCTTGCTGACTGACATCTGAGAAAATACATTAAATTATTTACTTCACTTGTAAACCTTGCTCCTAGCAAAGAAGGCTACTTTTCAATGAGAGGAAAATGAAACACTCCTATCCTAGTGGTGCTGAAAAACGGAAAATATTAGACAACAAAACAAAATGTCTAAATAGTCTCCGAGAAGTTACACCTTTCTTTGGTGTAAAAGGCCCGCCGACTGCGGTTGCTGCTGCACCATCGTTACAGCATGGGACTGCAGTGCCAAGTGACAGTGTAAGTGGTCCAGGAGATGTTGATAATCAGAGCAATGAAAATGAGAAGAACAATTCTACTCAAACAGTTGGTGATAATGATGACCAAACTTTGTTTGATGAACAAGTCCTACAACTGAGACAGGTGAGGGAGATGCTGCTACCAGCACACCAGACCATCTTTCCGTTAAAGATGGCGCCGGTATCTGGCGACTTTGCACATGCTCTCCTGAGCAAACTTCCCTTTTCATTCTCCTATCCTCGAGAAACCCTTCTAAACCTCCAATCTAGCAAGATCAAGATAAACAACACCCTGGCAAAGCACACATTCTTTCTCTCACTCTTCTTTTTCTCCCTCTGTCCCTCTGAATATACCTCTTGCCCATCCTCTGGGTCACCACCCCCCCCCGTCTTTCTTCCCGGACCTCCTGTCCCATGATCCTCTCGTATCCCCTTTTGCCTATCACCTGTCCAGCTCTTGGCTCTATCCCTCCCCCTCCTGTCTTCTCCTATCATTTTGGATCACCCCCTCCCCCTCCAGCTTTCAAATCCCTTACTCACTCTTCCTTCAGTTAGTCCTGACGAAGGGTCTCGGCCTGAAACGTCGACTGCACCTCTTCCTATAGATGCTGCTTGGCCTGCTGCATTCACCAGCAACTTTGATGTATGTTCCCTGGCAAAGCTACTGACCGAGCTGGAGA